>NC_092279.1:12313660-12506160 GCF_036320965.1 Panulirus ornatus
TGACGTGCTGTCAGTGGAGTGAATCAAGGCATGTGAAGCGTCTGGGGTAAACCATGGAAAGCTGTGTAGGTATGTATATTTGCGTGTGTGGACGTGTGTATGTACATGTGTATGGGGGGGGGTTGGGCCATTTCTTTCGTCTGTTTCCTTGCGCTACCTCGCAAACGCGGGAGACAGCGACAAAGTATAAAAAAAAAAAAAGAAAAAAAAAATATATATATATATATATATATATATATATATACAGGGTTGTACAGAGAAAGGTGTAGGTGTTGGAAATTAAATGTTTAAGGACAATATGTGGTGTAAGGTGGATTGACCAAGTAAGTAATGGAAGGTTAACAGAGATGTGTGGAAATAAAAAGTGTTGGTGAGAGGAAGAGAGGAAAGTAATTGGTTCCCAGTGAATGTTGGTATGCAGCAAGGGTGCGTGATGTCTCCATGGATGTTTAATTTGTTCATGGATGGGGTTGTTAGGGAGGTGAATGCAAAAGTTTTGGAGAGAGGGGCAAGTATGCAGTCTGTTCTGGATGAGAGGGCTTGGGTCAGTGAGTCAGTTGTTGTTGGCTGATGATACAGCGCTGGTGGCTGATTCGGGTGAGAAACTGCAGAAGCTGGTGACTGAGTTTGGTAAAGTGTGTGAAAGAAGAAAGCTGAGAGTAAAAGTGAATAAGGGCAAGGTTATTAGGTTCAGTAGGGTTGAGAAACAAGTCAGTTGGGAAGTAAGTTTGAATGGAGGAAAACTAGAGGAAGTGAAATGTTCTAGGTATCTGGGAGTGGATTTAGCAGCAGATGGAATCATGGAAGCAGAAGTGAGTCATAGGTGGGGAAGGTCGCAAAGGTTCTGGGAGCATTGAAGAATGTGTGGAAAGCAAGAACGTTATCTTGGAGGGCAAAAATGGATGTGTTTGAAGAAATATTGGTTCCAACAATTTTTTAAGGTTGGGAGGCGTGGGCTATAGATAGAGTTGTGCAGAGGAGGGTGGATGTGCTGGAAATGAGATGTTTGAGGACAATATGTGGTGTGAGGTGGTTTGATTGAGTAAGCAATGAAAGGGTAAGAGAGATGTGTGGTGATAAAAAGAGTGTGGTTGAGAGAGCAGAAGAGGGTGTTTTGAAATGGTTTGGTCACATGGAGAGAATGAGTGTGGAAAGATTGACCAAGAGGATATATGGGTCAGAGGTGGAGGGAACGAGGAGAAGTGGGAGACCAAATTGGTGGTGGAAAGATGGAAGGAAAAAGATTTTGAGCAATTGGGGCCTGAACATGCAGGAAGATGAAAGGCATGCAAGGAATAGAGTGAATTGGAACAATGTGGTATACCAATGTGGACATGCTGTCAGTGGATTGAACCAGGGCATGTGAAGCGTCTGGGGTAAACCATGGAAAGTTTTGTGGTTCCTGGATGTGGAAAGGGAGCTGTGGATCTGGTGCATTATCCATGACAGCTAGAGACTGAGTGTGAATGAATGTGGCCTTTGTTGTCTTTTCCTAGCGCTACCTCACAGGCATGTGAGGGGAGGGGATTGTCATTTCATGTGTGGCGGGATTGTGATGGAAATGAATAAAGGCAGGAAGTATAAATCATGTAGATGTGTATATATGTATATGTTGATATGTATAGGTATGTATGTGCGCATGTGTGGACGTGTATGTATATACATGTGTATGTGGGTGGGTTGGGCCATTCTTTTGTCTTTTCCTTGGGCTACCTCACTAATGCGGGAGACAGTGACAAAGTATGATATATATAATACAATATGATATAATATATTTATTTATTTATTAATGTATGATATATATACAAGTATGCAGTCTGTTGTGAATGAGAGAGCTTGGGAAGTGAGTCAGTTGTTCGCTGATGATACAGCGCTGGTGGCTGATTCAAGTGAGAAACTGCAGAAGCTGGTGACAGTTTGATAAAGTGTGTGAAAGAAGAAAGCTGAGAGTAAAAGTGAGTAAGAGCAAGGTTATTAGGTACAGTAGGGTTGAGGGACAAGTCAGTTGGGAGGTAAGTTTGAATGGAGAAAAACAGAGACAGTGAAGTGTTTTAGATATCTGGGAGTGGATTTGGCAGTGGATGGAACCATGAAAGCAGAAGTGAATCATTGGGTGGGGGAGGGGAGAAAGTTCTGGGAGTGTTAAAGAATGTGTGGAAGTCAAGAATGTTATCTTGGAAAGCAAAAATGGGTATGTTTGAAGGAATAGGGGTTCCAACAATGTTATATGGTTGCGAGGCGTGGGCTATAGATAGAGTTGTGCGCAGGAGGTTGGATGTGCTGGAAATGAGATGTTTGAGGACAATATGTGGTGTGAGGTGGTTTGATCGAGTAATAAATGAAAGGGTAAGAGAGATGTGTGGTAATAAAAAGAGTGTGGTTGAGAGAGCAGATGAGGGTGTTTTGAAATGTTTTGGTCACATGGAGAGAATGAATGAGGAAAGATTGACAAAGAGGATATATGTGTCAGAGGTGGAGGGAATGAGGAGAAGTGGGAGACCAAATAGGAGGTGGAAAGATGGAGTGAAAAAGATTTTGAGTGATCGGGGCCTGAACATGCAGGAGGGTGAAAGGCAGGCAAGGAATAGTGAATTGGAACGATGTGGTATACCGGGGTTGACGTGCTGTCAATGGATTGAACCAGGGCATGTGAAGCGTCTGGGGTAAACCATGGAAAGTTTTGTGGTGCCTGGATGTGGAAAGGGAGCTGTGGTTTCGGTGCATTATACATGACAGCTAGAGACTGTGAACGAATGTGGCCTTTGTTGTCTTTTCCTAGCGCTACCTCACACACATGCGGGGAGGGGGGGGGTTGTTATTTCATGTGTGGCGAGGTGGTGAGGGGAATGAATAAGGGCAGACAGTATGAATTATGTACATGTGTATATATGTATATGTCTGTGTGTGTATGTATATGTATACATTTAAATGTGTAGGTATGTATATGTTAAGTTAGAATTAAGTTAGAATATACAGAACATCCACCTGTGTTTGTTCATATATTCATTATGACTCAGCTCAGCATAACAGAGCTGAATTATTGTCATTTCAGTCTATGTTCCTTAGGGCATTACATATATGCGGTCCTGAATTTATTTATGATGAATTTGAGGAGATATATTTTATTAGATCCAAGTTAAAGTATCCTAGATCTTTCATTGATGAATCTCTTAAGTTGGCAAAGAACTCATTTTATAGAGTTAAACTCAAACCTCCCTTTGATACCAAGAGTATTTTAGTTCTCACTTTTAGTGATAATTTTACATTACTTCCTAGGTTGATGAACTCCTTTGATGTTGATGTAGCCTTCTGCAACAACAATACTATAAAGAATATCTTAATAAAAAACTTGCCAGAAATTCTGCAGGTTTTGTTTACAGAATTCCCTGTAAAAACTGTAATATGTTTTCTGTTGGGCAGATTAGTAAGAGTCTTTATGTTAGACTTCAGCATCATTAATATAGCATAAGAGCTGGACAGTAATCAATTTCTTTGTTCTATCATGTTAAACTTTATGACCATTGTATTGACTGTTGTAATACTAATTTTACTTATTAAAGAAAAAACTGTAATTTTTTTATCACAAGTATTATCATTGTACCTTCTATTATCAAACACACAAAGAATTGTAACATTAGTATTGCTATAGGTCTCTGCAAACATGATGGCTTTTCCATAGGCAAAATTTGTAAAGAGTTCCCTTACCTGTCCACTTAATAAGAATTTTATGACACGCATGGTGCCAGACCCAAACACCACCAACCCAAACACCAATATCCAGTAATGCTTGTTTGCCAATGGCGTTTTAGTTACGTCTCTTCTTTGTATATCACCTGAATGTTCTATGTCTTCTATCTCATTCTTGTATCTCCCCTAATGATGTGATCATCACAAGAAAATACACTTAGGATCTTATCATGTTTCATTTTCCTGTGGTTTTGTGCATATACTAGATCATGCAAACCACTGTGACCTCTTGCAAGTAATGAAAGGGTTAGAGAGATGTGTGGTAATAAAAAGAGTGTGGTTAAGAGAGCAGAAGAGGGTGTATTGAAATGGTTTGGTCACATGGAGAGAATGAGTGAGGAAAGATTGACAAAGAGGATATATGTGTCAG
The DNA here is from genome assembly GCF_036320965.1 of Panulirus ornatus. Taxonomy (NCBI): domain Eukaryota; kingdom Metazoa; phylum Arthropoda; class Malacostraca; order Decapoda; family Palinuridae; genus Panulirus; species Panulirus ornatus. Next base: position 12,317,778 of record NC_092279.1, read on the forward strand.
AGGTGGAGGGAACAAGAAGTGAGAGATCAAATTGTAGGTGGAAAGATGGAGTGAAAAAGATTTTGAGCGATTGGGGCCTGAACATACAGGAGGGTGAAAGGTGTGCAAGGAATAGAGTGAATTGGAGCGATGTTATATACTGGGGTGGACGTGCTGTCAATGGATTGAACCAGGGCATGTGAAGCGTCTAGGGTAAACCATGGAAAATTGTGGGGCCTAGATGTGGAGAGGGCACATGGAGAGAATGAGTGAGGAGAGATTGACAAAGAGGATATATGTGTCGGAGGTGGAGGGAACGAGAAGTGGAAGACCAAATTGTAGGTGGAAAGATGGAGTGAAAAAGATTTTGAGCGATTGGGGCCTGAACATACAAGAGGGTGAAAGGTGTGCAACGAATAGAGTGAATTGGAACAATGTTGTATACCGGGGTGGACGTGCTGTCAATGGATTGAATCAGGGCATGTAAAGTGTCTGGGGTAAACCATGGAATATTGTGGGGCCTAGATGTGGAGAGGAGCTGTGGTTTTGGTGCATTCCACATGACAGCTAGAGACTGAGTCTGAACAAAAGTGGTTTTGTTGTCTTTTCCTAGCACTACCTCGCACGCACATGGGGGGAGGGGGGTGCCATTTCAAGTGTGGTGGGTGGCGGCGGGAATGGGTGAAGGTAGCAAGTATGGATATGTACATGTGTATATACGTATATGTCTGTGTATGTATATATATGTATACGTTGAAATGTATTGGTATGTATATGTGCATTTGTGGGCATTTATGTATATACATGTGTATGTGGGTGGGTTGGGCCATTCTTTCGCCTGTTTCCTTGCGCTACCTTACTAACGCAGGAGACAGTGACTTAGTATGATAAATATATAAATGAATATATATATATATATATATATATATATATATATATATATATATATATATATATATATCTATATATATATATATATATATATGACTGGTGACTGAGTTTGGTAAAGTGTGTTAAGGAAGAAAGTTAAGAGTAAATGTGAATAAGAGCAAGGTTATTAGGTACAGTAGGGTTGAGGGTCAAGTCAATTGGGAGGTAAGTTTGAATGGAGAAAAACTGGAGGAAGTAAAGTGTTTTAGATATCTGGGAGTGGATCTGGCAGCGGATGGAACCATGGAAGCGGAAGTGAATCATAGGGTGGGGGAGGGGGCGAAAATCCTGAGAGCCTTGAAGAATGTTTGGAAGTCGAGAACATTATCTTGGAAAGCAAAAATGGGTATGTTTGAAGGAATAGTGGTTCCAACAATGTTGTATGGTTGCGAGGCGTGGGCTATGGATAGAGTTGTGCACAGGAGGGTGGATGTGCTGGAAATGAGATGTTTGAGGACAATGTGTGGTGTGAGGTGGTTTGATCGAGTAAGTAATGTAAGGGTAAGAGAGATGTGTGGAAAGAAAAAGAGCGTGGTTGAGAGAGCAGAAGAGGGTGTTTTGAAGTGGTTTGGGCACATGGAGAGAATGAGTGAGGAAAGATTGACCAAGAGGATATGTGTGTCGGAGGTGGAGGGAACAAGGAGAAGTGGGAAACCAAATAGGAGGTGGAAAGATGGAGTGAAAAAGATTTTGAGTGATCGGGGCCTGAACATGCAGGAGGGTGAAAGGCGGGCAAGGAATAGAGTGAATTGGATCGATGTGGTATACCGGGGTTGACGTGCTGTCAGTGGATTGAATCAAGGCATGTGAAGCATCTGGGGTAAACCATGGAAAGCTGTGTAGGTATGTATATTTGCGTGTGTGGACGTATGTATATACATGTGTATGGGGGTGGGTTGGGCCATTTCTTTCGTCTGTTTCCTTGCGCTACCTCGCAAACGCGGGAGACAGCAACAAAGCAAAAAAAAAAAATATATATATATATATATATATATATATATATATATATATATATATATATATATATATATATATATATATATATATACGCCCACACACACACACACACTCACACAAAGAAATAGTAAATATTGATTAATGTTTAGTTTTTTATATTACTGAAATTAAGTAGATCCTAGTTTTCACATTGTACTTATGAGTGTATTTTAAAAAGCTATATTTTTATCAATAGCTCTTGTATGAGTTAATTTTCTGTTTCTTATCATAGTACATAGAAAGTTATGCAGCACTCCCATTATTTATTTTGTAATTCCTTTTTTTTTCTTTTCTCTCCACAGAAGAAAATTATGATCATCATATGTGTTATAGTTCTCTTATTAGTTCTTGTTCTTATTTTAGGATTGACTTTATCATAACAGAGCAGTTAGTTTGATAGTGGATGTTGACTGACTGTCCAAGTAGCACTAGCCATATAGGCACTTTTCCATTGTTGAACTGTATTCTTAGGGGGTACTAGTTTTTTTTCTTTTTTGAGGAAAACTTAGTTTTGGAACATTGTTTGAACCATTCTGTTCTAAATCAAAGCCATCTTAAGGATTATATATTTTCGACTTTGTAAATGTAGCATTTATAGAACTCAAAAGATTAGCAGTGACTGTCCCAGTAGTGGTAAGGTTTTCAGTGAGACATCAGGAAACCCTTTTGATTTAATACCATTATTATAGTAATATATCAGGACTTTGTTAACCAGAAACTTGTTTTTCCAGTCATAATGTTTGTGTATTTATTGGTTGATACATGAATTTACCATAAAACAACCATAAGTTATATAAAAAAACTATGTGTGTCATGGAACATCAAGATTCAGGTTACTTAGTTCTTCAAAAATTGTAGCAGTGTTTTGAAATATAGTTATTTCCTTATTCAAATGATACTTTCTCAGTAGTAGGTGATATATTTAGTGGATTGGAGCAAATTTCTCTGAGCTTGTGTAACTTTTGTTAAAGTTCCTTTATTGAAAAATTTCGTTTGTAGATTTTATTTCTCTAATAGTGGACTGCAAGAAAATGAGAAAAAATACTGAAATGTTACAAATAAGACATTTAAAGAATAATAGTCTGATTAAGGAGGATACCATGATGGTAAGATGCCTGTATGGAAGATGCTATGAAGCATATAATAGTGCCAAATAAATATCAGCTTATTCAAACTAGGTTAATCCATGTCTCTCCATCAAACTTGTGGCACCTTTAATGAGTCAGTATGCAAAAGGTTAGGTGCGTGAAAGTGGAGAGGCATTAGTATGAGTAATGCTGAACATGTTCTCTAGTCCACATGGTGGGGCTCTGAGCTGGACTGTCTGATGTTGCAGTTCAGTTATGGATTGGTTGTTTTATAACCTCACTACAAACAATTATTCTTGAAACCCATATTGGGAAGTTGTCTTTAAGGACACTGGCTGTCCCTTATATTGTTGAACTGCGGCTTTGTTGCTTTTGCCATCATTTCCCTCTGAACGGGTAAATATAAATGTCTCATTCTGTTTACATAAAGACCTTAAGTCTTTCATCTTTGTCATCTCGGTTTTGTAATTGTATGATATGTTGTTTCAATTTTTTTATTCAAGTTTGTGTGGGTGCCATTATCATTAATGTATTATATTTGACACAAAAAAGTACTTTCATAGTTATTTGCTGTTATGTCATCAGTGTGATAGACTGATTAAGTCATGTTTGGAAAAGATGATTTCTTTAGTTTTATATGTATGTAGATATAAATGAAGGTGCAAGTCATGCCCATTAGCTTTATTTTTTATATGTTAGCGATGCATATGATACTGTCTTGGAAATGTATGCATAATTTTTTAGAAAAGAGAACACAGTAGACTGCAGTAACCTGTAAATCATTACATATATCCTGTATACAATGCACAAAAAAATTTTGATTACTCATTTGAATAAAGATGCAGGTTTTACACAATCTCTTCTTTTGTGTTGATTTTGGTGATTGTTTTTTTTATAATGTATACAAATCTGCAATGGGAACTCAGTATATGTAAGTGTACTGGAGTTGTCACATCACAACTTTTCCTTTCTGCAGTGTACTTAAGTTATTAATCATTGTTTTGTATTTATTCTTTTTAAATATACAATAAAGCCAGATATACCATAAGTAGGGAAGATGCCTTTTTTCAAATGGAAGTTTTGAGTACATTGCTGTTCAAGGAAATTCTTTTACTGCCAGATTTATTTACTAGAATATTAGATAATGTTTTTCATTGTACTTAGATATAATAGATTATGAAAACAGTACTTAGAAAGTAATGTTCATAGTCATTAAAGAAAATGAGAGAGAGAGGGTTTAGAAGATTGTTTCTTGTTTTTATACATGCTCCAGTAGGTTAGTAAGTAAGGAATTTTGCTTTATTTTAATGTTTTCCATGTCATTTTAATACATGTTTTGTCATTTAATAATTCTATTAGAAGCAGTGTATTATATTTAAATGCAATATCAGATATCCTGGCTAAATATGTTATACAATATCAGATATTCTGTCTAAATATGATATACTGTATGGTTTTCTTAGCAAGCTAGATTCTGCAGCACAGTGTAACTAGATTTGCTACCTAGATTTTGTCATCTTTAACCTGTAAAAGTAACAGTAGCAAGAATATTTTAGGATAGAAAATTCACACTATGAAACAAGCTAGATTAAATTGCTCTCATTATGCACATCTACCATCTCATTTATATGAGTAGGCAAATCTTATTCCTCACCACAATTTTAAGTTTCCTGTTGTATTATATGGTCAGTAATAGTAAAACCTTTCTCATAATTGAAACTTGCTCATCTGTGTTATTTTGCTATTCACAGAGACTGCTTTTGGTCTGTCTTATTTACGTAATGATTCTATTTCTTAAGAATGAAAAACACCAACCGACACATTTTTGGCTAGTTGACTGCTATTGATCGACACTAGAGGTTTCTCTAAACTTAAGATGTAGAGAGTTTGCAAATAGATTAATCTTCTCAGTAATTAAGGGGATCAAATCCCACATGATATCTCTTAATCAACATAATTAGTTGAGAACTGGGACTTATATTTGACAGATCATTCTTTGGTTTTTCAAATATTAGGTTAGATTATATTGCATTCATACAGTCCCCGGGTGGGTGATCATAGCTGCACCATTTAAGAATATTGATTGAAAGGGTGAAGGCATGTACAGAGCATCAGAATAGGGAGGAGAAGTGTGGTTTCAGAAGAGGTAGAGAATGTGTGGATCAGGTGTTTGCTTTCAAGAATGTATGTGAGAAATACTTAGAAAAACAGATTGATTTGTATGTAGCATGTATGGATCTGGAGAAGGCATATGACAAGAGTTGATAGAGATGCTTTGTGGAAGGTCTTAAGAGTATATGGTATGAGAGGTAAGTTGCTAGAAGCAGTAAAAAGTTTTTATCAAGGATGTAAGGCATGTGTACGAGTAGGGAGAGAGGAGAGTGATTGGTTCCCAGTGAATATCGGTATGCGGCAGGAGTGTGTGATGTCCCCATGTTTGTTTAATTTGCTTATGGATGGGGTTGTTAGGGAAGTAAATACAAGAGTTTTGGAGAGAGGGACAAGTATGCAGACTGATGGGGATGAGAGGGCTTGGGGAGTCAGTTGTTGTTTGCCGATGATACAACTAGCGGCTGATTCGAGCAAGAAACTGCAGAAGTTGGTGAATGAGTTTGGAAAGGTGTGTGAAAGAAGAAAGTTTAGAATAAATGTGAATAAGAGCAAGTTTATTGTTGAGAGACAAGTTAACTGGGATTTAAGTTTGAATGGAGAAAAATTGGAGGAAGTGAAGTGTTTTAGATATATGGGAGTGGACTTAGCAGCAAATGGAACCATGGAAGAGGAAGTGAGTCACAAGGTGGGGGATGGGGCAAAGGTTCTGGGAGCAATGAAGAATGTGTGGAAGGAGAGAACATTATCTCAGAGTGCAAAAATAGGCATATTTGAAGAAATAGTAGTTCCAACAATATTATATGGTTGCAATTCATGGGCTATAGATAGGGATGTACGGAGGAGGGTGGATGTGTTGGAAATGAAATGTATGAGAACAATATATGGTGTGAGATGGTTTGATTGAGTAAGTAATGAAAGGGTAAGAGAAATGTGGAAATAAAAAGAGAGTGGTTGAGAGAGCAGAAGAGGGTGTGTTGAAATGGTTTGGGATATAGAGAGAATGAGTGAGGAAAGCTTGACAAAGAGGATATATGTGTCAGAGGTGGAGGGAGCAAGGAGAAGCAGGAGGCCATATTGGAGGTAGAATGGAGTAAAAAGGATTTTCAGCGATTGGGGCCTGAACTTACAGGAGGGTGAGAGGCTTGCAATAAAGAAAAAGCATAACAGGATTAAGGAAAACTTAATCAGAGAATGGTCTTCTGGTGCACATTTTCCAACTATCAGCTTTTTATTGTCTTCTGTATGCTTACAATTAAGTATTGCTATAAAGAATAATGATTTGAGACAGTCTTTGATAATCTTGCAGTGGATTCTTGTTCTTCACTCTGTTTCTGTGTTAATATGATTTTCCATAGTGTATATCAGTCTAACATCATCTAGATGAGAGATTGAAGACCAAATGCTCTATGTAATTGGATAAGACAAATTGAGATGTTTCCAAACTCTGCTCTGCTCAGCATTACACCATGTATGAAAAGTTTTCTTTGACAAGGCTTTGATTTGTAGCCTCATCAATAGATTTCTTATTCCATAGTTTCCTTTCAAAATACTTAAAAAAAAAAGGTTGACAAGGCATTTAGTGTAATTTTTAATGAACATGAATGTTAGCTTTTAGTGTACAGTATATTTGATATATTTTGATAGGTCACACTATTATTATTTAGCAGCACTGAATTTGAGATTCTTTGATACATAAGGGAGATGAGATGGTCAGCTAAATGGTTAGCTAAATGAACTTGGATATTAGTTGAGGTAGGATGGTACAGCACAGAAATGTTTTCAAGATGTCAAATTGATTTTGAGCAAACATGCTTTTTATAAAGGAGATGGTGTTTTCAGTGAAAGTGCTTTGCTTGTAGCCAAGTGTATCCCATGTCTCTTCAATTAATATTTCTCTAGCTACTGAAACACTTTTTAATGCATGTCATCTTCACATCTGTTGTCATAGAGGAAAATAGAAGAGCAAGAGCATGAAAATTGCAAGACTTTATGATGTGCATAAGTGCATCTTAAGTAATGAAAAAGCACAAGTGAATTGGTTAGACATAAGACTAATACAGATACAGATTGATGGTATGATTTTTATTTATTTCAAACTGAATGAATCTCTTCATGTGACAGCTTGCAGATGCAGTTACTGTTCCATAGGTTGTACCATAAAGCAATTGCATATGAATCCAACACAGCTTGTGCTTTTTACAAAATATTGGCTTTTAAGGGATTAATCATAATTGATAATGTTACTGGAAATTGCTTTGATGATTACAAGAATAGAGTATACAGACACTGCACTGCATTTGCATGTATTGATTTTTGCACAAAACACATGAAATGATCATGAGAAAATATCACAACTTGTGTTTAATGAATGATAATTTCAGTGTTATAAACCTTGGGTTGATTTTAGTTGTTCCTTTTACAGTTTTATAATAAGTTATATTATTTTCAGAGTCAGAAATATGATTTCATATATTCTATATACAAAGATTATTTTGTTTAGTTTGCCAGTCATTTTTCTTAGCATATCTTTCATTGCAGTGGCAAAGCTTATTAATATTTCAGGTGTGTATGTGAATATTGCTATTGATTATGAGAGCGTTTTTTTTTTCATTCTTTCTCACCTTGATTCTTCTTCCAGAAAAGATTGATATGCATGTTCATTGGCGTTGGCTTCTTGTTAATCTTGACAGTTGTTCTGGCTGTCTACTTTTCAAGTTATCCACCTCAACCCAGTCATACTGAAGACACCTATGATCCTAGTTAAAATTTAAAGACTTGATTTTATTATAAAGCACAGAACAAATAGATATAACTTTAGTGAAGATGATTTCACCTAAACCTCCATGAAATCATTTAAGAAAAGATGACACATATTCATTTTTGTTCTAAATACCTGTTAGCCAGTAGTTTTGCATTCCTACACTTGTGTGAACAGAATTTAGGATATTCCACAAAGAATATATTTCTCCATATAAACATCATAAGCACCCAGCTTATTTTTTATTGTGTTAATTATGTTTAACTATGGAAATATCATTAGGATAATCAACATTGTGTTTTACTTTAGAGAAGAGGAATTAATTGGTAGTATTTAGTAAAGAGAGTTTAAATATGAAGACATTTATTTTCATATTTATTCTTGAAATTGCATATTTGATATATGCCTAATGTAAATTTCACAAAAATATCAAAAGAAAATGTTATGATTGAATTAGAAAAATAATTTTTCTTAGTATCTCCTTTTTTTGTGAAACTTAATTTCACTGAAAATATGTAACATGAAGTCATAAATTTCAGTTAATTTAAGTTGTATGTTATCTTTTCCATTGTTGTGAGTGACAACTCCAGTCTTAAAAAAAATGCTGTTTTATTAATATAGAAAGTTTGATTTTCCATTTCACAGTTTTTATTAAAGAAATGTATGTATCATCCTAGAGTTTTGTTGATAAGGATGGTTTTCATTGCCTGACATTTCTGTTCCTTCAAATTGAGGTGTGTTGTGTTTTAGCTGGACATGAACACAAGGATTTCTACACATGGATTATCATTGTATTTTGTCATGTGAAGAAATGATTCATCCCTGATTTCTGATATAAAAAGGTGGAAAAATTGTTAGATTTTATACTTATTGAATTATTCCAAATTGAACACCATAATTGCTGTGGAATGCAATGTAAAAACTTTTTTGTAATCTAGATTGAAAAGTATGTGTGTGATATGATTAGTTTAGGAATATATGTGATATGTGTGTATAAGAGTGGATGGGTCTTTCTTCATCTGTTTCTTGGTGCTACCTCACTGAAGTGGGAAATAGAAATCAGGTTATTTTATATTTATTATACTTTGTCGCTGTCTCCCGCGTTTGCGAGGTAGCGCAAGGAAACAGACGAAAGAAATGGCCCAACCATACACATGTATATACATATGTCCACACACGCAAATATACATACCTACACAGCTTTCCATAGCTTACCCCAGACGCTTCACATGCCTTGATTCAATCCACTGACAGCACGTCAACCCCGGTATACCACATCGCTCCAATTCACTCTCTTCCTTGCCCTCCTTTCACCCTCCTGCATGTTCAGGCCCCGATCACACAAAATCTTTTTCACTCCATCTTTCCACCTCCAATTTGGTCTCCCTCTTCTCCTTGTTCCCTCCACCTCCGACACATATATCGTCTTGGTCAATCTTTCCTCACTCATCCTCTCCATGTGCCCAAACCACTTCAAAACACCCTCTTCTGCTCTCTCAACCACGCTCTTTTTATTTCCACACATCTCTCTTACCCTTACGTTACTCACTCGATCAAACCACCTCACACCACACATTGTCCTCAAACATCTCATTTCCAGCACATCCATCCTCCTGCGCACAACTCTATCCATAGCCCACGCCTCGCAACCATACAACATTGTTGGAACCACTATTCCTTCAAACATACCCATTTTTGCTTTCCGAGATAATGTTCTCGACTTCCACACATTCTTCAAGGCCCCCAGAATTTTCGCCCCCTCCCCCACCCTATGATCCACTTCCGCTTCCATGGTTCCATCCGCTGCCAGATCCACTCCCAGATATCTAAAACACTTCACTTCCTCCAGTTTTTCTCCATTCAAACTCACCTCCCAATTGACTTGACCCTCAACCCTACTGTACCTAATAACCTTGCTCTTATTCACATTTACTCTTAACTTTCTTCTTCCACACACTTTACCAAACTCAGTCACCAGCTTCTGCAGTTTCTCACATGAATCAGCCACCAGCGCTGTATCATCAGCGAACAATAACTGACTCACTTCCCAAGCTCTCTCATCCCCAACAGACTTCATACTTGCCCCTCTTTCCAAAACTCTTGCATTTACCTCCCTAACAACCCCATCCATAAACAAATTAAACAACCATGGAGACATCACACACCCCTGCCGCAAACCTACATTCACTGAGAACCAATCACTTTCCTCTCTTCCTACACGTACACATGCCTTACATCCTCGATAAAAACTTTTCACTGCTTCTAACAACTTTCCTCCCACACCATATATTCTTAATACCTTCCACAGAGCATCTCTATCAACTCTATCATATGCCTTCTCCAGTCAGGTATAATGATTATATTTATTTTGCTTTGTCACTGTTTCCCGCGTTAGCGAGGTAGCACAAGGAAACAGACGAAAGAATGGCCCAACCCACCCACATACACACATATATACATACACGTCCACACACGCAAATATACATACCTATACATCTCAACGTATATATATATATACACACTCAGACATATACATATATACACATGTACATAATTCATACTGTCTGCCTTTATTCATTCCCATCGCCACCCTGCCACACATGAAATAACAACCCCCTTCCCCCTCATGTGCACGAGGTAGTGCTAGGAAGACACAAAGGCCCCATTCGTTCACACTCAGTCTCTAGCTGTCATGTAATACTGCACCGAAACCACAGCTCCCTTTCCACATCCAGGCCCCACAGAACTTTCCATGGTTTACCCCAGACGATTCACATGCCCTGGTTCAATCCATTAACAGCACGTTGACCCCGGTATACCACATCGTTCCAATTCACTCTATTCCTTGCACGCCTTTCACCCTCCTACATGTTCAGGCCCCAATCACTCAAAATCTTTTTCACTCCATCTTTCCACCTCCAATTTGGTCTCCCACTTCTCCTCGTTCCCTCCACCTCTGACACATATATCCTCTTGGTCAATCTTTCCTCGCTCATTCTCTCCATGTGACCAAACCATTTTCAATAAAAGAAAAAAAATATATATTTCTTTCTTTCGTACTATTCGCCATTTCCCGTGTTAGTGAGGTAGCGTTAAGAACAGAGGACTGGGCCTGTGAGGGAATGTCCTCACATGGCCCCCTTCTCTGTTCCTTCTTTTGGAAAATTAAAAAAAAACGAGAGGGGATGATTTACAGCCACCTGCTCCCTCCCCTTTTAGTCGCCTTCTATGACACGCAGGGAATCCATGGGAAGTATTCTTTCTCCCCTATCCCCAAGATATATATATATATATATATATATATATATATATATATATATATATATATATATATATATATATATATATTCTGTACTCAGTCTCTCCTGGTACTTCCTCACACAAGTCTCCTTCCCAAGCTCACTTACTCTCACCACCTTCTTCACCCCAACATTCACTCTTCTTTTTTGAAAACCCATACGAATCTTCACCTTAGCCTCCACAAGATAATGATCAGACATCCCTCCAGTTGCACCTCTCAGCACATTAACATCCAAAAGTCTCTCTTTCGCGCGCCTGTCAATTAACACGTAATCCAATAACGCTCTCTGGCCATCTCTCCTACTTACATACGTATACTTATGTATATCTCGCTTTTTAAACCAGGTATTCCCAATCACCAGTCCTTTTTCAGCACATAAATCTACAAGCTCTTCACCATTTCCATTTACAACACTGAACACCCCATGTATACCAATTATTCCCTCAACTGCCACATTACTCACCTTTGCATTCAAATCAGAGAACAATGGAAGTAAGGGGAGTGGGGGAGGAATGGGATGTATTTAGGGAATCAGTGATGGATTGTGCAAAAGATGCTTTTGGCATGAGAAGAGTGGGAGGTGGGTTGATTAGAAAGGGTAGTGAGTGGTGGGATGAAGAAGTAAGATTATTAGTGAAAGAGAAGAGAGAGGCATTTGGACGATTTTTGCAGGGAAAAAATGCAATTGAGTGGGAGATGTATAAAAGAAAGAGACAGGAGGTCAAGAGAAAGGTGCAAGAGGTGAAAAAGAGGGCAAATGAGAGTTGGGGTGAGAGAGTATCATTAAATTTTAGGGAGAATAAAAAGATGTTCTGGAAGGAGGTAAATAAAATGCGTAAGACAAGGAAGCAAATGGGAACTTCAGTGAAGGGCGCAAATGGGGAGGAGATAACAAGTAGTGGTGATGTGAGAAAGAGATGGAGTGAGTATTTTGAAGGTTTGTTGAATGTGTTTGATGATAGAGTGGCAGATATAGGGTGTTTTGTTCGAGGTGGTGTGCAAAGTGAGAGGGTTAGGGAAAATGATTTGTGTGGTTGCGAGACGTGGACTATGGATGGAGTTGTGCGCAGGAGGATGGATGTGCTGGAAATGAGATGTTTGAGGACAATGTGTGGTGTGAGGTGGTTTGATCGAGTAAGTAACGTAAGGGTGAGAGAGATGTGTGGAAATAAAAAGAGCGTGGTTGAGAGAGCAGAAGAGGGTGTTTTGAAATGGTTTGGTCACATGGAGAGAATGAGTGAGGAAAGATTGACCAAGAGGATATATGTGTCGGAGGTGGAGGGAACGAGGAGAAGAGGGAGACCAAATTGGAGGTGGAAAGATGGAGTAAAAAAGATTTTGTGTGATTGGGGCCTGAACATGCAGGAGAGTGAAAGGAGGGCAAGGAATAGAGTGAATTGGAACGATGTGGTATACCGGGGTTGATGTGCTGTCAGTGGATTGAATCAAGGCATGTGAAGCGTCTGGGGTAAACCATGGAAAGCTGTGTAGGTATGTATATTTGCGTGTGTGGACGTATGGATATACATGTGTATGGGGGTGGGTTGGGCCATTTCTTTCGTCTGTTTCCTTGCACTACCTCGCAAACGCGGGAGACAGCGACAAAGCAAAAAAAAAAAAAAAAACAGAGAAGAGGTAGTAAAAGCTTTGCGGAAGATGAAAGCCGGCAAGGCAGCAAGTTTGGATGGTATTGCAGTGGAATTTATTAAAAAAGGGGGTGACTGTATTATTGACTGGTTGGTAAGGTTATTTAATGTATGTATGACTCATGGTGAGGTGCCTGAGAATTGGCGGAATGCATGCATAGTGCCAATGTACAAAGGCAAAGGGGATAAGAGTGAGTGCTCAAATTTCAGAGGTATAAGTTTGTTGAGTATTCCTGGTAAATTATATGGGAGGGTATTGATTGAGAGGGTGAAGGCATGTACAGAGCATCAGATTGGGGAAGAGCAGTGTGGTTTCAGAAGTGGTAGAAGATGTGTGGATCAGGTGTTTGCTTTGAAGAATGTATGTGAGAAATACTTAGAAAAGCAAATGGATTTGTATGTAGCATTTATGGATCTGGAGAAGGCATATGATAGAGTTGATAGAGATGCTCTGTGGAAGTTATTAAGAATATATGGTGTGGGAGGCAAGTTGTTAGAAGCAGTGAAAAGTTTTTATCGAGGATGTAAGGCATGTGTACGTGTAGGAAGAGAGGAAAGTGATTGGTTCTCAGTGAATGTAGGTTTGTGGCAGGGGCGTGTGATGTCTCCATGGTTGTTTAATTTGTTTATGGATGGGGTTGTTAGGGAGGTGAATGCAAGAGTTTTGGAAAGAGGGGCAAGTATGAAGTCTGTTGTGGATGAGAGAGCTTGGGAAGTGAGTCAGTTGTTGTTCGCTGATGATACAGTGCTGGTGGCTGATTCATGTGAGAAACTGCAGAAGCTGGTGACTGAGTTTGGTAAAGTGTGTGAAAGAAGAAAGTTAAGAGTAAATGTGAATAAGAGCAAGGTTATTAGGTATAGTAGGGTTGAGGGTCAAGTCAATTGGGAGGTAAGTTTGAATGGAGAAAAACTGGAGGAAGTAAAGTGTTTTACATATCTGGGAGTGGATCTGGCAGCGGATGGAACCATGGAAGCGGAAGTGGATCTTAGGGTGGGGGAGGGGGCGAAAATCCTGGGAGCCTTGAAGAATGTGTGGAAGTCGAGAACATTATCTCGGAAAGCAAAAATGGGTATGTTTGAGGGAATAGTGGTTCTAACAATTTTGTGTGGTTGCGAGGTGTGGGCTATGGATAGAGTTGTGCGCAGGAGGGTGGATGTGCTGGAAATGAGATGTTTGAGGACAATGTGTGGTGTGAGGTGGTTTGATCGAGTAAGTAACGTAAGGGTAAGAGAGATGTGCGGAAATAAAAAGAGCATGGTTGAGAGAGCAGAAGAGGGTGTTTTGAAATGGTTTGGGCACATGGAGAGAATGAGTGAGGAAAGATTGACCAAGAGGATATATGTGTCGGAGGTGGAGGGAACGAGGAGAAGTGGGAGACCAAATTGGAGGTGGAAAGATGGAGTGAAAAAGATTTTGTGTGATCGGGGCCTGAAAATGCATGAGGGTGAAAGGCGGGCAAGGAATAGAGTTAATTGGATCGATGTGGTATACCGAGGTTGACGTGCTGTCAGTGGATTGAATCAGGGCATGTGAAGTGTCTGGGGTAAACCATGGAAAGCTGTGTAGGTATGTACATTTGCGTGTGTGGACGTATATGTATATACATGTGTATGGGGGTGGGTTGGGCCATTTCTTTCGTCTGTTTCCTTGCGCCACCTTGCAAACGCGGGAGACAGTGACAAAGCAAAAAAAAAAAAAAAAAAAAACAGAGAAGAGGTAGTATAAAAGCTTTGCGGAAGATGAAAGCCGCAAGGCAGCAAGTTTGGATGGTATTGCAGTGGAATTTATTAAAAAAGGGGGTGACTGTATTATTGACTGGTTGGTAAGGTTATTAATGTATGTATGATCATGGTGAGGTGCCTGAGAATTGGCGGAATGCATGCATAGTGCCAATGTACAAAGCAAAGGGATAAGAGTGAGTGCTCAAATTTCAGAGGTATAAGTTTGTGAGTATTCTGGTAAATTATATGGGAGGGTATTGATTGAGAGGGTGGAAGGCATGTACAGAGCATCAGATTGGGGAAGAGCAGTGTGGTTTCAGAAGTGGGAGAAGATGTGTGGATCAGGTGTTTGCTTTGAAGAATGTATGTGAGAAATACTTAGAAAAGCAATGGATTTGTATGTAGCATTTATGGATCTGGAGAAGGCATAGGATAGAGTTGATAGAGATGCTCTGTGGAAGTTATTAAGAATATATGGTGTGGGAGGCAAGTTGTTAGAAGCAGTGAAAAGTTTTTATCGGGATGTAAGGCATGTGTACGTGTAGGAAGAGAGGAAAGTGATTGGTTCTCAGTGAAAGTAGGTTTGTGGCAGGGGCGTGTGATGTCTCCATGGTTGTTTAATTTGTTTATGGATGGGGTTGTTAGGGAGGTGAATGCAAGAGTTTTGGAAAGAGGGGCAAGTATGAAGTCTGTTGTGGATGAGAGAGCTTGGGAAGTGATCAGTTGTTGTTCGCTGATGATACAGTGCTGGTGGCTGATTCATGTGAGAAACTGCAGAAGCTGGTGACTGAGTTTGGTAAAGTGTGTGAAAGAAGAAAGTTAAGAGTAAATGTGAATAAGAGCAAGGTTATTAGGTATAGTAGGTTGAGGGTCAAGTCAATTGGAGGTAAGTTTGAATGGAGAAAAACTGGAGGAAGTAAAGTGTTTTAGATATCTGGAGTGGATCTGGCAGCGGATGGAACCATGGAAGCGGAAGTGGATCTTAGGGTGGGGAGGGGGCGAAAATCTGGGAGCCTTGAAGAATGTGTGGAAGTCGAGAACATTATCTCGGAAAGCAAAAATGGGTATGTTTGAGGGAAAGTGGTTCTCAACAATTTTGTGTGGTTGCGAGGTGGGCTATGGATAGAGTTGTGCGCAGGAGTGGATGTGCTGGAAATGAGATGTTTGAGGACAATGTGTGGTGTGAGGTGGTTTGATCGAGTAAGTAACGTAAGGGTAAGAGAGATGTGCGGAAATAAAAAGAGCATGGTTGAGAGAGCAGAAGAGGGTGTTTTGAAATGGTTTGGGCACATGGAGAGAATGAGTGAGAAAGATTGACCAAGAGGATATATGTGTCGGAGGTGGAGGGAACGAGGAGAAGTGGGAGACCAAATTGGAGGTGGAAAGATGGAGTGAAAAAGATTTTGTGTGATCGGGCCTGAAATGCAGAGGGTGAAAGGCGGGCAAGGAATAGAGTAATTGGATCGATGTGGTATACCGAGGTTGACGTGCTGTCAGTGGATTGAATCAGGGCATGTGAAGGTCTGGGGTAAACCATGGAAAGCTGTGTAGGTATGTACTTTGCGTGTGTGGAACGTATGTATATACATGTGTATGGGGGTGGGTTGGGCCATTTCTTTCGTCTGTTTCCTTGCGCCTACCTTGCAAACGCGGGAGACAGTGACAATAGTCAAAAAAAAAATATATATTTTTTTTTTTTTTTTTTTTTTTTTTTTTTTTTTTTTATACTTTGTCGCTGTCTCCCGCGTTTGCGAGGTAGCGAAGGAAACAGACGAAAGAATGGCCCAACCCCCCCCATACACATGTACATACACACGTCCACACACACAAATATCCCATACCTACACACTTTCCATGGTTTACCCCGACGCTTCACATGCCTTGATTCATCCACTGACAGCACGTCAACCCCTGTATACCACATCGCTCCAATTCACTCTATTCCTTGCCCTCCTTTCACCCTCCTGCATGTTCAGGCCCCGATCACACAAAATCTTTTTCACTCCATCTTTCCACCTCCAATTTGGTCTCCCTCTTCTCCTCGTTCCCTCCACCTCCGACACATATATCCTCTTGGTCAATCTTTCCTCACTCATTCTCTCCATGTGCCCAAACCATTTTAAAACACCCTCTTCTGCTCTCTCAACCACGCTCTTTTTATTTCCACACATCTCTCTTACCCTTACGTTACTTACTCGATCAAACCACCTCACACCACACATTGTCCTCAAACATCTCATTTCCAGCACATCCATCCTCCTGCGCACAACTCTATCCATAGCCCACGCCTCGCAACCATACAACATTGTTGGAACTACTATTCCTTCAAACATACCCATTTTTGCTTTCCGGGATAATGTTCTCGACTTCCACACATTTTTCAAGGCTCCCAAAATTTTCGCCCCCTCCCCCACCCTATGATCCACTTCCGCTTCCATGGTTCCATCCGCTGACAGATCCACTCCCAGATATCTAAAACACTTCACTTCCTCCCGTTTTTCACCATTCAAACTCACCTCCCAATTGACTTGACCCTCAACCCTACTGTACCTAATAACCTTGCTCTTATTCACATTTACTCTTAACTTCTTTTTTCCACACACTTTACCAAACTCAGTCACCAGCTTCTGCAGTTTCTCACATGAATCAGCCACCAGCGCTGTATCATCAGCGAACAACAACTGACTCACTTCCCAAGCTCTCTCATCCCCAACAGACTTCATACTTGCCCCTCTTTCCAAGACTCTTGCATTTACCTCCCTAACAACCCCATCCATAAACAAATTAAACAACCATGGAGACATCACACACCCCTGCCGCAAACCTACATTCACTGAGAACCAATCACTTTCCTCTCTTCCTACACGTACACATGCCTTACATCCTCGATAAAAACTTTTCACTGCTTCTAACAACTTGCCTCCCACACCATTATTTTTAATCCCTTTCCCACAGAGCATCTCTATAAACTCTATCATATCTTTCCGATCCATAAAGCTACATACAAATCCATTTTTTTTCAATATTTCTCACATAATTCTTCAAAGCAAACACCGATCCACACACCCTCCCCCTTCTGAAACCACCTGCTTTTTCCCAATCGATGTTTGTACATGCCTTCACCCTTTCAACAATACCCCCCCATATAATTTCCAGGAATACTCAACAAACTTAACCTCTGTAATTTGAGCACTCACTTTTTCCCCCTTTCCTTTGTACAATGCACTATCACGCATTCCCCCAATCCTCAGGCCCTCACCGGTCATACTACATTAAAAAACCTTCCCAACCAGTCAAAAATACAGTCCCCCCCCTTTTTTAAATTTAAATTCCCTGCAATACCACCCAAAAACCTGCTGCCTTCCCGGGCTTTCATTTTCCCGCAAAGTTTTTACACCCTTCCTGTTTCCCAAAATCTTTTTTCCCTAACCCTCTCACTTTGCACACCACCTCGACCCAAACCCCTAAATCTACTCGTCATCAACACTTTCAAAAAACCCTTTAAAAAAAAATACTCACCCAAAACCCCTTCACATCACCACTACTTTTTATCACCCCCCCTTTTACCCCCTTTCCAATTCCGATTTGCTCCCTTGTCTTACGCACCCTATTACTCCTTCCAAACATCTTTTATTCTCCCTAAAATTTACTGATGTCTCTCACCCAAATCTCATTTCCCCTTTTTTTTCACCTTTTGCACCTTTCCTTGACCTCCTGTCTCTTTTTTTTTTTATACTTCCCCCACTAAATTGCATTTTTTCCCTGCAAAAATCGCCCCAAAATCCCCTTCTTTCTTCCTTTACTAATACTTTTACTTTTTTCATCCCACCACTCACTACCTTTCTAAAACACCCACCTCCCATCTTCTCAGCACAAGCATTTTTTTGCGCAATCCATCACTGATTCCCTAAATCATCCCTTCCCCCCCCACTCCCCTTATTTCCATGTTCTCACCTTTTTCCATTCTGTACACAGTCTCTCCGAACTTCTTCAACAGGTTCCCCCCCCAAGCCCCTTACTCTCACCACCTTCTTCCCCCCAAACATTCACTTTTTTTTCAAAAAACCCATACAAATCTTCCCCTTAGCCTCCCCCAATAATAAACAGAAAACCCCCAGTTGCACCTCCCACACATTGACACCCAAAAAAGTCTCTTTTTCGAAACGCCTGTAAATTAACACGTAATCCAATAACGCCTCTGGCCATCTCCCTACTACATAAGAAATACTTATGAATATTTTCTTTTTTTAAAACCAGGAAATCCAAATCATCAGTCCTTTAGCACATAAATCTACAAGCCTTCCCATGTGCAAAAAAGAGATGTTTGAGAAAAAGTGTGGTGTGAGGGGGTTTTGATCGAGTAAGTAACGTAAGGGTAAGAGAGATGTTTTGGAAATAAAAGGGGCGTGGTTGAGAGAGCAAAGAGGGTTTTTTTGAAATGGTTGGTCACATGGAGAGAATGAGTGAGGAAAGATTGACCAAGAGGATATATGTGTCGGAGGTGGAGGGAACGAGGAGAAGAGGGAGACCAAATTGGAGGTGGAAAGATGGAGTAAAAAAGATTTTGTGTGATTGGGGCCTGAACATGCAGGAGGGTGAAAGGAGGGCAAGGAATAGAGTGAATTGGAACGATGTGGTATAACCGGGGTTGATGTGCTGTCAGTGGATTGAATCAAGGCATGTGAAGCGTCTGGGTAAACCATGGAAAGCTGTGTAGGTATGTATATTTTGCGTGTGTGGACGTAATGGATATACATGTGTATGGGGGT
Source organism: Panulirus ornatus (assembly GCF_036320965.1). Lineage (NCBI taxonomy): Eukaryota > Metazoa > Arthropoda > Malacostraca > Decapoda > Palinuridae > Panulirus > Panulirus ornatus. The sequence continues at coordinate 12,337,079 of NC_092279.1, forward strand.
GGGTTGGGCCATTTCTTTCGTCTGTTTCTTGCACTACCTCGCAAACGCGGGAGACAGCGACAAAGCAAAAAAAAAAAAAAAAACAGAGAAGAGGTAGTAAAAGCTTTGCGGAAGATGAAAGCCGGCAAGGCAGCAAGTTTGGATGGTATTGCAGTGGAATTTATTAAAAAAGGGGGTGACTGTATTATTGACTGGTTGGTAAGTTATTTAATGTATGTATGACTCATGGTGAGGTGCCTGAGAATTGGCGAATGCATGCATAGTGCCAATGTACAAAGGCAAAGGGGATAAGAGTGAGTGCTCAAATTTCAGAGGTATAAGTTTGTTGAGTATTCCTGGTAAATTATATGGGGGTATTGATTGAGAGGGTGAAGGCATGTACAGAGCATCAGATTGGGAAGAGCAGTGTGGTTTCAGAAGTGGTAGAAGATTTGTGGATCAGGTGTTTGCTTTGAAGAATGTATGTGAGAAATACTTAGAAAAGCAAATGGATTTGTATGCAGCATTTATGGGTCTGGAGAAGGCATATTATAGAGTTGATAGAGATGCTCTGTGGAAGTTATTAAGAATATATGGTGTGGGAGGCAATTTTGTTAGAAGCAGTGAAAAGTTTTTATCGAGATGTAAGGCATGTGTAACGTGTAGGAAGAGAGGAAAGTGATTGGTTCTCAGTGAAAGTAGGTTTGTGGCAGGGGCGTGTGATGTCTCCATGGTTGTTTAATTTGTTTATGGATGGGGTTGTTAGGGAGGTGAATGCAAGAGTTTTGGAAAGAGGGGCAAGTATGAAGTCTGTTGTGGATGAGAGAGCTTGGGAAGTGAGTCAGTTGTTGTTCGCTGATGATACAGTGCTGGTGGCTGATTCATGTGAGAAACTGCAGAAGCTGGTGACTGAGTTTGGTAAAGTGTGTGAAAGAAGAAAGTTAAGAGTAAATGTGAATAAGAGCAAGGTTATTAGGTATAGTAGGGTTGAGGGTCAAGTCAGTTGGGAGGTAAGTTTGAATGGAGAAAAACTGGAGGAAGTAAAGTGTTTTAGATATCTGGGAGTGGATCTGGCAGCGGATGGAACCATGGAAGCGGAAGTGGATCTTAGGGTGGGGGAGGGGGCGAAAATCCTGGGAGCCTTGAAGAATGTGTGGAAGTCAAGAACATTATCTCGGAAAGCAAAAATGGGTATGTTTGAGGGAATAGTGGTTCTAACAATTTTGTGTGGTTGCGAGGTGTGGGCTATGGATAGAGTTGTGCGCAGGAGGGTGGATGTGCTGGAAATGAGATGTTTGAGGACAATGTGTGGTGTGAGGTGGTTTGATCGAGTAAGTAACGTAAGGGTAAGAGAGATGTGCGGAAATAAAAAGAGCATGGTTGAGAGAGCAGAAGAGGGTGTTTTGAAATGGTTTGGGCACATGGAGAGAATGAGTGAGGAAAGATTGACCAAGAGGATATATGTGTCGGAGGTGGAGGGAACGAGGAGAAGTGGGAGACCAAATTGGAGGTGGAAAGATGGAGTGAAAAAGATTTTGTGTGATCGGGGCCTGAAAATGCAGGAGGGTGAAAGGCGGGCAAGGAATAGAGTTAATTGGATCGATGTGGTATACCGAGGTTGACGTGCTGTCAGTGGATTGAATCAGGGCATGTGAAGTGTCTGGGGTAAACCATGGAAAGCTGTGTAGGTATGTACATTTGCGTGTGTGGACGTATATGTATATACATGTGTATGGGGGTGGGTTGGGCCATTTCTTTCGTCTGTTTCCTTGCGCCACCTTGCAAACGCGGGAGACAGTGACAAAGCAAAAAAAAAAAATATATATATATATATATATATATATATATATATATATATATATATATATATATATATATATATATGTATATATTTTTTTTTTTTTACTTTGTCGCTGTCTCCCGCGTTTGCGAGATAGTGCAAGGAAACAGACGAAAGAGATGGCCCAACCCACCCCCATACACATGTATATACATATGTCCACACACGCAAATATACATACCTACACAGCTTTCCATGGTTTACCCCAGACGCTTCACATGCCCTGATTCAATCCACTGACAGCACGTCAACCCCGGTATACCACATCGCTCCAATTCACTCTATTCCTTGCCCTCCTTTCACCCTCCTGCATGTTCAGGCCCCGATCACACAAAATCTTTTTCACTCCATCTTTCCACCTCCAATTTGGTCTCCCTCTTCTCCTCGTTCCCTCCACCTCCGACACATATATCCTCTTGGTCAATCTTTCCTCACTCATTCTCTCCATGTGCCCAAACCATTTCAAAACACCCTCTTATGCTCTCTCAACCACGCTCTTTTTATTTCCACACATCTCTCTTACCCTTACGTTACTTACTCGATCAAACCACCTCACACCACACATTGTCCTCAAACATCTCATTTCCAGCACATCCATCCTCCTGCGCACAACTCTATCCATAGCCCACGCCTCGCAACCATACAACATTGTTGGAACCACTATTCCTTCAAACATACCCATTTTTACTTTCCGAGGTAATGTTCTCGACTTCCACACATTCTTCAAGGCTCCCAGAATTTTCGCCCCCTCCCCCACCCTATGATCCACTTCCGCTTCCATGGTTCCATCCGCTTCCAGATCCACTCCCAGATATCTAAAACACTTCACTTCCTCCAGTTTTTCTCCATTCAAACTCACCTCCCAATTGACTTGACCCTCAACCCTACTGTACCTAATAACCTTGCTCTTATTCACATTTACTCTTAACTTTCTTCTTTCACACACTTTACCAAACTCAGTCACCAGCTTCTGCAGTTTCTCACATGAATCAGCCACCAGCGCTGTATCATCAGCGAACAACAACTGACTCACTTCCCAAGCTCTCTCATCCCCGACAGACTTCATCCTTGCCCCTCTTTCCAAAACTCTTGCATTCACCTCCCTAACAACCCCATCCATAAACAAATTAAACAACCATGGAGACATCACACACCCCTGCCACAAACCTACATTCACTGAGAACCAATCACTTTCCTCTCTTCCTACACGTACACATGCCTTACATCCTTATATCCCAGGGATATGGGAGAACGAATACTTCCCACGCATTCCCCGCGTGTCCTAGAAGGCGACTAAAGGGGAAAGGAACTGGGCGCTAGAAACCCACCCCTCCTTGTATCTTAAGTTTCTAAAAGGGGAAACAGAAGAAGGAGTCATCCTCCTCGAAGGCTCAGAGTGGGGTGTCTAAATGTGTGTGAATGTAACAAAGATGAGAAAAAAAGGAGAGATAGGTAGTATGTTTGAGGAAAGGAATATTCGCTGTGGTTTTGGTTCATTACACATGACAGCTAGAGACTGAGTGTGAATGAATGTGGCCTTTCTTGCCTTTTCTTGGCGCTACGTCATTCTCTCCTATATCCAAACCATTTCAGCACACCCTCTTCTGCTCTCTCATCACACTATTTTTATTTCCATACATATCTCTTACCCTTTCATTACTTACTCGATCAAACCAACTCACACCACATATTGTCCTCAAACATTTCATTTCCAACACATCCATTTTCCTCTGTATATCCCTGTCTAAAGCCCATGCCTTGCAACCATATAATATTGTAGGAACTACTATCCCTTCAAACACGCCCATTTTTGCACTCTGAGATAACATTCTCTCCTTCCACACATTCTTCATTGCTCCGAGAACCTTCGCCCCCTCCCCCACCCTGTGACTTACTTCTGCTTCCATGGTTCCAATGGCTGCTAAATCCACTCCCAGATATCTAAAATACTTCACTTCCTCCAGTATTTCTCTGTTCAAACTTACAACCCAATTAACTTGTCCCTTGACCCTACTGAACCTAATAACCTTGCTCTTATTAACATTTACTCTCAACTTTCTCCTTCCACACACTTTTCCAAACTCAGTCACCAACTTTTGCAGTTTCTCCTTCAAATCAGCCACTGGAGCTGTATCATTGGCGAATGACAACTGACTCACTTCCCAGGCCCTCTCATCCCAACAGATTGCATACCCTCCCCTTTCTCCAAAACTCTTGCATTTACCCCCCTAACCATCCCATCCCTAAACAAATTGAACAAATATGGGGACATCACACACCCCTACCACAGACCGACATTCACTGGTAACCAATCACTCTCCTTTCTTCCCCCTCATACACATGCCTTACATTCTTGGTAAAAACTTTTCACTGCTTCTAGCAGCTTACCTCCCACATCATATACTATTAAGACCTTCCACAAAGTATCTCTATCAACCCTATCATATGCCTTCTCCAGATCCATGAATGCTACATATAAAGCCATCTGTTTTTCTGAATTCTACATACAAAGCCATCTCTTTTTCTAAGCATTTCTCACACACATTCTTCAAAGCAAACCCCTGATCCCCACATCCTCTACCATTTCTGAAACCACACTGCTCTTCCCCAATCTGATACTCTGTACATGCCTTCACCCTCTCAACCAACACCCTTCCATATAATTTCCCAGGAATACTCAACATACTTATGCCTCTGTAGTTTAACACTCACCTTTATCCCCTTTGCCTTTGTACAGTGGCACTATGCGCATGGAATAGATGACAACAATTTACCTCTGGGCATCGAGGATTTGAAGCTAATCCTGCCTGATCCATTGGTTAGTATACCGACCTGCCATGTGTAGGACTGGGAGGTCTGAGTTTAAATCCTTGATGCCCAAAAGTAAATCTCTCTCTCTCTCTCTCTCTCTCTCTCTCTCTCTCTCTCTCTCTCTCTCTCTCTCTCTCTCTCTCTCTCTCTCTCTCTCTCTCTCTCTCTCTCTCTCTCTCTCTCTCTCTCTCTCTCTCTCTCTCTCTCTCTCTCTCTCTCTCTCTCTCTCTCTCTCTCTCTCTCTCTCTCTCTCTCTCTCTCTCTCTCTCTCTCTCTCTCTCTCTCTCTCTCTCTCTCTCTCTCTCTCTCTCTCTCTCTCTCTCTCTCTCTCTCTCTCTCTCTCTCTCTCTCTCTCTCTCTCTCTCTCTCTCTCTCTCTCTCTCTCTCTCTCTCTCTCTCTCTCTCTCTCTCTCTCTCTCTCTCTCTCTCTCTCTCTCTCTCTCTCTCTCTCTCTCTCTCTCTCTCTCTCTCTCTCTCTCTCTCTCTCTCTCTCTCTCTCTCTCTCTCTCTCTCTCTCTCTCTCTCTCTCTCTCTCTCTCTCTCTCTCTCTCAATTATTTGTTAGCCTTAGTGAGGTAGATACAGACAAATGAACAAACAAATAGTGTCCCCATTTGTGTACATCCATTCCTCACCTTTCATGTATAATGTACTGAAACCCAAGTCTACTATTCATAACCATGCTGTGCAGACTGTTCCAATGTTTACCTTATCATCCCCATGTACTACATCAATACAATTCATTCTGTCCCTTTCATGCCTCTCCCCTTCCTGAATGCTCAAACACCAGTTCCCCAAAGTGTCCTTCACTCCATCTTTCCATCTACCTTAGGTCTTCCTCTTCCATTTCATCCCTCCACCTCTGACACATATATCCTCTTAATCATTCTTCACTTATCCTCTTTATGTGTCCAAACCATTTCAGCACACCCTGGTTGGCTCTCTCAGTAAGACAGCACTGTATATCACACCTCTCTCTACAGTGGATGTTGCTGGACTCCATCTGCACATGGTTACACTGCTAATGTAAAGCCTTCTTTGGGAGGGGATATCATTTTCAGTGGATAAGAAACACAGTCCGTAAAAGGAATCTCTCACCCCACAGGAGTCCATCATTTCCGTACTACTGATTTTAGCACAGCTTTTGAGCAGAAAGAGCCCCATGAAAAATATTGCATTGTCATTTCTTACATGATTAACCCATCTTGCACCACTTATTGCTCCCAGACATTTCATTTCTAAGTCCAACCTCTTCCTGTCTTTTCCAGCCAGGCCCAGGACTTTCATCCATACAACACTGTTGGGACAACTATACTGTAAAACATACCTAGTTTTGCCTTTGCATACACTAACCCCTTCTTCCACACATTTTTGGCTTAATTCAGCCACCATGGTTTCATTAGCTGGTGCATCCATTTCCAGGTATGTAAAGCACTCCACTTCCTCTAGCTTCTCCCTATTCAAGCTTACACCCAAACCATCATGTCTCACCTTCTTGATGCATCTCATTACCTTATTCTTTTCTTATTTACTCTCAGCTTACTTATTAACACGTACTACCAAATTCTGTGACCAACTTCTGGAATTTCTTTCGAGTCTGCACTAAACCCATGTCATCTGCAGACAGAACTTATTCACCTTTCTCCTTGCGTTGCAATAACAGGTAATCACAAATATGCCCAATTATCTTTTCACCTCATTTGTTATGCTTACATGTATGATATCCTATATTTTGGAAATCCCATTAATGCTGGTATTGTTATATTATTCTTTATGTAATCAGAAAACTCAAGGAATTTGATTTCTAGATGCAAAATGTTTGAGATGTGATTAGAAACATATTGTAAAAAACTTTTTTTGTTTTTCTCTTATTTAGTGATCTTTCTTTGTCATATAGATAAAAGAGCAATGAAGTTCTTCACGGTGTGTATTAATGAAGATCCAATAGTGATAGATTGGCTCAAACTCTGTTCTTCATAGGTAATTAAGTGGCTTTTTTCAGGTTTAAATTTTCTAGCATGTATGACTTTGTTAGCTGTCAGATTTAGAGGTGATACTGAGTATGTTGAGAAATTTGAAAATATATCTCTACTTGGAAATGATTGTAGTTGAAATATTACATTCCATTTAAGTTTTTAAACTACTAATACTTTACATGCAAATGGTGTTTACAGCAATAGTGGATATTGGCTGAGGACCAGTCAGAGTATCTTGTCTGTGAATTTTGCCCTAAGTGCCAAGCTCCAACAAAAGTGAACATTTAATCAAAAATTGATCTGACATACTTGCTGCAGTGTTTTGTAAAAAAAGAAATCAGGAAAAGCTATTATTCATTAGAAATTATGCCATGGCAGAGACTTTTTAGTGCACATGCTTGGAGAAGATAAATGATGCTGACAATTTCTTGCAAAAGATGCTTTATACAGACTAGTGAGTAATCACTTTCCTGCAAGTTTTGTCAGCCACATGTACATACCAAGCCTGGATCACAATAGTTGAATGAGGTGCTCACTTAAGAAAATGTATGTTGTCTTTTTGACTGCCTGATGTATTTATAGTGTAGGCTGTATATAATGCTCATTAGAAGTGTAGTTCAGCACAGACATGCAGAATGACAGAAAAGACTGTTCAAGTTCATGTATGATAGGTGATTCAAGTAAGAATTTACCTTTTTTAAAATGCCTTATTGGGATTGGAAAGGTGTCTGCAGTTTCACCCAATATGAAAACTTGTTTAGGATTATTATTCAAGTCTTCCTAAAATTTTGTGCACCACCTCAAAGTCTTAATGTTTTCAGAATATACTCTATGAAGCTCTGATTTTGCATCATATTTGATTTGGAAAAGTTATTTACAAACTGGTTCATAGTCCAACACAACTCCTTCACAAATTTGATGAAATATAAGCTGAATTGACAGAGCTCTCTTGCCACAATGAAAGTTTATTATCACTTGTTGTAAACTTCAAAAGGAATATTTTTCTTTGATTGTTGGTGGTACTTGCTGTTACTGATACAATACAACTACTAGGAGTCATCATACTGTAAAGCTTATGATCCACCTCAGATTTTGTATTCATTTGTATTCAGTAATTTGAAATGCCAAGACAGTACCCCAAAAATTTGTTTTAACTTTAATAGTTAGCTGGTTATACAGTATTTGTATGATATGAAACACTGAAAGTGCATCACACGTATATATATATATATATATATATATATATATATATATATATATATATATATATATATATATATATATATATATATATATATGTTCAATGCAAATAGTGTTAATTCACATCTAATAAACTTAGATTAAGCAGAATACTAAAAAAAAAGTGGAAAATCATCAGGAAATTAACTTGTGATCAATACACACTACATAAATTTGGTTGGTTATTGAATATGTGAAAATGTGAGTTGTAAGCATGTAATATACAAAGAGTTATGACCAGAGTTCTGTTATTATAGCAGTGCAATGTAACAAGTTTTGAATTAATGAAAAGTTATTTTTTCCAACAGAGAAGACCAGTGAGCAAAGAAAGTGACATCTTGCATTTTGTGGGAATGATAATCCATTGATAACTTGTACATAAAACCACTACCTACAGTCAAGGACAGGATGACTTTGGTCAGACCAATGCTAGTCACCATCTCCTATATAAAGCTAGCATATTTATGTGAGTCTAGAAGTGGAATCTGAAATAGTGAACAGAGATAACTCATTTCTATGAAACTCCATACTACATTACTGAAATGTAAGAAGGTTAGGAGGATTCAGGAAAAAGAATTAGAGAAATGTTCTTCGGCTTTGTTTGTAAGAAAGAGAATTCTTTCACAAGCCCAGAATTCAGTTTCTTCTTAACAGGTGTCAGTAAGTAAATTAATGAAAGCATAACCAAATGGAGGCTGGTGGGATATGCTTGAACCTAACTTAGATCTAGAGTTGTGAGCTGTGGGCAGGGAAGAAGTGCCTAGCAGTATCTCAAATATCACATCAGAAAGTGTCCTGCAGATCCAAATATGCTATAGTGGAGGCCACCTTTATTACATCATAGGCACGGGCTAGTTGGAACTTTAGTGTGAGATGTTTTATTTGTGTGGCAATATTTCCTTTCTACAGATAAAGTGTTTAGTCAGCATTAGGGGCAAGGGGACTGAATTCCTTGTTTCCCATTTCTAATAATGGGGAGCAAGTCATCATCCACATTTCCCATGTTCCAGACTATCATAACCACCCCAAACAATGTGGGTCTGTTTTTCACTTCTTATCCTTTATGTTATAGCTGCACAGTCTCAACCTGAAGTGTTTCATCTTAATACACCCTTGTAAATACCTCTTACTAACCTCACATCCCCCTATGTTTGCCTCCTTTAGATATCAGTATTTGCACTTTAACAGTGAAACTGGACCAACTTTCAAAATATCTTCTTATGACTTTCCTTTGGAAGATAGCTGCCTTTTCTCTGGTAATCCTTGTCTCTGCTAAGTGTTCAGGAGGGGTTATTGCCAAATACATCTTCCCTCCTCCTTTAAGACTATCTCATCTTCATCTGTCATTCTACCATTCTTGTTCTGAGGCCATTTGGGCAACTCACCTTGCATATCAGTTCTAGAAAGGTTTCACCCATGGATTATGGTGAAGTGCCTAAGGATTGGTGGAATGCATGCATAGTGCCATTGTACAAAGGCAATGGGGATAAAGATGAGTGTCCAAATTACAGAGGCATAAGTTTGTTGAGAATTCCTGGGAAATTATATGGGAGAGTATTGATTGAGAGCATCAGATTGGGGAAGAGCAGTGTGGTTTCAGAAGTGGTAGAGGATGTGTGGATCAGGTGTTTGTTTTGAAGAATGTATGTGAGAAATACTTAGAAAAACAGATGGATTTGTATGTAGCATTTATGGATATGGAGAAGGCATATGAAAGGGTTGATAGGGATGCTTTGTGGAAGGTTTTAAGAGTATATGGTGTGGGAGGTAATTTGCTAGAAGCTGTGAAATGTTTTTACCAAGGATGTAAGGCATGTGTAAGAGTAGGAAGAGAGGGAAGTGATTGGTTCCCAGTGAATGTTGGTTTGCGGCAGGGGTGCATGATGTCTCCATGGTTGTTTAATTTGTTTATGGATGGGGTGGTTAGGGAGGTGAATGCAAGAGTTTTGGAGAGAGGGGCAAGTATGTAGTCTATTCTAGATGAGAGGGCTTGGGAAGTGAGTCAGTTGTTGTTCGCTGATGATACAGCGCTGATTCGGGTGAGAAACTGCAGAGGTTGGTGACTGAGTGTGGTAAAGTGTGTGAAAGAAGAAAGTTGAGAGTAAATGTGAATAAAGAGCAAGGTTATTAGATTCAGTAGGGTTAAGGGACAAGTTAATTTGGAGGTAAGGTTGAATGGAGAAAAACTGGAGGAAGTGAAGTGTTTTAGATATCTGGGAGTGGACTTAGCAGTGGATAGAACCATGGAAGCAGAAGTGAGTCACAGGATGTGGGAGGGAGCAAAGGTTCTAGGAGCATTGAAGAATGTGTGTGTAGAAGGCGAGAATGTTATCTTGGAGAGCAAAAATGGGTATGTTTGAAGGAATAGTGGTTCCCACAATGTTATATGGTTGCGAGGCATGGGCTGTAGATAGTGTTGTGCGGAGGTGGGTGGATGTGTTGGAAATGTTTGAGGACAGTATTTGGTGTGAGGTGATTTGATCGAGCAAATAATGAAAGGGTAAGAGAGATGTGTTGTGATAAAAAGAGTGTGGTTGAGAAAGCAGAAAAGAGTGTGTTGAAATGGTTTGGAAACATGGAGAAAATGAGTGAGGAAAGATTGGCAAAGAGGATATATGTGTCAGACATGGAGGGAAGAAGGAGAAGCGGGAGACTAAATTAAAGGTGGAAGGATGGAGTGAAAAAGATTTTGAGTGATCGGGGCGATTTTGTGTGTGTCAGGGTGGCGACGTGAATGGATGAAGGCAACAAGTATGGATATGTACATGTGTATGTATGTATAAGTCTTTGTATGTAAATGTATATATATGTTGAAATGTATATGTGTGTGTGTGTGTGGGCATTTATGTATATACATGTGTATGTGGGTGGGTGGGTTGGGCTATTCCTCGTCTGTTTCCTTGCGCTACCTCGCTAACACGGGAGACGGCAGTTAATTATAATAATAAAATAATTATAATAACCTACCATCTCTATCAAAGCCCTCCATTGTCTTAGGATCACATTAAGAAAAGTAGGCACAGTTGTGTAATTTCTTCCTGTGTCACTCTGCTCATTTTTTCACTCCCATCCCATTCTTTTTTCATTTGTTTCATGCATATCCAGTTTTCTCTGTTTAGTAGCAATTTATAAGCAGTTTCCCTGAGATTACTTAGTTGTATTCAAATAAGAATTGGTCTTCCTTCACAAATCAACATAGTGTGTAAATTTAAAATGGAGAAAGCAATTTTGAAATTGTAAAGATCCTTGTTTTCATTGGCATGCAATGCCATGACAGTGCAGTCTCCTCCCCATGATTATTTGATCAGCCAGCAGTCAGCTTCTCATACATTGTTAACTTAATAAACTCATCTACATTCTTAGCAGCTGCCTCACCTCTGGTTGAATGTTTTTCTAAATAAAGTACAAATTGGTTCCATATGTTTTAGATTTCTGAAGCCAACCTTGAGAACATTCATACTAAGAAAAAAAAAAGGTTCAGTTACTGATGGAATACATTTTTCACTCAGTCAACATGTTCCCAGTCAAAGGAGCATCACTGTGGTGAGCCTTAATCCATTGTTTCAGCATTAAGGCAAGTACTCTTACCTTACCTTTTTGCATGTCTTAATAACCATACCCTTTACCTCACTCATAAGATAAAGCTTAGGCAAGTTTTCACTCTGCTTCTTCAGATCATTCAGTGCGGAGGAACCAACAATGCACGCAAATACCTTACCAAAGCTCCCTTGCCCAACTTCTGCAGCAAGTCAACTTTCCCCTGAATAGATAGTAAATGACAGTTGCATTTGGATGCAGTAAGTCAACTTTCCCCAGAATAGATAGTAAATGACATTTGCATTTGACTGCACCACCTCGAAAAGAGCTGCTAGCTTGTCTGTTTTAGGCCATATGCAAGGATGACTTCATGACAATTTTAAAAGATTGCTGAGGTATGCCAGCAATCTGGGGAAAATTTATATGGGAGCAGTATTTACATAAAACAGAGTGGTTGGTCCATAATAATGCTGATTCAGAAGTGGTTTTCTGGTTCACAGAAATAGTTTGAGTGTTTCCTACCTGTGCCAGTTTATGGAGAGGTTATTCCTCCATATTCTGAGTTGGTTTACTTTCTTTTGGGGAGGTGGTGGCATGTAGGTATTAACATAAGATGGTCCAGTCTACAAGTGTAGGTGGTGGATTTACCTAAAGTTTATTTGTAAGATATTATATTATTTACAAGGAAAGCAAGGCACTTTCTCCTATCTCATGCTCACTGGTTGACTCCTGTTGGAAAGAAATGCTGATATTATGACCAGTAATAAGAATTCTATATACGAATGTGAAGTGAGGACTATATAAGGGGTTTTGTAAGAGTTTTTGCACTGCATTCCCATTAATTACACAAAATTGTTAGTAGCTAAAACATCTGGATTGCATACCCTTCACTTTAGTGCGAGGGAGCAAAATCTCTACACAAACAGTAAGTACCTGGAGAGAAGTGAGAACGAGTGGTGTCAAAATCAGTCACAGCGCAGCATCATGATGCCATTCAACCAATCATACTGCACAACTTTCCCTCCACCTTCAGTCTTCGCCTCATCTTACCTAAGTTGTGTTTTTCTCTGGTGCTATATCTTCTTTACCATTTTGCATTGGACATTTCTGGTGTTGTAGCCACAATACCAGGTAATATAGGTATAGTAATGTCTATTACAGATTTTGGTGATTTTATGTAAAGGAGGAAATAAGGAGAAACATTTTCTAGGTGTTTAAACAAGAGCTGTTTCTTGATGAGTTATTGCAGAATCTTAAGTTCTTATTCAGAATTTCTTTTAATTTCCACATTTAACTGTTTCTACATTATATTTCAGGGTAAAAATCAGTATTTTACATTCTAATATCAAGTTGTGCTGTATATTTACACATCATAAGGAGAGGGAGGATTGGGTATTAGGAGTAGTATTGGAGTGTTACAGTTTGATCATAAAGCAACTGTACTTGTATGGTGAAGTTATATCCCTCTTTTTAGTGCAATTTACCAATTTATAGAATTGATTTATATTGTATTTTGTTTATGTATGATTTTCCTTATTTGTGTTTACTAGAAAGTAATAACTTATTAATAGAATGAATTAGCTGAATTTAGTACTTTTTTGTTCCTGACACATATATCCACTTTTCCTATAAAATACTGAAGAATCTGTGTTGCACTCTGCTTGATTGTGCAAGGTAATGGAATGCATGTGCACAGTTGAGCGGTGCCTGACTTTACTAATTTGTGATGACGTTTATTAAAAAGTTTGTAGTTAATTTATGTAGTGGAACAATATCCCCATTGATTATCTCTTAATATCAAGGTTTGTATTGCACATAGTCCTTACATTGTTTCACTAACGTGTAGAGAGTTATTTAGTCATAGCAGTTTGTAAAATAACTGCAATACTTCCTTGGGCAGAAAGTCTTATGTTTATCATGTATTTTTGTATTATCTTTGGCAGATCATCTCTGTAAAGCTCAACGTTCTGTCAGTTTTGTTTGCTTCAGAGTAACTTTAGATATTAGCTACTGTAGTAACTGGTTCGGCTACTTAGTACTGAATATTATCTTATTTATGTCAACCTTATTGTATGCTTTTCTACCATCTAAACTAGTATAAGTGTTCCTTGTATAATGCTGTGGTGTAGAGGTATTGCTTCCCTAAAGGGTATACCCAATTTGTGGACTGAAGATTTTTTAACTACTGTTGGAGAACAAAATGTTGGGTGTGAAGCATCAGAGATAAAATAAAACATTTGTCCTAAAGCATGCTCTTATTTTCTTTTAAAAGATTTTGTTTTACTTTTGTCATAATCCATATACATTCATTTTTTCTCCCTTTTGTTGTACCTGTTTTACTATAGGCATGTACCAGTCCTATTATTATGAGTTCATTATAATTTTTTTCATTAGTAGTGGCCATACATATAAACATACTTCTCAAGGTTTAAAATTTTTTCCATATTAAGGAAGTACATTTTAGCAGAACACTTGAGGATGAATTTAGAGGCTTTGTGATTTCTTTATTTGCTAATATTTTTTTTTTTTTTTTTTTTTTTTTTTATACTTTGTCGCTGTCTCCCGCGTTTGCGAGGTAGCGCAAGGAAACAGACGAAAGAAATGGCCCAACCCCCCCCCCATACACATGTACATACACACGTCCACACACGCAAATATACATACCTACACAGCTTTCCATGGTTTACCCCAGACGCTTCACATGCCTTGCTTCAATCCACTGACAGCACGTCAACCCCTGTATACCACATGACTCCAATTCACTCTATTTCTTGCCCTCCTCTCACCCTCCTGCATGTTCAGGCCCCGATCACACAAAATCCTTTTCACTCCATCTTTCCACCTCCAATTTGGTCTCCCTCTTCTCCTCGTTCCCTCCACCTCCGACACATATATCCTCTTGGTCAATCTCTCCTCACTCATTCTCTCCATGTGCCCAAACCATTTCAAAACACCCTCTTCTGCTCTCTCAACCACGCTCTTTTTATTTCCACACATCTCTCTCACCCTTACGTTACTTACTCGATCAAACCACCTCACACCACACATTGTCCTCAAACATCTCATTTCCAGCACATCCATCCTCCTGCGCACATCTCTATCCATAGCCCACGCCTCGCAACCATACAACATTGTTGGAACCACTATTCCCTCAAACATACCCATTTTTGCTTTCCGAGATAATGTTCTCGACTTCCACACATTTTTCAAGGCTCCCAAAATTTTCGCCCCCTCCCCCACCCTATGATCCACTTCTGCTTCCATGGTTCCATCCGCTGACAGATCCACTCCCAGATATCTAAAACACTTCACTTCCTCCAGTTTTTCTCCATTCAAACTCACCTCCCAATTGACTTGACCCTCACCCCTACTGTACCTAATAACCTTGCTCTTATTCACATTTACTCTCAACTTTCTTCTTCCACACACTTTACCAAACTCAGTCACCAGCTTCTGCAGTTTCTCACATGAATCAGCCACCAGCGCTGTATCATCAGCGAACAACAACTGACTCACTTCCCAAGCTCTCTCATCCCCAACAGACTTCATACTTGCCCCTCTTTCCAGGACTCTTGCATTTACCTCCCTTACAACCCCATCCATAAACAAATTAAACAACCATGGAGACATCACACACCCCTGCCGCAAACCTACATTCACTGAGAACCAATCACTTTCCTCTCTTCCTACACGTACACATGCCTTACATCCTCGATAAAAACTTTTCACTGCTTCTAACAACTTGCCTCCCACACCATATATTCTTAATACCTTCCACAGAGCATCTCTATCAACTCTATCATATGCCTTCTCCAGATCCATAAATGCTACATACAAATCCATTTGCTTTTCTAAGTATTTCTCACATACATTCTTCAAAGCAAACACCTGATCCACACATCCTCTACCACTTCTGAAACCGCACTGCTCTTCCCCAATCTGATGCTCTGTACATGCCTTCACCCTCTCAATCAATACCCTCCCATATAATTTACCAGGAATACTCAACAAACTTATACCTCTGTAATTTGAGCACTCACTCTTATCCCCTTTGCCTTTGTACAATGGCACTATGCACGCATTCCGCCAATCCTCAGGCACCTCACCATGAGTCATACATACATTAAATAACCTTACCAACCAGTCAACAATACAGTCTCCCCCTTTTTTAATAAATTCCACTGCAATACCATCCAAACCTGCTGCCTTGCCGGCTTTCATCTTCCGCAAAGCTTTTACTACCTCTTCTCTGTTTACCAAATCATTTTCCCTAACCCTCTCACTTTGCACACCACCTCGACCAAAACACCCTATATCTGCCACTCTGTCATCAGACACATTCAACAAACCTTCAAAATACTCATTCCATCTCCTTCTCACATCACCGCTACTTGTTATCACCTCCCCATTTACGCCCTTCACTGAAGTTCCCATTTGCTCCCTTGTCTTACACACCCTATTTACCTCCTTCCAGAACATCTTTTTATTCTCCCTAAAATTTACTGATAGTCTCTCACCCCAACTCTCATTTGCCCTTTTTTTCACCTCTTGCACCTTTCTCTTGACCTCCTGTCTCTTTCTTTTATACTTCTCCCACTCAATTGCATTTTTTCCCTGCAAAAATCGTCCAAATGCCTCTCTCTTCTCTTTCACTAATACTCTTACTTCTTCATCCCACCACTCACTACCCTTTCTAAACAGCCCACCTCCCACTCTTCTCATGCCACAAGCATCTTTTGCGCAATCCATCACTGATTCCCTAAATACATCCCATTCCTCCCCCACTCCCCTTACTTCCATTGTTCTCACCTTTTTCCATTCTGTACACAGTCTCTCCTGGTACTTCCCCACACAGGTCTCCTTCCCATAATATTTTATGTTAATTTATTCATTTCTATCATTTTTCATTAGTTATTCTTTACCATTTATCCCTTAGCTCTTTGTTATAAAGTTATATGTACTTTTAAAGAAATTTATAGTTTCTAAGACAGAGCAGGTAGTGAAAATAGGGACAGTAGAGCCAGATGTAGTTTTAAAGAAATTTACTTAGATTCTAGGAAAGAGCAAGTATTAAAAACAGGGACAGTATTAGACAAAACAATATTAATAAGCTTAAGCTGCAAGAAGTAAGAGAAGATTACTGTTACCAAAAACAGAATTCCTGAATTTTTTGCTGCCACGCTGTTAAGAAAATAAAGTTAAATAGATTTTTAGGAATAATGAATGATATTCTTAAATAGAAGCATTATAATTTCAATGGTTTGGAAGGGTCTGTCCATAAATATTAAGGTTGGATACAAAACCATACTCGCAAGAATCTGCCTCCAGAGAACATCATCCAAAATTGATGTAATTTTCTGACATTAGCAAGAGGTAAGTGACTACTGTACATTGTTAAACAATCACACCTACCTCTCAGGGAGCATAATGAAGTACTTTTTTTTTTAACATAAGGTTGGGTGTTTTCTTCTTTCACAACGTAAGTCACCAATATTAAAGGTAAATGTCAAGGCACAAATTGCCTTTTCTCCATGCCTAACAATTATTTAGTTTTTAGAATCTTGTCTTTAATGTATCATGTCTTTAATATATCCATGCTCTGTTTAACCAGACCTTTTTGAGTCAATAAGAGAACAACTCAACCTTATAGCCATAAACTAACTATTTGTTGAACAGTGCAGAATTTAAAAACTTCTCATAAAATCGAATTATTACAACAAAGTGGTAATAGGGTGACCAAGTCTCCTGTGCATAATATTTTTGGTGCATGTACATTCATTGTTTCCCTGCATGAATGATATATTTATTATACAGTATGATATACTGTGATTATTATAATCTAGTCTGTATTATTATTACCTTCATAATCATTGATCTTGATTATACTATATATTTCAGTTCATATATTTAAGGTAAAGGTATCTAGAGTTCATACATTAAAATGAAATTTGTGGTGGTTATATTTTGAACACCAAATATGGTTTATTAGCTAGAAAAAAGTATTTGTCTCTAATTATAGATAGTATAACTCTGAAAAAGGCTATACAGTATCCCATAATCATGTAACACAGAATTTTATATATCTTTTTAAAGAGTCATATAAATCTAAATGAAAGTGAATGTCCTCTTTCTTCCTCAAGATGTCTTCATTTCATAATAAACAAGTGTGTGAAGAACAGAGCATGCAACTAGTCTGTAAAATATGATTTTGAAGACAGGTGTGCATATATATATATATATATATATATATATATATATATATATATATATATATATATATATATATTTCTACATACATACAGGTGTTACTGAACTCTGCCTGCTCTGGTTACTTTGAGTAAAAAATTACATTTTGGCAAGGTTGTATCATTTGGATTGCAGTCTTGTAGAGGTAGTTTTCATTTTAAAAGAGTCTACAGTTCCCTGCAATTGAAAGTAGCACAGCCTAAGGCCACAAGAAGCTTTAGAAAGGTCCTGGAGTAATCTTGAATGAATGAAATATTATTATTTTATTTATTATACTTTGTCACTGTCTCCCACATTAGCGAGGTAGCGCAAGGAAACAGACAAAAGAATGGCCCAACCCACCCACATACATATGCATATACATAAAAGCCCACACATGCATATATATATACCTATACATTTCAACGTATACATACATATACATACACAGACATATACATATATACACATGTACATATTCATACATGCGACCTTCATCCATTCCCGCCTCCACGCCGCCACCCATGAAATGGCACCCCTCCCTCCCCCAGCGTGTGTGCAAGGTATCACTAGGAAAAGACAACAAAGGCCACATTCATTCACACTCAGTCTCAAGCTGTCATGTGTAATGCACCAAAACCACAGCTCCCTTTCCACATCTAGGCCCCACAAAACTTTCCATGGTTTACCCCAGACGCTTCACATACCCTGGTTCAATCCATTGACAGCACGTCGACCCTGGTATACCACATTGTTCCAATTCACTCTGTTCCTTGCACGCCTTTCACCCTCCTACATGTTCAGGCCCCGATCACTCAAAATCTTTTTCACTCCATCTTTCCACCTCCAATTTGGTCTCCCACTTCTCCTCGTTCCCTCCACCTCTGACACATTTATCCTCTTGGTCAATCTTTCCTCTCATTCTCTCCATGTGACCAAACCATTTCAAAACACCCTCTTCTGCTCTCTCAACCACACTCTTTTTATTACCGCACATCTCTCTTACCCTATTATTACTTACTCGATCAAACCATCTCACACCACATATTGTCCTTAAACATCTCATTTCCAGCACATCCACCCTCCTCCGCACAACTCTGTCTATAGCCCACGCCTTGCAACCATATAACATTGTTGGAACCACTATTCCTTCATACATATCCATTTTTGCTTTCCGAGATAATGTTCTCGACTTCCATACATTCCTCAATGCTCCCAGAACTTTCACCCCTCCCCCACCCTATGATTCACTTCCACTTCCATGGTTCCATCTGCTGCCAAATGCACTCCCAGATATCTAAAACACTTCACTTCCTCCAGTTTTTCTCCATTCAACTAGTCTCCCAATTGACTTGTCCCTCAACCCTACTGTACCTAATAACCTTGCTCTTATTTACTCTCAGCTTTCTTCTTTCACACACACTTTACCAAACTTAGTCACCAGCTTCTGCAGTTTCTCACCCGAATCAGCCACCAGCACTGTATCATCAACGAACAACAACTGACTCACTTCCCAAGCTCTCTCATCCACAACAGACTGCATACTTGCCCTCTTTCCAAAACTCTTGCCTTCACTTCCCTAACAACCCCATCCATTAAACAAATTAAACAACCATGGAGACATCACGCACCCCTGCCGCAAACCAACATTCACTGAGAACCAATCACTTTCCTCTCTTCCTGCACGTACATATGCCTTACTTCCTCGATAAATACTTTTCACTGCTTCTAGCAACTTGCCTCCCACATCATATATTCTTAATACTTACCACAGAGCATCTCTATCAACTCTATCATATGCCTTCTCCAGATCCATAAATGCAACATACAAATCCATTTGCTTTTCTAAGTATTTCTCACAAACACTGTTCAAAGCAAACACCTGATCCACACATCCTCTACCACTTCTGAAACCACACTGCTCTTCCCCAATCTGATGCTCTGTACATGCCTTCACCCTCTCAGTCAATAATTTCCCAGGAATACTCAACAAACTTATAGCTTTGTAATTTGAGCACTCACTTTTATCCCCTTTGCCTTTGTACAATGGCACTATGCAAGCATTCTGCCAATCTTCAGGCACCTCACCACGAGCCATACATACATTAGATAATCTTACCAACCAGTCAACAATACAAGTCACCCCCTTATTTAACAAATTCCACTGCAATACCATCTAAACCCGCTGCCTTGCCGGCGTTCATCTTCCACAAAGCTTTTACTACCTCTTCTCTGTTTACCAAATCATTCTCCCTAACCCTCTCACTTTGCACACCAAACACCCTATACCTGCCACTCTATCATCAAACACATTCAACAAACCTTGAAAATACTCACTCCCTGTCCTTCTCACATCACCACTACTTGTTATCACCTCCCCATTTGCCCCTTCACTGATGTTCCCATTTGTTCCCTTGTCTTACACACTTTAACTCCTTCCAAAACATCTTTTTATTTTCCCTAAAATTCAATGATACTCTCTCACCCCAACTCTCATTTGCCCTCTTTTTCACCTCTTGCACCTTTCTCTTGGCCTCCTGCCTCTTTCTTTTATACATCTCCCAGTCATTTGCATTATTTCCCTGCAAAAATTGTCCAAATGCCTCTCTGTTCTCTTTCACTAATAAGCTTACTTCTTCATCCCACCACTCACTACCCCTTCTAATCTGCCCACCTCCCACGCTTCTCATGTCACAAGCACTGCTACCCTAAATACATTCCATTCCTCCCCCACTCCCTTACATCCTTTGTTCTCACCTGTTTCCATTCTGTACTCAGTCTCTCCTGGTACTTCCTCACACAAGTTTTTTCTTTCATTACACCCTGCCTCTGTCTCCCGCGTCAGTGAGGTAGCACAAGGAAACAGACAAAAGAAGGGTCCTACAAACCCACATACACATGCATATACACAAACGCCCAAACATGCACATATACTTACCTATACATTTCAATGTATACATACATATACATACACAGATATATACATATATACAAATGTACATATTCATACTTGTTGCCTTCATCCATTCCTGTCGCCACCTCACCACACATGAAATAGCATCCCCCTCCCCCACACGCATGCAAGGTGGCGTTAGGATAAGACAGAAAAGGCCATATTCGTTCACACTCAGTCTCTAGCCATCATGTGCAATGCACCAAAACCACAACTCCCTTTCCACATCCAGGCCCCACAAAACTTTCCATGGTTTACCCCAGACACTTCACATGCCCTGGTTCAATCCATTGACAGCACGTCGACCACGCTATACTGCATATACATGTAATGATTACCTCTAGACTTTTCTAAAGGCTTCTGCAGCCCAAGGTTGCACTACATCCAGTAGCACAGAAATAAAGACTCCATTTGAGTGAGAAGTCCTTTGATGAGACCACTCCTAATCATGCTCCCTTGCCAAAGGTGACTTTTCATTTGCTGTGTAACTTTGTTCAGGTGGAATCCAGTAACACACACACACACACACACACACACACACACACACACACCACACACACACACACCACACACACACACACACACCACACACACACACACACACACACACACACACTCACACACTCACACACACACACACACACACACACACACACACACACACACACATACATACATACATACATACATACACACACACACACACACACACACACATACATACACACACACACACATATATATATATATATATATATATATATATATATATATATATATATATATATATATATATATATATATATTTATGTGTGTGTGTTTGTGTGTGTGTGTTTGTGTGTGTGTTTGTGTGTGTGTGTTTGTGTGTGTGTGTGTGTGTGTGTGTGTGTGTGTGTGTGTGTATGTTTGTGTGTGTGTGTGTGTGTGTGTGTGTGTGTGTGTGTGTGTGTGTGTGTATATATATGAGACCAGTCTGGGACACTGGGACCTCCCTCCCTTCTGTTCTAATATGTGTTTTGCCCCCACACATCTGCAGAAGAAGATTATGATCATGGTGTGTGTGTCGGTTCTGTGTGTTGTCCTGAGTCTCAGCGGCGCCTCCTACCTGGGCCTAATCTAACCTTCTACTGCTTCGTTGTAACTAAATTAATAACTCTACTACCCTCTACTGGTAACAAGCCCCCAGTGAGTATATGTCTTTAGCCTCTCTGCAGGGAATGAAAACTGAGTGGTTTTGCAAAGTGCCCTCTCTGCAGTGTCCAGCCATCCAGCATGTGAAAGGTTCCCTACTTCTCCTCTAGTTCTCTCTCTCTCAGGACATTATTCTTTAACACCACTTAGGTGCTGGTCCCTTTTTAAAAATTTATTCTGCAGTGTTAGTCCTTTTTATCAAAAATGATAGCATAATAATAGTGATGAGTATAGAATAAAAATGCTATGATCAATATTTTTTACGTAGTCCAGTTTTGTCGAGTATGATCCAGCTTGTAAAGTGGTGTTTGGATGTTATTCAGCTCTCTGTATCCCTGCAAGAATCTTTACAGGAACACTGGGATATTCCCAGGCTCATCCTGTGTGTCTTCAGTTGTCATAAAGCAATCAGATTTCAAAATTCTGAGGTCCTATTATGACAGGATGAAAATCTTTTTGATTATGATTAGACTTTTATTGCTAAATTTTATTCTTCATTCTAATATTCCTGTTGCAGAACTGCTATTGAAGACTGTTTCACACTTCACTGGCAGTTTTTTATTTTTACTCTTCATGGCATGATACAAGCTTCAAATTTCTAGTTCTCTACTTGGCCTTCTATGTCTTTTTCCCTTGTGAGGCCACCTTCCTGGAATGCCTTTGGTGTGGGATAAAGATTTTAAGAAAGAAATTGAATGAAGTGGTTGATGGGCCAAGTTTGTGTTTTATGTCTCGAGTTTTAATGACCCAGTTGTCATTTAGTTTCTTGTCATAGTAACAGTTAGTAATAGTTAACTCAGGCATGATCCAGCTTGGCACATGGAAAGTTTTTTCTCTTTCTTTCTTAATATTTTTAGTCCACAACCAGTGATCCCCAGGACAAACACTGTTATTGCAGCAGGTGCATGGGTTCCACTGTCCCAGTCTAAGGTAGTCCAATAGTATATACAATCTGCTTAACGAGGCCTCAGTAGAGGGGTGGTGACTTTCTAACCTTCATGAAGGTTTGTCTTATGCCTGTACCTGCCTTTTTTATGATTTTAATGAGCAATGTGCCTGTGCACCCCTTGCAGAAGAAGATCATGATCATGGTGTGTGTGGCAGTACTATGCGTGGTGCTCGCATCCACCATAGGAGGTTACTTCGGCTTGTAACTCAGCCCTCAATCATCTTGTAAGTATGTAAGATCAAGGGTTATATTTCATGATTCTGCTAGAAGAGTAAATGTAGCTTGTATTTACATTAGATCCTATGCATTAGTATACCTGATTATTTCTATTGGAAAAATTTTCTTTTTGAAACAAAATGGAATTTATCAAAGTTCATTTCATTGAATTACCAAAGGGTCTAATTATATATATATATATATATATATATATATATATTTACAGAGACTTTTCTAGTATCTTAAACCACAATGTTTTGTGATTGTGGTAGTTGTTGGTTGCATTTATGTTTTATTGTTCTAAAATGAAAGGGGAATTTAAGATATTTGAGAAAGTCCCCAGCAATTATTTTTTTATATTTTCGATATTATAATATATACATCTGTCTGCCAAGTTTAATGTAATACATATTTATGGATCATAAGTCACATTATCCTCCATCATACAAGGTAAGTTGACCTTTTTTGAAATTTGTTTTATATTATGCACTTTCTTGAGTGTTTCTGTTAAGTCTGACACAAGTAGCCATATCATATTTTAAGAAAACATGATGTTTTCTCCTTTACATTGTTGCTATAATTCTAATTAAATTTATGCTTCTTTTTGTATAGTGTTCAATATGTGATTTTAGATTTAGATTATGTCATGTGCTGTCTTATAGTAACATTGTATCTACATGTATATTATTATATTGTATCAATGGCTTCCCATGCATATTGTATATTTTCTTGCAAATTCCTTGATATCATTAATGATGATTTTTGTTTCTCATTTGTCATTCATCATGATAAATTCTTAATACACCATAGAAATAACAGGTGGAGTTAATTGTTCAGTGCTAGAGTTGCCCTTGGCTAGAGGCCTCCTAAGGGTGAGACACTTAAAGCTAAGAAATGGTGCAGGAGTTCATCACCCATGGAGACTTTTGTTATGGCCACCCCCTTAAGGGAATACCTGGAGGGAATGAGCATCAGAGATATAGATAAACAGGTAGATTAATTGCTCAGTGTGCATAGCTTTGATACTTGATTTTAGTTAACAACATACTTCCTGGAGGATTAAACTTAAATGATATATGAAGTCAAGTTCTGTCTCTTTCTGTGCATTAAAACATTTGAAAGTGAAAGCTTGTTCAGCAATAAAAACACTTTTAGCTGGATCTTGCACACAGGGAGGGTTTCAATTATCATGATGGTGTCATGTACTTTGTAGCTCTAGGGCAGAAGTTATGTGTCTAAGTATCTTTCCATCTATCTATCTCTGATGCTTGTTGCATCCTGGAACTCCCTCAGAGGGATGGCCGCAGCAAAAGTCTCCATAACTAGTGAACTCCAGTTCCGCTTTTTAGCCTTTCATGCCTCAACCTTTACAGGCTGCTGGTAGAGGGAAACTCGAGCACAGTGTTTGCAGGGGCTTCTTCCTTATGTACCCACTGACTATTGCTACCTAAAGCCCCTGCCTAATTCCTACCTACTACTTCTACCTAATGCTCCTGCCTAAATGTTCTGACCTACTAATTCTGTTTGTTGCTCCTACCATTTTGCCAAAAAGTAGGGCTAGTGCATATTGCTCACCACAGAAAAATCTAAAGTTTGAAGAATGAGTTGTGTAGGTGTTGTCAAGTGTTATGCGTGACAAAGAGAGACTGCATGTTTGTGGACAGAATGCCAATTGTCCATATGTGGTTGAGGCAAAAAGAAAAGACAGCTATACGGGCCAGAAGAGTGCAGCTGAATCCTGTCTCACTATGCATCCATCACTAACCCTTCCGATGCCCAAGTGGGTAGTACTGGTAATATACCACCCTGGTCTTTGGCTGCCTACCAGCTACTACCCATGTAGAGAGAAAATTCATTTTGTATGAGTGTGTTTCTGTGCTTACATGCTTTTGTGCTTTTGATGCATTTTACACTAAATAGTTATCATTATTGGTGATTTGACAACTTTTAGAAGGAAGCCAAACCATTGAAACAAAGTGCCTAGCTGTTTGCCAGATGACCAGATGCTAAAATTCTCTTGTCAGAATTTAAGTTTACTAGGACTACCTTATTTATCACTAAGCTGCTTCTGAAACAGGTAGTCACCCAGTTCCCTTGCATTCTGAAGTGGCAACAAGTTCAGGATATTCACAGACTGGGCATTCTGTAGATTTGTAGCTCATCTTTTAAAAAAGGTTAGACTGTACATTTACAGTTTTCTATCTTCGCTTTTTCCTTTTATCTAAAACATTCCTATGGAAATATTTCTTCATCTTTTGTAACAGCTATAAAGTCAGTTTCTTGTTGTATCATCTTATCAACATGGAATATCCAATTCCAACTTTGTA
Organism: Panulirus ornatus; assembly: GCF_036320965.1. NCBI lineage: Eukaryota > Metazoa > Arthropoda > Malacostraca > Decapoda > Palinuridae > Panulirus > Panulirus ornatus. The sequence continues at coordinate 12,362,321 of NC_092279.1, forward strand.
GAAAGTCTGTACTTTCCTCCTTTATCAATTTTGTGATAGATAATGAAACGTTGACTACATGTGTTGAAGAATATTCTTTCTTTTTCAGTACAAAATACAGTATCCAAAATACACTTCAACTGAATGCTCTATCTTGTTCATTTATTAAGCTGTCTGAAGTCTCAATGTCTCACCTTGAGTTTCTCTCTCATGAGATCTTTGATGATCATGTCTGTCCCCTTTAACCTTCTCTTTTTTTATTTTCTTGAGATCTTTGATAGACATCTCTCTCTCTCTCTTTCTAACCTTAATTTATTCTTTCCCACTTTTGTGAGATCTTTGAATTCTCAGTCTTTCTAATCTTGATTTTCTTCATTTTTGTGCAATCTTAAGGTAGCACTGTTTACTCTGTTACTTTCCTTCCTAGATGCTTTCATTTCAGAAGTTTCTTAAGATCTTGGAATTGTCAGTCTTTCTAATTCTAATTCTTTCTTTTTCATTTTCTTGTGATCTTTGAGTAGTATTTATTTCTCTATTACTCCAGTGTAGATGGGTGCTCTTTCTTCTTCTGTCTCATTTTCTGTTTTCCTATACACTGCTCAAGATTGTTTTTTCCTCCTTCAGACATTTTCAACAGTTTTTAGGAAGTAAGGCTTTGAAGTCAATTTCAACTGAATAGAGATGCAGGGATAAAGTTATTTTGTTGGAAAATGTGGTTGACTTGATGACAGACTGTAGAAAATCAGTGGAATCTTACATTTAGGTTGGCAAAATTGAATAGACAGAGTAATTTGACAATCTTTAGATAGAAATAAATTGATTTAATATATCTCACTGTATTTTCCACAAACTTTAGCAAAAAAGTTGTGAGCCATGACTATGAAAATTTCTTAACATTTTCCATTACTGTAGATAGTACTAGACACTGTTTAAAATAAGTGAACATCATTTAAAAGCTACTACTTCATAAGCATAAGCATAAATCTAAAGAACCAAATTTACCTCCTTTGGGACCCAACAAACCTTCGTACTAAATTTGGTAAATATCCAACAACAGTAGGCAAAAAAGTGGTTAAAAGATGATAATGTGAAGAAAAAAAGAGAAAATTGGATAAATTTACCTCCCATGGACCTGATGAACCTTCATAGCAATTTTGATGAGGATTTATCTTTTTCTTAGTAAACTTATTAGGTGGACATACAACATTTAAATAATGGTTCTTTTATATATATATATATATATATATATATATATATATATATATATATTTTTTTTTTTTTTTTTTTTTTATACTTTGTCGCTGTCTCCCGCGTTTGCGAGGTAGCGCAAGGAAACAGACGAAAGAAATGGCCCAACCCCCCCCCCCATACACATGTACATACACATGTCCACACACGCAAATATACATACCTACACAGCTTTCCATGGTCCACCCCAGACGCCTCACATGCCTTGATTCACTCCACTGACAGCACGTCAACCCCTGTATACCACATCGCTCCAATTCACTCTATTCCTTGCCCTCCTTACACCCTCCTGCATGTTCAGGCCCCGATCACACAAAATCTTTTTCACTCCATCTTTCCACCTCCAATTTGGTCTCCCTCTTCTCCTCGTTCCCTCCACCTCCGACACATATATCCTCTTGGTCAATCTTTCCTCACTCATTCTCTCCATGTGCCCAAACCATTTCAAAACACCCTCTTCTGCTCTCTCAACCACGCTCTTTTTATTTCCACACATCTCTCTTACCCTTACGTTACTTACTCGATCAAACCACCTCACACCACACATTGTCCTCAAACATCTCATTTCCAGCACATCCATCCTCCTGCGCACAACTCTATCCATAGCCCACGCCTCGCAACCATACAACATTGTTGGAACCACTATTCCTTCAAACATACCCATTTTTGCTTTCCGAGATAATGTTCTCGACTTCCACACATTTTTCAAGGCTCCCAAAATTTTTGCCCCCTCCCCCACCCTATGATCCACTTCCGCTTCCATGGTTCCATCCGCTGACAGATCCACTCCCAGATATCTAAAACACTTCACTTCCTCCAGTTTTTCTCCATATATATATATATATATATATATATGACGTGCTGTCAGTGGATTGAATCAAGGCATGTGAAGCGTCTGGGGTAAACCATGGAAAGCTGTGTAGGTATGTATATTGGCGTGTGTGAACGTATGTATATACTTGTGTATGGGGGTGGGTTGGGCCATTTCTTTCGTCTGTTTCCTTGCGCTACCTCGCAAACGCGGGAGACAGCGGCAAAGCAAAAAAATATATATATATATATATATATATATATATATATATATATATATATTTTTTTTTTTTTCTTTTTTTTTCATACTATTCGCTATTTCCCGCGATAGCGAGGTAGCGTTAAGAACAGAGGACTGGGCCTTTGAGGGAATATCCTCACCTGGCCCTCTTCTCTGTTCCTTCTTTTGGAAAAAAAAAAAAAAAAAAAAAAAAAAAAAAAAAAAAACGAGAGGGGAGGATTTCCAGCCCCCCGCTCCCTTCCCTTTTAGTCGCCTTCTACGACACGCAGGGAATACGTGGGAAGTATTCTTTCTCCCCTATCCCCAGGGAATATATATATATATATATATATATATATATATATATATATATATATATATATATATATATATATACTTAGAAATACTTAGAAAAGCAAATGGATTTGTATGTAGCATTTATGGATCTGGAGAAGGCATATGATAGAGTTGATAGAGATGCTCTGTGGAAGGTATTAAGAATATATGGTGTGGGAGGCAAGTTGTTAGAAGCAGTGAAAAGTTTTAATCGAGGATGTAAGGCATGTGTACGTGTAGGAAGAGAGGAAAGTGATTGGTTCTCAGTGAATGTAGGTTTGCGGCAGGGGTGTGTGAAGTCTCCATGGTTGTTTAATTTGTTTATGGATGGGGTTGTTAGGGAGGTGAATGCAAGAGTTTTGGAAAGAGGGGCAAGTATGAAGTCCGTTGTGGATGAGAGAGCTTGGGAAGTGAGTCAGTTGTTGTTTGCTGATGATACAGCACTGGTGGCTGATTCATGTGAGAAACTGCAGAAGCTGGTGACTGAATTTGGAAAAGTGTGTGAAAGAAGAAAGTTAAGAGTAAATGTGAATAAGAGCAAGGTTATTAGGTACAGTAGGGTTGAGGGTCAAGTCAATTGGGAGGAAAGTTTGAATGGAGAAAAACTGGAGGAAGTAAAGTGTTTTAGATATCTGGGAGTGGATCTGGCAGCGGATGGAACCATGGAAGCGGAAGTGAATCATAGGGTGGGGGAGGGGGCGAAAATCCTGGGAGCCTTGAAGAATGTTTGGAAGTCAAGAACATTATCTCAGAAAGCAAAAATGGGTATGTTTGAAGGAATAGTGGTTCCAACAATGTTGTATGGTTGCGAGGCGTGGGCTATGGATAGAGTTGTGTGCAGGAGGGTGGATGTGCTGGAAATGAGATGTTTGAGGACATTGTGTGGTGTGAGGTGGTTTGATCGAGTAAGTAATGTAAGGGTAAGAGAGATGTGTGGAAATAAAAAGAGCGTGGTTGAGAGAGCAGAAGAGGGTGTTTTGAAATGGTTTGTGGCACATGGAGAGAATGAGTGAGGAAAGATTGACCAAGAGGATATATGTGTCAGAGGTGGAGGGAACGAGGAGAAGTGGGAGACCAAATTGGAGGTGGAAAGATGGAGTGAAAAAGATTTTGAGTGATCGGGGCCTGAACATGCAGGAGGCGGGCAAGGAATAGAGTGAATTGGATCGATGTGGTATACCGGGGTTGATGTGCTGTCAGTGGATTGAATCAGGGCATGTGAAGCATCTGGGGAAAACCATGGAAAGTTGTGTGGGGCCTGGATGTGGAAAGGGAGCTGTGGTTTCGGGCATTATTGCATGACAGCTAGAGACTGAGTGTGAACGAATGGGGCCTTTGTTGTCTTTTCCTAGCGCTACCTCGCACACATGACGGGGGAGGGGGATGGTATTCCATGTGTGGCGAGGTGGCGATGGGAATTGAATAAAGGCAGACAGTGTGAATTGTGTGCATGGGTATATATGTATGTGGCTGTGTGTGTATATATATGTGTACATTGAGATGTATAGGTATGTATATTTGCGTGTGTGGACGTGTATGTATATACACGTGTATGGGGGTGGGTTGGGCCATTTCTTTCATCTGTTTCCTTGCGCTACCTCGCAAACGCGGGAGACAGCGACAAAGCAAAATAAATAAAAATAAATATATATATATATATATATATATATATATATATATATGGAACCATGGAAGCGGAAGTGGATCATAGGGTGGGGGAGGGGGCGAAAATTTTGGGAGCCTTGAAAAATGTGTGGAAGTCGAGAACATTATCTCGGAAAGCAAAAATGGGTATGTTTGAAGGAATAGTGGTTCCAACAATGTTGTATGGTTGCGAGGCGTGGGCTATGGATAGAGATGTGCGCAGGAGGATGGATGTGCTGGAAATGAGATGTTTGAGGAAAATGTGTGGTGTGAGGTGGTTTGATCGAGTAAGTAACGTAAGGGTAAGAGAGATGTGTGGAAATAAAAAGAGCGTGGTTGAGAGAGCAGAAGAGGGTGTTTTGAAATGGTTTGGGCACATGGAGAGAATGAGTGAGGAAAGATTGACCAAGAGGATATATGTGTCGGAGGTGGAGGGAACGAGGAGAAGAGGGAGACCAAATTGGAGGTGGAAAGATGGAGTGAAAAAGATTTTGTGTGATCGGGGCCTAAACATGCAGGAGGGTGAAAGGAGGGCAAGGAATAGAGTGAATTGGAGCGATGTGGTATACAGGGGTTGACGTGCTGTCAGTGGATTGAATCAAGGCATGTGAAGCGTCTGGGGTAAACCATGGAAAGCTGTGTAGGTATGTATATTTGCGTGTGTGGACGTGTGTATGTACATGTGTATGGGGGGGGGTTGGGCCATTTCTTTCGTCTGTTTCCTTGTGCTACCTCGCAAACGCGGGAGACAGCGACAAAGTATAAAAAAAAAAAAAAAAAAATATATATATATATATATATATATATATATTTATATTTTTTCTTTTTATTTCAAACTATTCGCCATTTCCCGCATTAGCGAGGTAGCGTTAAGAACAGAGGACTGGGCCTTTGAGGGAATACCCTCACCTGGCCCAATTCTCTGTTCCTTCTTTTGGAAAATTAAAAAAAACGAGAGGGGAGGATTTCCAGCCCCCCGCTCCCTCCCCTTTTAGTCGCCTTCTACGACACGCAGGGAATACGTGGGAAGTATTCTTTCTCCCCTATCCCCAGGGATATATATATATATATATATATATATATATATATATATATATATATATATATATATATATATATATATTATAATATTATTATTATTGTTATTATACTTTGTTGCTGTCTCCCGCGTTAGCAAGGTAGCGCAAGGAAACAGATGAAAGAATGGCCCAACCCACCCACATACACATATATATACATACTCGTCCACACAAGCTTATATACATACCTATACATATCAACGTATCCATATATATATATATATATATATATATATATATATATATATATATATATGTACATAATTCATACTCACTGCCTTTATTCATTCCCATCGCCACCCCGCCACACATGAAATGACAGCCCCCTCCCCCTGCACATGTGTGAGGTAGCGCAAGGAAAAGACAACAAAGGCCACATTTGTTCACACTCAAGTCTCTAGCTGTCATGTATAATGCACCGAAACCACAGCTCCCTTTCCACATCCAGGCACCACAAAACTTTCCATGGTTTACGCTAGACGCTTCACATGCCCTGGTTCAATCCATTGACAGCACATCGACTCTGGTTTACGACATTGTTCCAATTCACTCTATTCCTTGCACCCCTATCACCCTCCTGCATGTTTAGGCCCCAATCGTTCAAAATCTTTTTCTCTCCATCCTTCCATCTCCAATTTGGTCTCTCCCTTCTCCTCGTTCCCTCCACCTCTGACACATATATCCTCTTTGTCAATCTTTCCTCACTCATTCTCTCCATGTTACCAAACCATTTCAATACACCCTCTTCTGCTTTCTCAATCACACTCTTTTTATTACCACACATCTCTCTTACCCTTTCATTACTTACTCGATCAAACCACCTCACACCACATATTGTCCTCGAACATCTCATTTCCAACACATCCACCCTCCTTTGCACAACCCTATCTATAATAGCCCATGCCTCGCAACCACATAATATTGTTGGAACCACTATGCCTTCAAACATACCCATTTTTGCTTTCTGAGATAACGTTCTCGCCTTCCAAACATTTTTCAAAGTTCCTAGAACTTTTGCCCCCTCCCCCTCCCTGTAACTCACTTCCACTTCCATGGTTCCATCCGCTGCCAAATCCACTCCCAGATATCTAAAACATTTCACTTCCTCCAGTTTATCTCCATTCAAACTTACCTCCTAATTGACTTGTCCCTCAACCCTACTGTACCTAATAACCTTGCTATTATTCACATTTAATCTCGGCTTTCTTCTTTCACACATTTGACCAAACTCAGTCACCAGCTTCTGCAGTTTCTCACCTGAATCAGCCACCAGTGCTGTATCATCAGCGAACAACAACTGACTCACTTCCCAAGCCCTCTCATCTGCAACAGACTGTATACTTGCCCACTCTCCAAAACCCTTGCATTCACCTCCCTAACAACCCCATCCATAAACAAATTAAACAACCATGGAGACATCACGCACCCCTGCCACAAACTGACATTCACTAAGGACTAACAACTTTCCTCTTCCTACTCGTACACATGCCTTACATCCTCAATAAAAACTTTTCACTGCTTCTAGCAACTTGCCTCCCACACCATATACTCTTAATACCTTCCACAGAACATCTCTATCAACTCTATCATATGCCTTCTCCAGATTCATAAATACTACATACAAATTCATTTGTTTTTCTGAGTATTTCTCACATACATTTTTCAAAGCAAACACCTGATCCACACATCCTCTACCACTTCTGAAACCACATTGCTCTTCCCCAATCTGATACTCTGTACATGCCTTCACCCTCTCAATCAATACCCACCCATACAATTTCCCAGAAATACTCAACAAACTTATACCTCTGTACTTTGAACACTCACCTTTATCCCCTTTGCCTTTGTACAGTGGCACTATACATGCATTCCACCAATCCTCAGGCACTTCACCATAAGTCATACAGACAATGAATATCCTCACCAACCATCTTCCGCAAACGTTTCACTACCTCTTCTCTGTTTACCAAATCATTCTCCCTGACCCTCTCACTTCTCACACCACCTTGACGAAAGCACTTTATATCTGCCACTCTATCACCTAACACATTCAACAAACCTTCAAAGTACTCACTCCATCTCCTTCTCACATCACCACTACTTGTTATTACCTCCGCTTTAGCTCCCTTACCCAATGTTCCCATTTGTTCTCTTGTCTTACGTACTTTATTTACCTCCTTCCAAAAATCTTTTTATGCTCCCTAAAATTTAATGATACTGTCACCCCAACTCTCATTTGCCCACTTTTTCACCTCTTGCACCTTTCTCTTAACCTCCTGCCTCTTTCTTTTATACATCTCCCAGTCATATACACTATTTTCCTACTAATATCATTCATATGCCTCTCTTCTCTTTCACTAATAATCTTACTTCTTCATTCCACCACTCACTACCCGTTCTATTCTGCCCACCTCCTATGCTTCTCATGCCACAAGCATCTTTTGCACAAGCCATCATTGCTTCCCTAAATACATCCCATTCCTCCCCCACTCCCCTTACCTCCTTTGTTCTCACCTCTTTCCATTCTGCACTCAGTCTCTCCTGGTACTTCTTCACACAAGTCTCCTTCCCAAGCTCCCTTACTCTCACCATTCTCTTCACCTCAACATTCCCTCTTCTGAAAACCTCTACAAATCTTCACCTTCACCTCCACAAGATAATGATCAGACATCCCAGCAGTTGCACCTATTAGCACATTAACATCCAAATATATATATATATATATATATATATATATATATATATATGTGTGTGGAAGTCGAGAACATTACCTCGGAAAGCAAAAATGGGTATGTTTGAAGGAATAGTGGTTCCAACAATGTTGTATGGTTGCGAGGCGTGGGCTATGGATAGAGTTGTGCGCAGGAGGATGGATGTGCTGGAAATGAGATGTTTGAGGACAATGTGTGGTGTGAGGTGGTTTGATCGAGTGAGTAACGTAAGGGTAAGAGAGATGTGTGGAAATAGAAAGAGCGTGGTTGAGAGAGCAGAGGAGGGTGTTTTGAAGTGGTTTGGGCACATGGAGAGGATGAGTGAGGAAAGATTGACCAAGAGGATATATGTGTCGGAGGTGGAGGGAACAAGGAGAAGAGGGAGACCAAATTGGAGGTGGAAAGATGGAGTGAAAAAGATTTTGTGTGATCGGGGCCTGAACATGCAGGAAGGTGAAAGGAGGGCAAGGAATAGAGTGAATTGGAGCGATGTGGTATACCGGGGTTGACGTGCTGTCAGTGGATTGAAGCAGGGCATGTGAAGCGTCTGGGGTAAGCCATGGAAAGCTGTGTAGGTATGTATATTTGCGTGTGTGGACGTATGTATATACATGTGTATGGGGGGGGTTGGGCCATTTCTTTCGTCTGTTTCCTTGCGCTACCTCGCAAACGCGGGAGACAACGACAAAGTATAATAAAAAAATAATAATAATAATATATATATATATATATATATATATATATATATATATATATATATATATATATATATATATATATATATATATAAAATATATATATATATATATATATATATATATATATATATATATATATATATATATATATATATATATATATAAAATATATATATATATATATATATATATATATATATATATATATATATATATATATATATATATATATATATATATATCCCTGGGGATAGGGGAGAAAGAATACTTCCCACAATACTTCCCACAATACTTCCCTGCGTGTCGTAGAAGGCGACTAAAAGGGGAGGGAGCGGGGGGCTGGAAATCCTCCCCTTTCATTTTTTTTTTTTTTTTTAATTTTCCAAAAGAAGGAACAGAGAATTGGGCCAGGTGAGGGTATTCCCTCAAGGCCCAGTCCTCTGTTCTTAACGCTACCTCGCTAATGCGGGAAATGGCGAATAGTTTGAAAGAAAAGAAAAAAGATATATATATATATATATATATATATATATATATATATATATATATATATATATACATATATATATATATATATATATATATTTTTTTTTTTTTTTTTTTTATACTTTGTCGCTGTCTCCCGCGTTTGCGAGGTAGCGCAAGGAAACAGACGAAAGAAATGGCCCAACCCCCCTCCCTCCCCATACACATGTACATACACACGTCCACACACGCAAATATACATACCTACACAGCTTTCCATGGTTTACCCCAGACGCTTCACATGCCTTGATTCACTCCACTGACAGCACGTCAACCCCTGTATACCACATCGCTCCAATTCACTCTATTCCTTGCCCTCCTTACACCCTCCTGCATGTTCAGGCCCCGATCACACAAAATCTTTTTCACTCCATCTTTCCACCTCCAATTTGGTCTCCCTCTTCTCCTCGTTCCCTCCACCTCCGACACATATATCCTCTTGGTCAATCTTTCCTCACTCATTCTCTCCATGTGCCCAAACCATTTCAAAACACCCTCTTCTGCTCTCTCAACCACGCTCTTTTTATTTCCACACATCTCTCTTACCCTTACGTTACTTACTCGATCAAACCACCTCACACCACACATTGTCCTCAAACATCTCATTTCCAGCACATCCATCCTCCTGCGCACAACTCCATCCACAGCCCACACCTCGCAACCATACAACATTGTTGGAACCACTATTCCTTCAAACATACCCATTTTTGCTTTCCGAGATAATGTTCTCGACTTCCACACATTTTTCAAGGCTCCCAAAATTTTCGCCCCCTCCCCCACCCTATGATCCACTTCCGCTTCCATGGTTCCATCCGCTGACTGATCCACTCCCAGATATCTAAAACACTTCACTTCCTCCAGTTTTTCTCCATTCAAACTCACCTCCCAATTGACTTGACCCTCAACCCTACTGTACCTAATAACCTTGCTCTTATTCACATTCACTCTTAACTTTCTTCTTCCACACACTTTACCAAACTCAGTCACCAGCTTCTGCAGTTTCTCACATGAATCAGCCACCAGCGCTGTATCATCAGCGAACAACAACTGACTCACTTCCCAAGCTCTCTCATCCCCAACAGACTTCATACTTGCCCCTCTTTCCAGGACTCTTGCATTTACCTCCCTAACAACCCCATCCATAAACAAATTAAACAACCATGGAGACATCACACACCCCTGCCGCAAACCTACATTCACTGAGAACCAATCACTTTCCTCTCTTCCTACACGTACATATATATATATATATATATATATATATATATATATATATATATATATATATATATATATATATATATAAACATATATATATATAAACAGAATAGAGGTAGTAAAAGCTTTGCGGAAGATGAAAGCCGGCAAGGCAGCAGGTTTGGATGGTATTGCAGTGGAATTTATCAAAAAAGGGGGTGACTGTATTGTTGACTGGTTGGTAAGGTTATTTAATGTATGTATGACTCACGGTGAGGTGCCTGAGGATTGGCGGAATGCGTGCATAGTGCCATTGTACAAAGGCAAAGGGGATAAGAGTGAGTGCTCAAATTACAGAGGTATAAGTTTGTTGAGTATTCCTGGTAAATTATATGGGAGGGTATTGATTGAGAGGGTGAAAGCATGTACAGAGCATCAGATTGGGGAAGAGCAGTGTGGTTTCAGAAGTGGTAGAGGATGTGTGGATCAGGGGTTTGCTTTGAAGAATGTATGTGAGAAATACTTAGAAAAGCAAATGGATTTGTATGTAGCATTTATGGATCTGGAGAAGGCATATGATAGAGTTGATAGAGATGCTCTGTGGAAGGTATTAAGAATATATGGTGTGGGAGGCAAGTTGTTAGAAGCAGTGAAAAGTTTTTATCGAGGATGTAAGGCATGTGTACGTGTAGGAAGAGAGGAAAGTGATTGGTTCTCAGTGAATGTAGGTTTGCGGCAGGGGTGTGTGATGTCTCCATGGTTGTTTAATTTGTTTATGGATGGGGTTGTTAGGGAGGTGAATGCAAGAGTTTTGGACAGAGGGGCAAGTATGAAGTCTGTTGGGGATGAGAGAGCTTGGGAAGTGAGTCAGTTGTTGTTCGCTGATGATACAGCGCTGGTGGCTGATTCATGTGAGAAACTGCAGAAGCTGGTGACTGAGTTTGGTAAAGTGTGTGAAAGAAGAAAGTTAAGAGTAAATGTGAATAAGAGCAAGGTTATTAGGTACAGTAGGGTTGAGGGTCAAGTGAATTGGGAGGTGAGTTTGAATGGAGAAAAACTGGAGGAAGTGAAGTGTTTTAGATATCTGGGAGTGGATCTGGCAGCGGATGGAACCATGGAAGCGGAAGTGGATCATAGGGTGGGGGAGGGGGCGAAAATTCTGGGAGCCTTGAAGAATGTGTGGAAGTCGAGAACATTATCTCGGAAAGCAAAAATGAGTATGTTTGAAGGAATAGTGGTTCCAACAATGTTGTATGGTTGCGAGGCGTGGGCTATGGATAGAGTTGTGCACAGGAGGATGGATGTGCTGGAAATGAGATGTTTGAGAACAATGTGTGGTGTGAGGTGGTTTGACCGAGTAAGTAACGTAAGGGTAAGAGAGATGTGTGGAAATAAAAAGAGCGTGGTTGAGAGAGCAGAAGAGGGTGTTTTGAAATGGTTTGGGCACATGGAGAGAATGAGTGAGGAAAGATTGACCAAGAGGATATATGTGTCGGAGGTGGAGGGAATGAGGAGAAGAGGGAGACCAAATTGGAGGTGGAAAGATGGAGTGAAAAAGATTTTGTGTGATCGGGGCCTGAACATGCAGGAGGGTGAAAGGAGGGCAAGGAATAGAGTGAATTGGAGCGATGTGGTATACCGGGGTTGACGTGCTGTCAGTGGATTGAATCGGGGCATGTGAAGCGTCTGGGGTAAACCATGGAAAGCTGTGTAGGTATGTATATTTTGCGTGTGTGGACGTATGTATATACATGTGTATGGGGGTGGGTTGGGCCATTTTTTTCGTCTGTTTCCTTGCGCTACCTCGCAAACGCGGGAGACAGCGACAAAGCAAAAAAAATAAAAAACAAAAAACAAAAATATATATATATATATATATATATATATATATATATATATATATATGTCTTTTCCTAGCGAGGTAGCGCTAGGAAAAGACAACAAAGGCAACATTTCTTTGCTGGATTTCATCTTCCGCAAAGCTTTCACTACTTCTTCTCTGTTTAATAAACCATTCTCCCTGACCCTCTCACTTTGCACACCACCTTGACCAAAGCACCTTATATCTGCCACTTTATCATCAAACTCATTTAACATACCTTCAAAATACTCACTCCATCTCCTTCTCACTTCATCTCAACCTGTTATTACCTCCCAACTTGCCCCTTTCAGCAATGTTCCCATTTGTTCTTGTCTTATGCACGTTATTTACCTCCTTCCAAAACATCTTTTTTTTATTCTCCCTAAAATTTATTGAGAAGCTCTCACCCCAACTCTCATTTGCCCTCTTTTTCACCTCTTGCACCTTTCTCTTGACCTCCTGCCACTTTCTTTTATACATTTCCCAGTCATTTGCACTATTTCCCTGCAAGTATCATCCAAATGCCTCTTTTTTCTCCTTCACTAACAACCTTACTTTTTCATCTCACCACTCACTACCCTTTCTAATCTGCCCACCTCCCACCTTTCTCATGCCACATGCATCTTTTGCGCATGCCATCACTGCTTCCCTAAAATACATCCCATTCCTTGCCCACTCTCCTCCCCTCCAGCTGCCCCTCACAGCATATTAACATCCAAAGGTCTCTCTTTTACACACCTATCACTTAACACATAATCCAATAACCATCTCTCCTACTCACATATGTATACTTATATATATCTCACTTTTTAAACCAGGTATTCCCAATCCTTCTTCAACACACAAATCCACAAGCTCTTCACCATTTCCATTTACAACACTGAACACCCCATGTACTCCAATTTTACCCTCATTTGCCATATTACTGACCTTCGCATTTAAATCACCCATCATTGTAACCCAATCTCATGCGTCAAAGCTGCTAACACACTCACTCAGCTGCTCTAAAAACACTTGCCTCTCATGATCTTTCTTCTCATGACTATGTGCATAGGCAGCAGTAATCACCCATCTCTCTCCATCAACTTTCAGTTTTACCCACATCAATCTAGAATTTCTTACACTCTGCATACTCCCACAATTCCTGCTTCAGGAGTAGTGCCATTCCTTCCTTAGCTCTTGTCCTCTCACCAACCCCTGACTTTACTCCCAAAACTTTCCCAAACCACTCTTCCCCTTTATCCTTGAGCTTTGTTTCACTCAGAACTAGAACATACAGGTTTCCTTCCTGAAACATACTACATATCTCTCCTTTCTTCTCATCTTGGTTACATCCACATACATTTAAATACCTCAGTCTGAGCCTTCAAGGAGGATAAGCACTCCCTGCTTGACTCCTTCTGTTTCCCCCTGTAGAAATTGAAATACAAGGAGGGAGGGTTTCCAGGCCTCTCCTCCCACCCCTTTTGTTTCCTTCTACGACATGTGGGAATGTGTGGGAAGTATTCTTTGTCCTCTATCCCCAGTAATGAATCTGGGAGTGGAATTAGCAGTGGATAGAACCATGAAAGCAGAATGAGTCACATGGTGTGGGAGAGGGTGAAGGTTGTGGGAGCATTGAAGAATGTGTGGAAGGTGAGAACGTTATCTCAGAGAGCAAAAATGGGTATGTTTGAAGGAATAGTGGTTCCAACAAAGTTTTATAGATAGGGTTGTGCGGAGGAGGGTGGATGTGTTGGAAATGAAATGTTTTAGGACAATATGTGGTGTGAGGTGCTTTGTTCGAATAAGTAATGAAAGGGTAAGAGAGATGTGTGGTAATAAAAAGAGTATAGTTGAGAGAGGAGAAGAGGGTGTGTTGAAATGGTTTGGTCACATGGAAAGAATGAGTGAGGAAAGATTGACAAAGAGGATATATGTGTCAGAGGTAGAGGGAACAAGGAGAAGCGGGAGACCAAATTGGAGGAGGAAGGATGGAGTGAAAGAGATTTTGAATGATCGAAACCTGAACGTACAGGAGGGTTAAAGGGATGCAAGGAATAGAGTGAATTGGAATGATGTGGTATAGCAGGGTCGACGGTCTGTGAATGGATTGAACCAGGGCATGTGAAGCGTCTGGGGTAAACCATGGAAAGTTCTGTGGGGCCTGGATGTGGAAAGGGAGCTGTGGTTTCGGTGCATTATTACATGACAGCTAGAGATCGAGTGTGAACGAATGGGGCCTTTGTTGTCTTTTCCTAGCGCAACCTCGCTCACATGAGGGGGGAGGGGATTGTTATTCCATGTGTGGCGAGGTGGCGATGGGAATGAATAAAGGCAGACAGCATGAATTATGTACATGTGTATATATGTATATGTCTGTGTGTGTATATATATGTATACATTGAGTTGTGTAGGTATGTATATTTGCGTGTGTGGACGTGTATGTATATACATGTGTGTGTGGGTGGGTTCGGCCGTTCTTTCGTCTGTTTCTCTGAAGGAATAGTGGTTCCAACAATGTTGTATGGTTGCGAGGCGTGGGCTATGGATAGAGTTGTGCGCAGGAGGATGGAGGTGCTGGAAATGAGATGTTTGAGGACAATGTGTGGTGTGAGGTGGTTTGATCGAGTAAGTAACGTAAGGGTAAGAGAGATGTGTGGAAATAAAAAGAGCGTGGTTGAGAGAGCAGAAGAGGGTGTTTTGAAATGGTTTGGGCACATGGAGAGAATGAGTGAGGAAAGATTGACCAAGAGGATATATGTGTCGGAGGTGGAGGGAACGAGGAGAAGAGGGAGACCAAATTGGAGGTGGAAAGATGGAGTGAAAAGGATTTTGTGTGATCGGGGCCTGAACATGCAGGAGGGTGAAAGGAGGGCAAGGAATAGAGTGAATTGGAGCGATGTGGTATACAGGGGTTGACGTGCTGTCAGTGGATTGAATCAAGGCATGTGAAGCGTCCGGGGTAAACCATGGAAAGCTGTGTAGGTATGTATATTTGCGTGTGTGGACGTGTGTATGTACATGTGTATGGGGGGGTTGGGCCATTTCTTTCGTCTGTTTCCTTGCGCTACCTCGCAACTGCGGGAGACAGCGACGAGGTATAAAGAAAAAAAAAAAAAAATAAATAAATAAATAAATAATATATATATATATAAATAATATATATATATATAAGGGATAAGAGTGAGTGCTCAAATTACAGAGGTATAAGTTTGTTGAGTATTCCTGGTAAATTATATGGGAGGATATTGATTGAGAGGGTGAAGGCATGTACAGAGCATCAGATTGGGGAAGAGCAGTGTGGTTTCAGAAGTGATAGAGGATGTGTGGATCAGGTGTTTGCTTTGAAGAATGTATGTGAGAAATACTTAGAAAAGCAAATGGATTTGTATGTAGCATTTATGGATCTGGAGAAGGCATATGATAGAGTTGATAGAGATGCTCTGTGGAAGGTATTAAGAATATATGGTGTGGGAGGCAAGTTGTTAGGAGCAGTGAAAAGTTTTTATCGAGGATGTAAGGCATGTGTACGTGTAGGAAGAGAGGAAAGTGATTGGTTCTCAGTGAATGTAGGTTTGCGGCAGGGGTGTGTGATGTCTCCATGGTTGTTTAATTTGTTTATGGATGGGGTTGTTAGGGAGGTGAATGCAAGAGTTTTGGAAAGAGGGGCAAGTATGAGGTCTGTTGGGGATGAGAGAGCTTGGGAAGTGAGTCAGTTGTTGTTCGCTGATGATGCAGCGCTGGTGGCTGATTCATGTGAGAAACTGCAGAAGCTGGTGACTGAGTTTGGTAAAGTGTGTGAAAGAAGAAAGTTAAGAGTAAATGTGAATAAGAGCAAGGTTATTAGGTACAGTAGGGTTGAGGGTCAAGTCAATTGGGAGGTGAGTTTGAATGGAGAAAAACTGGAGGAAGTGAAGTGTTTTAGATATCTGGGAGTGGATCTGGCAGCGGATGGAACCATGGAAGCGGAAGTGGATCATAGGGTGGGGGAGGGGGCGAAAATTCTGGGGGCCTTGAAGAATGTGTGGAAGTCGAGAACATTATCTCGGAAAGCAAAAATGGGTATGTTTGAAGGAATAGTGGTTCCAACAATGTTGTATGGTTGCGAGGCGTGGGCTATGGATACAGTTGTGCGCAGGAGGATGGATGTGCTGGAAATGAGATGTTTGAGGACAATGTGTGGTGTGAGGTGGTTTGATCGAGTAAGTAACGTAAGGGTAAGAGAGATGTGTGGAAATAAAAAGAGTATGGTTGAGAGAGCAGAAGAGGGTGTTTTGAAATGGTTCGGGCACATGGAGAGAATGAGTGAGGAAAGATTGACCAAGAGAATATATGTGTCGGAGGTGGAGGGAACGAGGAGAAGAGGGAGACCAAATTGGAGGTGGAAAGATGGAGTGAAAAAGATTTTGTGTGATCGGGGCCTGAACATGCAGGAGGGTGAAAGGAGGGCAAGGAATAGAGTGAATTGGAGTAATGTGGTACACCGGGGTTGACGTGCTGTCAGTGGATTGAATCAAGGCATGTGAAGCGTCTGGGGTAAACCATGGAAAGCTGTGTAGGTATGTATATTTGCGTGTGTGGACGTATGTATATACATGTGTATGGGGGTGGGTTGGGCCATTTCTTTCGTCTGTTTCCTTGCGCTTCCTCGCAAACGCGGGAAACAGCGACAAAGCAAAAAAAAAAATATATATATATGTATATATATATATATATATATATATATATATATATATATATATATATATATATATATATATATTATTTTTTTTATTATACTTTGTCGCTGTCTCCCGCGTTTGCGAGGTAACGCAAGGGAACAGACGAAAGAAATGGCCCAACCCCCCCCATACACATGTATATACATACGTCCACACACGCAAATATACATACCGATAGAGAGAGAGATAAGTATTTTTTTTATATAAAAAAAGGTCCTTGGGTAATTTGTTTCTTTTAATGTAGGTATTTCTTTAAATTGTAATGAATTGCTTGTATATGTTAGTCATTATTGTTTAGATTTACATTGCAAACTAATGTACAGAATTTATGTGGATATGTGTTAGTTTTTACCTCTGTTCTGGTAATTGTGCTGGTGATATGTTTATGCTTGTCCTTATAATTGTTCATTTGTGATCTTATGACCATATGTTCTGAGATCATTTTTTGGCACAGAGTTTGACTGCATATATGGTCAAAGCTCAAAAATTCAAACTCTTCAAGCCCATACAGCTCAAGAATCCACAAAGTTTCCAATTTAAGCTTATTATTCTTACTTTCATGCAAAAATAAAAGCTATGCAAGTGTTTCAATACCCATTGAATAGCATAGCATTGGAAGTGGAACAATGTGACATGGTCATAAAATTCCCTACTGATAGTCAAATGAACAAAGGCATCACTAACATAAATCACTGCACATAGTGGGGCTTAACAAATTGTGGTACAAGTGCCCCAAGTGATGTAGAAATGAAAGGTGTGTATTTCTGGCTCTCTTTTGTGTGACAAGACCATAAAGTTTCATTGCTCAAGAGTACATAATTTTCAGGAATCTGCACATTGCTTTGTCCCTAGCTGTTAGAATTTTATTAGAATTTCTTAGCTTTGATTGTGTATCTTTGTATAATTTATTGCATTGAAACACTTCCTCTGATACTTTTTGGGTGCATTGAAAGGTTTCTCACTTTAATGTATGCATATAGCATGTTGGAACACAGTACTTTTCTGGTTACATTTCTGGTAAGTTCTGTTCAGTTTCTTTAAACACTAGCAATTTGTTTCAAGTGATAGTAATGTTATGTGATAAGAATTTATCTGTTTATCCAATTGCTTGTGTGTGTTAACAATCTTAGGTATATTATTTTAACATAAAAAAAACTTAATTTGATTGGCATGCTTGTAAAATAAAAACAATAAAATAAAGTTTTCTGCTATAGGCATTGGTATTAAGGTATTAAGAATATATGGTGTGGGAGGTAAGTTGCTAGAAGCAGTGAAAAGTTTTTATTGAGGAAGTAAGGCATGCGTCCGTGTAGGAAGAGAGGAAAGTGATTGGATCTCAGTGAATGTTGGTTTGCGGCAGGAGTGCCTGATGTCTCTATGGTTGTTTAATTTGTTTTAATTTGTTTGCAAGAGTTTTGGAAAGAGGGGCAAGTATGCAGTCTGTTGTGGATGAAAGAGCTTGGGAAGTGAGTCAGTTGTTGTTCGCTGATGATACAGCGCTGGTGACTGATTCGGGTGACATACTGCAGAAGCTAGTGACTGAGTTTGGTAAAGTGTGTGAAAGAAGAAAGCTGAGAGTGAATGTGAAGAAGAACAAGGTTATTAGGTACAGTAGGATTGAGGGACAAGTCAATTGGGAGGTAAGTTTGAATGGAGAAAAACTGGAGGAAGTGAAGTGTTTTAGATATCTGGGAGTGGATTTGGCAGCGGATGGAACTATGGAAGCAGAAGTGAATCATAGTTTGGGAGAGGGGGCAAAAGTTCTGGGAGCATTGAAAAATGTGTGGAAGTTGAGAACGTTATCTTTGAAAGCAAAAATGGGTATGTTTGAAGGAATAGTGGTTCCAACAATGTTATATGGTTGCGAGACATGAGCTATAGATAGAGTTGTGCAGAGGAGGGTGGATGTGCTGGAAATGAGATGTTTATGGACAATATGTGGTGTGAGGTGGTTTGATTGAGTAAGTAACGAAATGGTAAGAGAGATGTGTGGTAATAAAAAGAGTGTGGTTGAGAGAGCAAAAGAGGGTGTTTTGAAATGGTTTGGTCACATGGAAAGAATGAGTGAGGAAAGATTGACAAGGAGGATATATGTGTCAGGGGTGGAGGGAATGAGGAGAAATGGGAGACCAAACTGGAGGTGGAAAGATGGAGTGAAAGAGATTTTGAGTGATTGGAGCCTGAACATTCAGGAGGGTGAAAGGCATGCAAGGAATAGAGTGAATTGGAACAATGTGGTATACCGGGGTCGACGTACTGTCAATGGATTGAACCAGGGCATGTGAAGCGTCTAGGGTAAACCATGGAAAGTTTTGTGGGGCCTGGATGTGGAAAGGGAGCTGTGGTTTCAGTGCATTATTACATGACAGCTAGAGACTGAGTGTGAACAAATGTGGCCGTTGTTGTCTTTCGTAGCACTACCTCGTGCACATGTGGTGGGAGGGGGTTTTCATTTCATGTGTGGCGGGGTGGCAATAGGAATGAATAAAGGCAGACAGTATGCATTATATACATGTGTATATATGTATATGTCTGTGCATGTGTATATATATATGTATATGTTGAGATGTATGGGTATGTATATTTGCGTGTGTGGATGTGTATGTATATACATGTGTATATGGGTGGGTTGGGCCATTCTTTCATCTGTTCCTTGCGCTACCTCGCTGTTGCGGGAGACAACGACAAAGCAAAATAAATAAATGAATAACGTTGAGATGTATAGGTATGTATATTTGCGTGTGTGGACGTGTCTGTATATACATGTGTATGTGGGTGGATTGGGCCATTCTTTCGTCTGTTTCCTTGTGCTACCTCACTAACACGGGAGACAGTGACAAAGCAAAATAAACAAAAGAAAAATATATTTATTTATTTATTTTGGTTTGTATGTAGCATTTATGGATCTGGAGAAGGCATATGATAGAGTTGATAGAGATGCTCTGTGGAAGGTATTAAGAATATATGGTGTGGGAGGCAAGTTGTTAGAAGCAGTGAAAAGTTTTTATCGAGGATGTAAGGCATGTGTACGTGTAGGAAGAGAGGAAAGTGATTGATTCTCAGTGAATGTAGGTTTGCGGTAGGGGTGTGTGATGTCTCCATGGTTGTTTAATTTGTTTATGGATGGGGTTGTTAGGGAGGTGAATGCAAGAGTTTTGGAAAGGGGGGCAAGTATGAAGTCTGTTGTGGATGAGAGAGCTTGGGAAGTGAGTCAGTTGTTGTTCGCTGATGATACAGCGCTGGTGGCTGATTCATGTGAGAAACTGCAGAAGCTGGTGACTGAGTTTGGTAAAGTGTGTGAAAGAAGAAAGTTAAGAGTAAATGTGAATAAGAGCAAGGTTATTAGGTACAGTAGGGTTGAGGGTCAAGTCAATTGGGAGGTAAGTTTGAATGGAGAAAAACTGGAGGAAGTAAAGTGTTTTAGATATCTGGGAGTGGATCTGGCAGCGGATGGAACCATGGAAGCGGAAGTGAATCATAGGGTGGGGGAGGGGGCGAAAATCCTGGGAGCCTTGAAGAATGTGTGGAAGTCGAGAACATTATCTCGGAAAGCAAAACTGGGTATGTTTGAAGGAATAGTGGTTCCAACAATGTTGTATGGTTGCGAGGCGTGGGCTATAGATAGAGTTGTGCGCAGGAAGGTGGATGTGCTGGAAATGAGATGTTTGAGGACAATGTGTGGTGTGAGGTGGTTTGATCGAGTAAGTAATGAAAGGGTAAGAGAGATGTGTGGAAATAATAAGAGCGTGGTTGAGAGAGCAGAAGAGGGTGTTTTGAAATGGTTTGAGCACATGGAGAGAATGAGTGAGGAAAGATTGATCAAGAGGATATATGTGTCGGAGGTGGAGGGAACGAGGAGAAGTGGGAGACCAAATTGGAGGTGGAAAGATGGAGTGAAAAAGATTTTGTGTGATCGGGGCCTGAACATGCAGGAGGGTGAAAGGAGGGCAAGGAATAGAGTGAATTGGATCGATGTGGTATACCAGGGTTGATGTGCTGTCAGTGGATTGAATCAGGGCATGTGAAGTGTCTAGGGTAAACCATGGAAAGTTGTGTGGTGCCTGGATGTGGAAAGGGAGCTGTGGTTTCGGGCATTATTTGCATGACAGCTAGGGACTGAGTGTGAACGAATGGGGCCTTTGTTGTCTTTTCCTAGTGCTACCTCGCACACATGAGGGGGGAGGGGGATGGTATTCCATGTGTGGCGAGGTGGCAATGGGAATGAATAAAGGCAGACAGTGTGAATTGTGTGCATGGGTATATATGTATGTGTCTGTGTGTGTATATATATGTGTACATTGAGATGTATAGGTATGTATATTTGCGTGTGTGGACGTGTATGTATATACATTGTGTATGGGGGTGGGTTGGGCCATTTCTTTCGTCTGTTTCCTTGCGCTACCTCGCAAACGCGGGAGACAGCGACAAAGCAAAATAAATCAATAAATAAATATGTATATATATATATATATATATATATATATATATATATATATATATATATATATATATATATATATATATATGTACATAGTCATACTTGCTGCCTTCATCCATTCCCGTCGCACTAGGAATATTCTTTATTTATCTTTTACAAATGATGCAAGCTTCTTGTGTGTTTATATGTTATTCACTCTTAGAAAGGTAATCATAAGCTGTATACAGTGACTGAGTGCATATAAAATGCAGTTACACCTGGAAAAAGAAATATTGAACTTATACACACATTTACAGGAATAAGGAGCATAATCCCATCCTGTCCATTCAACATCTCCCACACCAACATAGAGGAAAATTTACTATTGTTTAAGTCTCCTATATGATGTATACTATACAGGTACACATGTTCTATAAGGAAAATATTTTTTTCACATATGTTGTTGTGTAAGGATTAAGAAAGGAGAGTAGGAGAACGTGCTGAACTATAATTATATCCAGTCTTCTTGACAAAGATTGTGTGTAAAGTACTGGAAAAGATAATCAGAAAGCAAATGGGTGACTTTCTGTTAAGAAGAAACTACCTAAATGATAGATCATTAAGATCAAGTGAAAAGAGTTCCATGTGCTAATAACATGCCTCACAGATTTCTATAGAAAAGTGAGCTCCATTTAAGTTAAGAAAGGAGAAGGTAAGATGGGTTGTCTGTATCTGGACTGCCAGAAAGCTTCTGACACTATCATTATAATAATGGTACAGATCTGAGGTGGATCAAAAGTATCTTGTAGGTCTGATTTCATTCAGGTGTGTTTTGGATGTAGTGTTAATCATAACTGTCCAGTTGTTTAAATATGAGCATGGGTTATGTAATGTTATAATTTAGCATTACTTTTACTGATTTTCTAATAATTTTCATTCCTGCAGGTACATGCTAGATCTTCAAAGAAAGGCACGTCTCTCTCTTTCCTTCCTGATGTTCCAGTTTTGTGACCTGTACATAGTGTAGTCAGCCTCAGTGATTAGACCCTGTCATCTCTCAGCACCAGACACCGTAGCACTGCATAAACATGTGGATTCATATATTATTTTTTGTATATAGTCATACTTAAAACTTAAAGCTTATGAAATAAAGAAATTTAAGTGAAAGATCTCCAGTAAAGAGCATCTTCAACTTTGGCACTTGACAGTCAAAGGTTTCTGTGTAACTGTGATTCGAATAAGTCTGCTTGTTTTAATTATAAGGTTTGAATTTGACATCTATGCACTATGCAAATACAGTATATAATATGATGTGTGTATGTTTTTGATGAATGGTACACAGAATTATCAATTCTTAAAGTTTTATTTCCTGAAATTTAGTAGTTTCAATTAGTGACCAAGAGTTTCTGCTCATTTATTGTCATTGAAAGTGCCCTATTACTCTTGAAAGTATTTCTGTGATAATCATGTCTAAACAGATGTTTAAAGACTGAACATATATTTGCTTACAACTGTGAAAACCTGGATGAAATATAAGGTATGTACGGAGGTCTGATGCTGGGAGAGCCCCAGATGTCTCCAGCATATACGGTCACCAAGGCAACTAGAATGTATATTTCACTGATACTGTATGTCCCAGATTCATTTTGATACAGTTCGTCAAGTGCGCAAGCCATGGTCAGGATTGCCAGTTTAAGAAATACTTCACAAAGAGTATAGATATTTCTAAAATGTTTAATATGCTTATGTATCATTGTAAGATGTTGCCAAGTATTAAAACTTCATAATTAGAACTTCAGAAAACAAAGTCGTTATCAAGATTATGTATTGAAACTTCTTTTATTTATATATATTGCTCTCAGTATATATATGGTTATTTACTCCATTATAATGACCAGATTAATATTAGGTCTAGCAGTTGCAGATGTTCCTTCAGGATATGTAAATTGGGAGTAGTAGCTTTATGAAAGTTTTCATGGGTGCTTCATAATAGCCGATGATAATGGTTGGGACTTGCAGTATATTCTTGTGGAGAAAGGTGTTGATGGCCGCATATGTGAATGGCAGTGGAATAAGCCGTATGGAAGATAGAATGTAACATTTCCAGCTTTAACATTCTAGGATTTGTAGTTAATGTTAAATTGAGATTGATGCACCATCATCCTCATTTTACCCCTGTTTTTACACTGTAGATTGCATTGTATAAAATGTACTTATTGTTTGTATAATACAATATATTTTTTTTTTGACTGGGCCATGCTACTTACTTGTATGTTGAAAATGTTGAAGATGTTGACTGCCCCTCTGCTTTTCATGAAACCAAAGTTTCACTTTTCAACGACTTATTGTCTGTGGTAGATTATTTGTATTGCTGGGAGGCCAAGATCTAAAAATTTTGTAATTGAAAACCCCTTGGACTCAATTCCTCAGTGATGGCAAAGCTGTCAAATGTTGATTGTCATGGATGTGCAAGTGTAATTATAAGGCAATCCCAGGTATTTGAGACTAATAAATTGCTCATCAAGACACTTTATCTTAGATACTATAGTATATCAGTAAATGATGATGTTGCATTAGATTTGCTACACAAACTTTCCAATTAATAATATCAAACTGAGAATGAATTTTAAGAATAAACTAGATTTCCCAGTGTATGCATTGTGTTAAGGTCTCCCAGCTTACAAGTTTGTTTTGGGAAACCAGATAATGGAGTTATATCCTCTTCCTTGATTGCTGGCAGTTGACCATTTGATTGGGCTGGCTTGTCAAGCTACATTAGTTCCATTGTTTGTTGATGGTGGAACTGTCGTCTGTTGACAGTAACAGGAGTATGTATATAAGTTTATTGAAATTTTGTGTGATACAAATATGTAATTTGATTAGAATCCAATAACTAAAATGGTAATTACATCATTAAAAGAAAATTGCCTTCAATTAAAATGCTAGAATTTTGAATGGTAACAATTAAATTCCCTTCCCACTGTATGCAATGTGACTAAATGTCTCTCAGCCTACAAATTTGTTTTGGGGAATCAAAATATGCAGTCTTATCTTTTTAACTAATTGTTAGAAGCTGACCATATTTTTAAAGCTGGCTTACCAGAGGATGTATGAAATGTTTTGCTGTAAACTTTGAGGAAACCACAATTTATAGGTCATGGGTAATGTGTCATTGTATTTTTTTCAGTGAAAAATGAAATTTTATTAGAAAATAATAAACAAATCATATTTCAGTCGGGAAGAAAATTACATTGCTTGGCAACAAAAAGATAGGAGTTGCCTATGGCTCATAGAGGAGGTTTTCTTTCTAGTTGTGGCCTGCTGACTTCAGATATTCATAAGGTAGGCAAGTCACATGCAGAACTTAATTAGAACAGCCTGTATAGTATAACATTCATATTGAATTTATGCAGAAAATATTTTTTTGTGGTAGTATTATTATGTATGCATAATTTCTGTTATTAGAAGTGGAACATTTCAAAGTATATATATATATATATATATATATATATATATATATATATATATATATATATATATATATATATATAAAATGATTTTTTCATACATATTCGCTGTTTCCTGCATTATTATTATTGTTGTTATTATTATTATTATTATTATTATTATTATTATTATTATTATTATTACTATCACCCCAAGACTCCCTTCAGAAAGAGTCCTGGGATTATCCAAAGACCCCTTTTAAAGAGGCACCTGTAGCTCCAAGGCTACAGCATGCTCATTAGCAAGGACAGATCGACCTTTTCAAGCAAAATGTTCATCTTGATAATAATCTGTTTTTTCAAATGAAAAAAAGATACAGGAATACACACACACACACACACACACACACATGTAGAAGTACACGTTTCCATACGATTGCCATTTTCCATGTTACATAGTTGCACCAGAAACTGATGAAAAACAGCCACATCTGCTTACATCCATGAACTTGCTGTCACATATAATGTACTGAAATTACGGCTTCTTATTAACATTTATGCCTCATGGTTTACCCTGGATGTTTAACATCCCCTGGTTGTCAATATATATATATATATATATATATATATATATATATATATATATATATATATATATATATATATATATATATATATATATATATATTTATTTTGCTTTGTCGCTGTCTCCCGCGTTTGCGAGGTAGAGCAAGGAAACAGACGAAAGAAATGGCCCAACCCACCCCCATACACATGTATATACATACACGTCCCCACACGCAAATATACATACCCATACATCTCAATGTACACATATATGTACACACACAGACACACACATATACACACATGCACACAATTCACATTGTCTGCCTTTATTCATTCCCATCGCCACCTCGCCACACATGGAATAACATCCCCCTCCCCCCCCATGTGTGCGAGGTAGCGCTAGGAAAAGACAACAAAGGCCCCATTCGTTCACACTCAGTCTCTAGCTGTCATGCAATAATGCCCGAAACCACAGCTCCCTTTGCACATCCAGGCCTCACAGAACTTTCCATGGTTTACCCCAGACGCTTCACATGCCCTGAGTCAATCCACTGACAGCACATCAACCCCGGTATACCACATCGATCCAATTCACTCTATTCCTTGCCCGCCTTTCACCCTCCTGCATGTTCAGGCCCCGATCACTCAAAATCTTTTTCACTCCATCTTTCCACCTCCAATTTGGTCTCCCACTTCTCCTCGTTCCCTCCACCTCCGACACATATATCCCCTTGATCAATCTTTCCTCACTCATTCTCTCCATGTGCCCAAAGCATTTCAAAACACCCTCTTCTGCTCTCTCAACCACGCTCTTCTTATTTCCACACATCTCTTACCCTTAAATTACTTACTCGATCAAACCACCTCACACCACATATTGTCCTCAAACATCCCACTTCCAGCACATCCACCCTCCTGCGCACAACTCTATCCATAGCCCATGCCTCGCAACCATACAACATTGTTGGAACCACTATTCCTTCAAACATATATATATATATATATATATATATATATATATATATATATATATATATATATATATATATATATATATGTATATATATATATATATATATATATATATATATACTTTCGTCTGTTTCCTTGCACTACCTTGCTAATGTGGGAGACAGCGACAAAGCAAAATAAATAAATCAATATATATATATATATATATATATATATATATATAACTGGCAATTTTTCTAATGCATAGACACTGAAAATTTCCATGGATTCTAATCGTTAGCAAACAGAAAGGTCCAGAAATGCAAGCTAATGCTATCAGTTAGATACAGTCATCTTATTCACAGCACTGTAATATTATGGGGCTCCTTGTTTAATGCATCAGATGTGTTCCTGAAAAGTTTTGCAATAAGTGAAATTACTTTAAGCGAAGCCTGTTTGCTAAAGACAATTTTATAAAGTGGGGATATGTTCCTAAGGAATATTTCTGTGCACATTTCCCCACACTTGCTGTTCTGTGTTACTTAAATACATTAAGGATTACCATCACATGGCAAAATAAAGTGCTTTACTGATATCGAGAGGACATCATCTATTATCATATTGCTTTATCACATTATTGTTGTCCACTTCCTATAGCATTAACATTCACAAAATTATTGTACTAGATGCAGGGCACTTTCAACTCATTTTAGCAGGGATATAATACAGTTACAAAGAAGAAAATCTTTGATAATTAGCACTAATGCAACAAGTGGGGATGATTGTGGGAGGACTGAACCACTATGCTTGCGTACATTGAATCCAGAGGTATGGACAGATAAATGCTATGTGAATGCTTCAGTGTGATTTAAAACTGAGTATTTTATGGAATGTTTACAACAGGAAGTACCTGTTTATTAATCTCTTTAACTTTGTGACCTTAGGGAATGTATTTAGTGAACATTCATGTTAATTAAGACATATTACAGCATGATGTTATGATAATTTTATGCAATGGTTATACAAATATGTTAAAAGTTTCAGGATGATAGTATACAACAGAAAACTGGCAACAGTGTTCAAAGGGCACTGTGGGTATAATGAATAAAAAACTATATATTAACATAATGCCAACATTTTTAAGTTATTCTTTTAACAAAAGAATATTTGTAATTGTTTGTTAGTTTGAAAAGTGGGTTGGGGAAGAGTATAAAACATATGCCAAAGCATATTGTGTTAAAACAGGTCTGGAGGGAAAGGTAAGGAACACCATCCTGTTGGGGGTCTCCCCAAACATCGAACTTGAACAAAAACCACATAATGTGTCATAATGAAACTATATATACAGCTTCAAAAGTAGTGGATACATGAGACAAGTATATATATATATATTTTTTTTTTATTTTGCTTTGTCGCTGTCTCCCACGTTTGCGAGGTTGCGCAAGGAAACAGACGAAAGAAATGGCCCAACCCACCCCCATACACATGTATATACATACACGTCCACACACGCAAATATACATACCTATACATCTCAATGTACACATATATATACACACACAGACACATACATATTACCCATGCACACAATTCACACTGTCTGCCTTTATTCATTCCCATCACCACCTCGCCACACATGGAATACAATCCCCCTCCCCCCTCATGTGTGCAAGGTAGCGCTAGGAAAAGACAACAAAGGCCTCATTCGTTCACACTCAGTCTCTAGCTGTCAAGCAATAATGCCCGAAACCACAGCTTCCTTTCCACATCCAGGCCCCACACATCTTCCATGGTTTACCCCAGACGCTTCACATGCCCTGATTCAATCCACTGACAGCACGTCAACCCCGGTATACCACATCAATCCAATTCACTCTATTCCTTGCCCGCCTTTCACCCTCCTGCATGTTCAGGCCCCAATCACTCAAAATCTTTCTCACTCCATCTTTCCACCTCCAATTTGGTCTCCCACTTCTCCTCGTTCCCTCCACCTCCGACACATATATATTGAATCAGGGCATGTATAATGAGGAATCAGTAGGAAGATGGGATTTTGCTAATATGAAAAGAAGTGCTGCCAAGCAAGATATATCAACACCAGACAGTGTACTGCAAACCATTATCTTAGTAATATACTCTCACAAGTTAATTAATTCTTCTTGGGTTAGTTCAGGAGTACATCTCTTGTTTGTTGGATGTTTTATTTTACTTACATGATATTCTTTCACAGGAGAGATTTCTTTTTTTTTTTCATGAAAAACATGCATTTTCCAGTGACTGGAAAGTATAGCGTCAAATCATTAGTTTGCAGATTACAACACAAATTCATAAAAATACAGAAATACAAAAAATTTTCAAATAAATATAAATTTCTTTAGTCAACTGGGTCTTCTACATTATTACAGGTGCATTTCACTAACTCTACTGGAACCCTCTCAAATTTTGGTGGTATTCAGAGTTGAGAGATACTATTAATTTTCCAAACCATAGAAATTTTGCCAAACTAGATCTTTTTTTCTCAACTATAGGTGTTTCCAAACCACAGACTGCCAGAATAAAATGAACAGGAGTGATGAGATGCACAGCAATGTGCTGTCAATGGACTGACCCAACACATATGAGGCAGCTGGAGGAAACCTTGGAAAAGTCCTCAGAGGCCTGGTTGTGGACGGAGAGCTGTGGATTCAGTACATTACACATGATGAGAGAATGGATGTGAACAAATGAGGCCTTTCTATATCTATTCCTGGAGCTGTCTGGGGAAACAAAGAACAAGTATGAAAGAAATATATATATATATATATATATATATATATATATATATATATATATATATATATATATATATATTATCCCTGGGGATAGGGGATTAAGAATACTTCCCACGTATTCCCTGCGTGTCATAGAAGGCGACTAAAAGGGGAGGGAGCGGGGGGCTGGAAATCCTCCCCTCTTTTTTTTTTTTTTCCAAAAGAAGGAACAGAGGGGGCCAGGTGAGGATATTCCAAAAAGGCCCAGTCCTCTGTTCTTAACGCTACCTCGCTAGCGCGGGAAATGGCGAATAGTTTGAAAAAAAAAAAAGAAAAAAAAAAAAAAATATATATATATATATATATATATATATATATATATATATATATATATATATATATATATATATATATATATATTTCTTTCTTTCTTTCATACTATTCGCCATTTCCTGCATTAGCAAGGTAGCGTTAGGAACAGAGGACTGGGCCTTTGAGGGAATATCCTCACCTGGCCCCCTTCTCTGTTCCTTCTTTTGGAAAATTAAAAAAAAAAAACAAGAGGGGAAGATTTCCAGCCACCCGCTCCCTCCCCTTTTAGTCGCCTTCTACAACATGCAGGGAATACATGGGAAGTATTCTTTCTCCCCTATCCCCAGGGATAATATATATATATATATATATATATATATATATATATATATATATATATATATATATATATATATATGAAGATGCGCGTTCACATACACTTTATTCGTATATATATAAATATATATATATATATATATATATATATATATATATATATATATATATATATATATATATATATATTTTTTTTTTTTTTTTTTTTTTATACCTCGTCGCTGTCTCCCGCGTTTGCGAGGTAGCGCAAGGAAACAGACGAAAGAAATGGCCCAACCCCCCCCATACACATGTACATACATACGTCCACACACGCAAATATACATACCTACACAGCTTTCCATGGTTTACCCCAGACGCTTCACATGCCTTGATTCAATCCACTGACAGCACGTCAACCCCTGTATACCACATCGCTCCAATTCACTCTATTCCTTGCCCTCCTTTCACCCTCCTGCATGTTCAGGCCCCGATCACACAAAATCCTTTTCACTCCATCTTTCCACCTCCAATTTGGTCTCCCTCTTCTCCTCGTTCCCTCCACCTCCGACACATATATCCTCTTGGTCAATCTTTCCTCACTCATTCTCTCCATGTGCCCAAACCACTTCAAAACACCCTCTTCTGCTCTCTCAACCACGCTCTTTTTATTTCCACACATCTCTCTTACCCTTACGTTACTTACTCGATCAAACCACCTCACACCACACATTGTCCTCAAACATCTCATTTCCAGCACATCCATCCTCCTGCGCACAACTCTATCCATAGCCCACGCCTCGCAACCATACAACATTGTTGGAACCACTATTCCTTCAAACATACCCATTTTTGCTTTCCGGGATAATGTTCTCGACTTCCACACATTTTTCAAGGCTCCCAAAATTTTTGCCCCCTCCCCCACCCTATGATCCACTTCCGCTTCCATGGTTCCATCCGCTGACAGATCCACTCCCAGATATCTAAAACACTTCACTTCCTCCAGTTTTTCTCCATTCAAACTCACCTCCCAATTGACTTGACCCTCAACCCTACTGTACCTAATAACCTTGCTCTTATTCACATTTACTCTTAACTTTCTTCTTCCACACACTTTACCAAACTCCGTCACCAGCTTCTGCAGTTTCTCACATGAATCCGCCACCAGCGCTGTATCATCAGCGAACAACAACTGACTCACTTCCCAAGCTCTCTCATCCCCAACAGACTTCATACTTGCCCCTCTTTCCAAGACTCTTGCATTTACCTCCCTAACAACCCCATCCATAAACAAATTAAACAACCATGGAGACATCACACACCCCTGCCGCAAACCTACATTCACTGAGAACCAATCACTTTCCTCTCTTCCTACACGTACACATGCCTTACATCCTCGATAAAAACTTTTCACTGCTTCTAACAACTTGCCTCCCACACCATATATTCTTAATACCTTCCACAGAGCATCTCTATCAACTCTATCATATGCCTTCTCCAGATCCATAAATGCTACATACAAATCCATTTGCTTTTCTAAGTATTTCTCACATACATTCTTCAAAGCAAACACCTGATCCACACATCCTCTACCACTTCTGAAACCACACTGCTCTTCCCCAATCTGATGCTCTGTACATGCCTTCACCCTCTCAATCAATACCCTCCCATATAATTTATATATATATATATATATATATATATATATATTTATATATGAAGATGCGCTGATGATACAGCGCTGGTGGCCGATTCATGTGAGAAACTGCAGAAGCTGGTGACTGAGTTTGGTAAAGTGTGTGAAAGAAGAAAGTTAAGAGTAAATGTGAATAAGAGCAAGGTTATTAGGTACAGTAGGGTTGAGGGTCAATTCAATTGGGAGGTGAGTTTGAATGGAGAAAAACTGGAGGAAGTGAAGTGTTTTAGATATCTGGGAGTGGATCTGGCAGCGGATGGAACCATGGAAGCGGAAGTGGATCATAGGGTGGGGGAGGGGGCGAAAATTCTGGGAGCCTTGAAGAATGTGTGGAAGTCGAGAACATTATCTCGGAAAGCAAAAATGGGTATGTTTGAAGGAATAGTGGTTCCAACAATGTTGTATGGTTGCGAGGCATGGACTATGGATAGAGTTGTGCGCAGGAGGATGGATGTGCTGGAAATGAGATGTTTGAGGACAATGTGTGATGTGAGGTGGTTTGATCGAGTAAGTAACGTAAGGGTAAGAGAGATGTGTGGAAATAAAAAGAGCGTGGTTGAGAGAGCAGAAGAGGGTGTTTTGAAATGGTTTGGTCACATGGAGAGAATGAGTGAGGAAAGATTGACCAAGAGGATATATGTGTCGGAGGTGGAGGGAACGAGGAGAAGAGGGAGACCAAATTGGAGGTGGAAAGATGAAGTGAAAAAGATTTTGAGTGATCGGGGCCTGAACATGCAGGAGGGTGAAAGGAGGGCAAAGAATAGAGTGAATTGGAGCGATGTGGTATACCGGGGTTGACGTGCTGTCAGTGGATTGAATCAAGGCATGTGTATGGGGGTGGGTTGGGCCATTTCTTTCGTCTGTTTCCTTGCGCTACCTCACAAACGCGGGAGACAGCGACAAAGCAAAAAAAAAAAAAAAAAAATGAAGATTCGCGTTCACATACACTTTATTCGTGTATATATATATATATATATATATATATATATATATATATATATTTTTTCTTTCTTTTAAACGATTCGCCATTTCCCGCGTTAGCGAGGTAGCGTTAAGAACAGAGGACTGGGCCTTTTTTGGAATATCCTCACCTGGCCCCACTCTGTTCCTTCTTTTGGAAAATTAAAAAAAAAACGAGAAGGGAGGATTTCCAGCCCCCCGCTCCCTCCCCTTTTAGTCGCCTTCTACGACACGCAGGGAATACGTGGGAAGTATTCTTAATCCCCTATCCCCGGGATATATATATATATATATATATATATATATATATATATATTTTTTTTTTTCATACTTTTCGCCATTTCCCGCGATAGCGAGGTAGCGTTAAGAACAGAGGACTGGGCCTCTAAGGGAATATCCTCACCTGGCCTCCTTCTCCGTTCCTTCTTTTGGAAAATTAAAAAAAAACGAGAGGGGAGGATTTCCAGCCCCCCGCTCCCTCCCCTTTTAGTTGCCTTCTACGACACGCAGGGAATACGTGGGAAGTATTGTTTCTCCCCTATCCCCAGGGATAATATATATATATATATATATATGTATATATATATATATATATATATATATATATATATATATATATATATATATATATTATTAGGTACAGTAGGGTTGAGGGTCAAGTCAATTGGGAGGTCAGTTTGAATGGAGAAAAACTGGAGGAAGTGAAGTGTTTTAGATATCTGGGAGTGGATCTGGCAGCGGATGGAACCATGGAAGCGGAAGTGGATCATAGGGTGGGGGAGGGGCGAAAATTCTGGGAACCTTGAAGAATGTGTGGAAGTCGAGAACATTATCTCGGAAAGCAAAAATGGGTATGTTTGAAGGAATAGTGGTTCCAACAATGTTGTATGGTTGCGAGGCGTGGGCTATGGATAGAGTTGTGCGCAGGAGGATGGATGTACTGGAAATGAGATGTTTGAGGACAATGTGTGGTGTGAGGTGTTTTGATCGAGTAAGTAACGTAAGGGTAAGAGAGATGTGTGGAAATAAAAAGAGCGTGGTTGAGAGAGCAGAAGAGGGTGTTTTGAAATGGTTTGGGCACATGGAGAGAATGAGTGAGGAAAGATTGACCAAGAGGATATATGTGTCGGAGGTGGAGGGAACGAGGAGAAGAGGGAGACCAAATTGGAGGTGGAAAGATGGAGTGAAAAAGATTTTGTGTGATTGGGGCCTGAACATGCAGGAGGGTGAAAGGAGGGCAAGGAATAGAGTGAATTGGAGCGATGTGGTATACCGGGGTTGACGTGCTGTCAGTGGATTGAATCAAGGTATGTGAAGCGTCTGGGGTAAACCATGGAAAGCTGTGTAGGTATGTATATTTGTGTGTGTGGACGTATGTATATACATGTGTATGGGGTGGGTTGGGCCATTTCTTTCGTCTGTTTCCTTACGCTACCTCGCAAACGCGGGAGACAGCGAAAAAAAAAAAATTTCTTTTTCTTTTTTTTCAAACTTCGCCATTTCCTGGTTTGCAGTACACTGTCTGGTGTTGAAACATTCTCTCCCGGCCCCCTTCTCTGTTCCTTCCTTTGGAAAATTAAAAAAAAAAAAGAAAAGAAAAAAAATATATATATATATATATATATATATATATATATATATATATATATATATATATAAATATTTTTTAAGTGATCGGGGCCTGAACATGCAGGAGGGTGAAAGGCGGGCAAGGAATAGAGTGAATTGGATCGATGTGGTATACCGGGGTTGACGTGCTGTCAGTGGATTGAATCAGGGCATGTGAAGCGTCTGGGGTAAACCATGGAAAGCTGTGTGGGGCCTGGATGTGGAAAGGGAGTTGTGGTTTCGGGCATTATTGCATGACAGCTAGAGACTGAGTGTGAACGAATGAGGCCTTTGTTGTCTTTTCCTAGCGCTACCTCACACACATGAGGGGGGAGGGGGATGGTATTCCACATGTGGTGAGGTGGTGATGGGAATGAATGAAGGCAGACAGTGTGAATTGTGTGCATGGGTATATATGTATGTGTCTGTGTGTGTATATATATGTGTACATTGAGATGTATAGGTATGTATATTTGCATGTGTGGACGTGTGTGTATATACACGTGTATGGGGGTGGGTTGGGCTATTTCTTTCATCTGTTTCCTTGCGCTACCTCGCAAACGCGGGAGACAGCTACAAAGCAAAATAAAAATAATAATATAATATATATATATATATATATATATATATATATATATATATATATATATATATATAGATCTTCTTTCTTTCAAACTATTCGCCATTTCCCGCATTAGCAAGGTAGTGCTAAGAACAGAGGACTGGGCCTCTGAGGGAACATCCTCACCCGGCCCCGTTCTCTGTTCCTTCTTTTGGGAAAAAAAATATATATATCCATATATTAGCGAGGAAGCGCAAAGAAACAGACGAAAGAATGGCCCAACCCACCCACATACACATGTATATACATACACATCCACACATGCAAATATGGAATAACATGGAATAACACATGGAATAACAACCCCCTCCCCCCTCATGTGCGCGAGGTAGCGCTAGGGAAAGACAACAAAGGCCCCATTCATTCACACTCAGTCTCTAGCTGTCATGTAATAATGCAATGAAACCACATATATATATATATATATATATATATATATATATATATATATATATATGTAAAACTGCCCCAGGTGTTACCAGACTCAGCCTGCTTAAGGTTACACTAAGAGTGAAGAGTCACCTTTCGGGAGGTGGTATCATTGGGAGTACAGTCTCATCAAAGAACATATCACTCCAAAGGAGTCTACATTTTGCTGCTACTGGAAGTAGTACAGTCTTTAGAAAGATCTTGGGTAAGTCACATCAGGAATCTTTCACTGAAACTGGTCCCGGCATGATTATAAAATAATAACACATCCCAAAAATTTCAGTATACAAAGTTTCTCATCCACAGACCATGTGATCTCATGCTTCATCAACATCTCTAATCAAGCCAGCATTAAGCACGTACCCACAAAAAGAAATATACACCAAATCTCTTCCCACAAAGAAACCAGCTCAGATGCAACCAGTCACCATCATTAGAAATTGGGAAGCAAATCCAGACTCATAATAACAACCATAAATAACTTTATCATTCAAAGACAAACATAAAATTGGCACACCTTCCTGACAGTAAATCACAAGGCCCACAGCAACCAAGTCTTGCACACATGAAAGAAAATCCACTTTTTTGCACCAATCCAGTTTCCACTCATTAATCACTCCTGTCCCATTCCAATGAAATCCATTCTCCTAAAGAAGACACAACAAACTCATGAGACACTATTCAGCAGTCATCCACAAACCAACCTCACCCCTAAACAGTTTAGGAAAGTCATGAAAATCCTACAGGAAATCAATTCATAAACAGATTCCAACTCACACTTCACTTGATACCAGCAATGCAATTAAAACCTTGATGACATATCATACATTCATATAAAACACTATAATGTCTGAATTCACAGACATCTTCAACTATTGATTACATAACTCCCATTATTGAAACCCTCCAAACCATCCAACTTCCCCTCCCTCTGCTGCCTTATATCACTTTTATCCTCAGTATCCAAACCCTGAAAAACTTGTGTACAACAGAATATAAAAAAAATTCTACAATTAGCATGACTTCAGACCCAAATACTCTATGACCACACTAAACAATGAGCTTACACAACATACCCTAGATGGATTCAACTAACCAAAACCCCCCTTCCTGTACAGTATTAGTGACAATAGGCATCAACAAAGTATTTGATGCTGTTCCCAATATATCAACAAAAAATATTCAACCACTCTGTACAATAATGATAAAAAGTGCTTAGTCAATTTCATATCTGACTGCCATACAAAGGTCACTCACAATGGCTCCAATTCTAAAGGACTAAAATTCTACGATTAAGTTCCTCAAGAAGCCGTTCTTTCTGCAGCTCTCTTTAGTCTCTTCTCACTCGATTTCCCATTACTTCAGGTAAACCTCAATACGAAGGTACATTTATATGCAGACAACCTTACAATTACATCACAACACCCTTACACCACAATAGCAAAATCAGATAGTGGCTCATCAAGAACAAAAGTCTGCATCTCCACAAAAGTCTTCAATAATTCTTTTTAACGCCAGAAAGACATGAATCCAGCTCACACTCTCCAGTCACTTAGAATGTATATAATCGTTCTTAGTGAACAATATGCTAACCATTCTAGGCACTGCATGTGACACACAACATTCACTTCCCATACCTATAACATCAACACAAAAGAATACACAAACTAAATGCCTTCAAAATACTTATCTTGTACCAGATTTAGATGATAAAGAAAATCCTCAACATCTTGTATGAACAATTTCTCTATTTCACTCTAAAGTATGCCTCACCAATTTCTCAAAAACAAGAATAACAAGGTTGCAAACCACACAAATTAGTGCATTCAGAGCAATCACTGGCTGCTTAGAAACCATAGACACACAATACCTTCACAATAAAACAAAAATGCTACCAATACATTACCACCTGTACATCTTTAGCACTCAATTCTATTCAACCATTAAAGTCCTCTCATCTAATCCACTAACCCTCAAGTAGAAGTAGAAATCTTACCCTTGCCTCACATTTCAGAAGCCTCTTCTTACAGGTACCCCAAACAAATATTAAACTGACAAATCACATAGATACCGAAATAACCCAACAACCACTAAAAAGCTGACTTCCAACTTAGTCATTGACTCCATCCCACCAGATATACACCCATAAGGAACCAAAGTTCCCAGAAAACATGAATACACTCTCCTGTCTATAATCAGGACACCACCCTTAATTACAACGCTACAAATACTGTTTTAATATATCCTAAGACCCTTTATGCCGATGGTGCAACTGACTTAAAGAAGACATCAGGCACCTACTACTCAATTGCCCTAGGCTCTCTGCATACACAGGCACACACAGGAGCATCATGAAGATAGAAAGAAGGTTACACCACCTGTGAAAAGTCATTTTTGGTGAGGCTGTATCATGGGGAGCATCGTCTCGTCAAAGAACTTCTCACTCCAAAAGTGTCAACATTTCCCTGTTACTAGAAGTAGCATAGCTTTAAGCTGGAGGAGCTTTAGAAAGGTCGTGGGTAACACCAGGACTCTTTCATAGAAACTGGTCCTCGGGTAACTATAAATAAATATATAAATTAATGTATATCCCATGGGACTAAGAAGAAGAGTACTACTCACGTATTTCCAGCATGTCATAGAATGTGAGTAAAGATGGTCATAATTGGGGGTTTGAAACCTTTCTAGTAATTCAATTTCTTAAAGTTGTAACACAAGAAGCAGCCAACTGAGGAGTGCTCATTTTCCTCATAGGCTTAGGCTGAGATGTCTGAATGTGTCTGGATGTGACCAAGATGAGAAGAAAGGACAAATATGATGAATGTTTGAAGAAAGGAATCTGAATGTTCTAACTCTGAGAGAAACAAAGCTAAAGTAATAGGGAAGAATAGTTTGGGAATATCTTAGGGTTTAAATCAGGGGTAAGTGTGAGAGTGAAAACTAACAAAGGAGTAGCACTTTTCTTGAAGCTGTAGTTAGAGGAATGTGTGAAAAAGTGTTAGGAAATGAGCACCGGACTGGTTTGGGTTGAAAGCAGGTTATGAGAGATGGGTGATTATTAGTACTTATGCACCAAGCCACAAGAGAGGCAAGTGTTTTGGGAGCTACTGAATCAACATGTCAACAGTTTTGATGCAAGAGATTAGGTATTAGTGATGGGTGATTTCAATGCAAAGGTGAGTAATGTGGCATAATTGGGGAAAATGGGTTATTCAGTTAGGTGAACAGAAATGGTGGACAGCTTGTGGAGCTGAGTGCTGGAAAAGGATTGGTGATTGGGATTACCTTGTTTAGAAATAGAGACAAACATAAGTGTACGTGGGTGAATGGAAAATGTGACCAAGAGGCATTACTGAATTAAGCAATAATTGAAAGGCATGTAAAAGAGACATCTTTGGATGTAAATGTTCTGAGAGTGGCAGCCTGTAGGTGTCTGATTATTACCTAGTGGAGGTGAGGGTGCAGATTTGCAAAAGTTTTTGGAAAATGGAAAATGATATGGGTCAGAACGTGATTATGAAAGTAAGTTAGCATGGAACAGAGACTTGTGTGAAGAAATATCAGGAGAAAACTGAGTGTAGACTGCCAAAGGTGAAAAATACAGAAAGCTAAGGGAAAGGGTGAGGGATGAGAAGTATTTAAGGAAGCACATCTGGCATGTGTGAGAGAAATGCATGGCATGCAGGGGGTGGGCAAGGTGAGAAAGGGTAGTGAATGGTGGGATGATGAAGTAAAGTTGTTAGTGAAGGCGAAGAGAAAGATGTATGGATATTACCTAAAGGGCAGGTGTGTGAATGATTGGAGGATGTTTAAGAAAAAGCAGCATGAGGTCAAGAGGAAGGTGTAGGGTCTGGAAAAGAGGACTAATGAGAGTTGGGACAAGCACGTATCAGCAAACTTCACTTAGGATAAAAAAATGTTTTGGAAGGAGGTTGATATTGTGGGAAAAACAAAAGAACAAAAGGGAACATCAGTCGAGTGGGCAAATAAAGAAGTGGTAACAGGCAGTGATGAATTGAAAAGGAGATGGAGTGGATACTCTGAAGGATTGTGAAACGGATGTAGAGTGTTTGGGTCAAGGAGGTATGCAAAGTGTAAAAGTCATGGCAAATGGTATGGTTAAAAGAGAAAAAGTGGTAAAAGCCTTGCATAATATGAAATATGGCAAAGCAGCTGGAGTGGAGTATTGCAGTTGAATTTCTTAAGAATGGATGACTATTGTTGACAGGTTAATTAAAATTTACAGAGTATGTATGAATCATAATAAGCTGCCTGAGGATCGGCAGAATGCATGCATGGTGCCTTTGTATAAAGGAAAGAGGAACAGTGGTAAGTGTTTGAATTACAAAGATATAAGTCAGTTGAGTGTACCTGGCAAATTGTATGGAAGACTGGTGTTTGAGAGGGTCGTGGCATGCTCAGAGCATTAGTCTGAGAAACAATGTGGTTCCAGGAGTGGAAGAGAATGTGTGTATCAGATGTTTGATTTGAAGAATGTTTGTGATATACTTAAAGAAAGAGATGGATTAGTAAGTGATATTTATGGATCTTGAGAAAGCGTATGATAAGGTTGATAGAGATGCTTTGTGGAAGATGCTATTAGTAGCAGTGAGAAATTCTTATCA
Source organism: Panulirus ornatus (assembly GCF_036320965.1). NCBI lineage: Eukaryota > Metazoa > Arthropoda > Malacostraca > Decapoda > Palinuridae > Panulirus > Panulirus ornatus. The sequence goes on from NC_092279.1 coordinate 12,402,033, forward strand.
AGGGAGTAAGGTGTGTGTGTGTATGTGAGTACAAAGAGAGGAAGAGAGGAAGGTAGGTCTGCAGCAGGAAGTATGTGATCCCAACATTGCTGTTTAATTTGTTTATGGATGGGGTGGTGAGGGAGTTAAATGCAAGGATCTTGGAGAGAGGGGCAGGTATACCATCTGTTGGGGACGAAGGGGCCTGAGAAATGAGTCAGTTGTTGTTTGTTGATGATATGGCACTTTGGGAAATTCAAGTGAGAAACTGCAGAAGTTTGTCTCTGATTCTGGGAGTGTGTGTGAAAGGAGAAAGTTGAGAGTAAATGTTAATAAAAGCAAGGCCATTATGTATAGCAGAGCAAAGAGACAGGTTAGTTGGTGTGTGAGATTGAATAGAGAAAATTTGGAGGAAGTGATGTGTTTTAGATACCTGAGAGAGAACTTGGAAGTAAATGGGACTATGGAAGTGGAGCCAAAGGGTGGGTGATGGGGCAAAAGTTCTGGTAGCATTAGGAATGTGGGAAAATAGAGGCCACTTTCTGGGAAGTCAAAAATGGGTATAGATATACAGAAGCAAATCATGGATTATAGATGAGAATGTATAGAGGAAAGTGAATGTGTTGGAATTTAAATGATTAAGAACAGTATGTAGTGTGAGGATAGTTGACAGCATAAGTAATGACAGATTAAGAGAGAGGTGTAGTAATATGTGTATGGTTAAAAGACCTGAAGAAAGAAAGAGAACTTAAATGGTTTGGGCACATAAAGAGAATGACTGTGGATATATATGTCAGAAATGGAAGGGACAAGAAGAGAAAGATTAAAATGTATATGGATGGACAACATAAAGGATTTTCAGTGCTTGGGACCAGAACATGCAGGTGAGTGAAAGGATACACAGAACAGAGTAAATTGTAGTAATAAAGAGTTGATGTACTGTCAGTGTACTTCACTGAGGCATACAAGGCAGCCATGGAAAGGTCTATGGTGCCTGTTTAAGGATAAGGGTCTTTGGTTTTAGTGCATTATATGACAACTAGAGAATGGATGTGAGCAAATGGGGACTTTATTTCTGTTACTCCTTGGCATTACCTTGCTAATGCAGAAAATAGTAAACAAGTATGAAAGAAGGGGGGGAAATATATATATATATATATATATATATATATATATATATATATATATATATATATATATATATATATATATTTATTTTGCTTTGTCGCTGTCTCCCGCATTTGCGAGGTAGCGCAAGGAAACAGATGAAAGAAATGGCCCAACCCACCCCCATACACAATGTACACACACACACACGCAAATATACATACCCATACATCTCAATGTACACATATATATACACACACAGACACATACATATATACCCATGCACACAATTCACACTGTCTGCCCCTATTCATTCCCATCGCCACCTCGCCACACATGGAATGCCATCCCCCTCCCCCCTCATGTGTGCGAGGTAGCACTAGGAAAAGACAACAAAGGCCCCATTCGTTCACACTCAGTCTCCAGCTGTCACGCAATAATGCCCGAAATCACAGCTCCCTTTCCACATCCAGGCCCCACACAACTTTTTTTTATCTATTTTGCTTTGTCACTGTCTCCCGCGTTAGCGAGGTAGATATATATATATATATATATATATATATATATATATATATATATATATATATATATATATATATATTGAACAAATAAATGAGGAGACTCATGGAAACAGCACACTTATGCAAAGGAAGTGACCAGTAAAAATGGTGATGGGAAAATGTTGAACAACTTGGGAAATAGCTATCCAGGAGGGAACATACTGTGACATCCAGTAAGGTGACCTGCAGATATATGAGTCTTGTGTCTTTGTATCTTGCTCAATCTCTCTGAAAAAGGCTTCTGCGAAAGCCAAAACATGAAGAGGAATAAAGCTCAAAAGCTCTCATCTGTGTTTACTCACCACCCCTATTCACATACTTGTCAAAATGGATTATTAATGCATACACACACACACACACACACACACACACATATTTTTTTCATACTCGAGTGCTGTTTTCCTTTTGAAAAGGTAACGTAGAACAGATGAAGAAAGGTTGAATTTGCTCAGCCATTCTCTAGCTGTCATGTGCTATTTCTAAAAGTTGAAGCAGATATTCACAGGTTTTAATGGGCTCCGCGTACAAGAGGTTACATCACAAGTGAAAAGTTGTCTTTGGCGAGGCTGTATCACTGGGAAGGGAGTACAGCCTTGTCAAAAATCTTCACATTCCAAAGGAGTCTACATCTTCCTGCTCTGAAAGTAGCGCAGCCTTGGGCTGCAGGGGCCTTTAGAAGGGTCCTGGGAAACACCAGGACTTTCATAGAAAATAGTCATCGAGAAATTATAAATAAATGAAATATACCCCCTTCCTCTACTCTTGTATTACTTAACAGAAGGAGTAGAGGTTGGAGCAAAGAAATTATTTTTTTACTTTAATACTTAGTTATCTGTTTTGAATATTACCTCAATCATGGGGGAAACAGCAACTTTATATGAAAGAATACTATGTATATACATATATACATATACATATATATATATATGTATATACATACGAATAAAGTGCATATGAACACGCACCTTCATAGGACATACAAACCTCCAACAGCCAGGATCGAACCCGGGACCCCTGTGCAAGATGCAGGAATGCTAACCGCTAGCATTCCTGCCTCTTGCACAGGGATCCCGAGATCGATCCTGGGTATTGGAGGTTTGTATGATATATATATATATATATATATATATATATATATATATATATATATATATATATATATTTTTTTTTTTTTTTTTTTTTTGCTTTGTCGCTGTCTCCCGCGTTTGCAAGGTAGCGCAAGGAAACAGACGAAAGAAATGGCCCAACCCACGCACCCCCATACACAAGTATATACATACGTCCACACACGCAAATATACATACCTACACAGCTTTCCATGGTTTACCCCAGACGCTTCACATGCCTTGATTTAATCCACTGACAGCACGTCAACCCCGGTATACCACATCGCTCCAATTCACTCTATTCCTTGCCCTCCTTTCACCCTCCTGCATGTTCAGGCCCCGATCACACAAAATCTTTTTCACTCCATCTTTCCACCTCCAATTTGGTCTCCCTCTTCTCCTCGTTCCCTCCACCTCCGACACATATATCCTCTTGGTCAAGCTTTCCTCACTCATTCTCTCCATGTGCCCAAACCATTTCAAAACACCCTCTTCTGCTCTCTCAACCACGCTCTTTTTATTTCCACACATCTCTCTTACCCTTACGTTACTTACTCGATCAAACCACCTCACACCACACATTGCCTCAAACATCTCATTTCCAGCACATCCATCCTCCTGCGCACAACTCTATCCATAGCCCACGCCTCGCAACCATACAACATTGTTGGAACCACTATTCCTTCAAACATACCCATTTTTGCTTTCCGAGATAATGTTCTCGACTTCCACACATTCTTCAAGGCCCCCAGAATTTTCGCCCCCTCCCCCACCCTATGATCCACTTCCGCTTCCATGGTTCCATCCGCTGCCAGATCCACTCCCAGATATCTAAAACACTTCACTTCCTCCAGTTTTTCTCCATTCAAGCTCACCTCCCAATTGACTTGACCCTCAACCCTACTGTACCTAATAACCTTGCTCTTATTCACAATTACTCTTAACTTTCTTCTTTCACACACTTTACCAAACTCAGTCACCAGCTTCTGCAGTTTCTCACATGAATCAGCCACCAGCGCTGCATCATCAGCGAACAGCAACTGACTCACTTCCCAAGTTCTCTCATCCCCAACAGACTTCATACTTGCCCCTCTTTCCAAAACTCTTGCATTCACCTCCCTAACAACCCCATCCATAAACAAATTAAACAACCATGGAGACATCACACACCCCTGCCGCAAACCTACATTCACTGAGAACCAATCACTTTCCTCTCTTCCTACACGTACACATGCCTTACATCCTCGATAAAAACTTTTCACTGCTTCTAACAACTTGCCTCCCACACCATATATTCTTAATACCTTCCACAGAGCATCTCTATCAACTCTATCATATGCCTTCTCCAGATCCATAAATGCTACATACAAATCCATTTGCTTTTCTAAGTATTTCTCACATACATTCTTCAAAGCAAACACCTGATCCACACATCCTCTACCACTTCTGAAACCACACTGCTCTTCCCCAATCTGATGCTCTGTACATGCCTTCACCCTCTCAATCAATACCCTCACATATAATTTACCAGGAATACTCAACAAACTTATACCTCTGTAATTTGAGCACTCACTCTTATCCCCTTTGCCTTTGTACAATGGCACTATGCACGCATTCCGCCAATCCTCAGGCACCTCACCATGAGTCATACATACATTAAAGAACCTTACCAACCAGTCAACAATACAGTCACCCCCTTTTTTAATAAATTCCACTGCAATACCATCCAAACCCACTGCCTTGCCGGCTTTCATCTTCCGCAAAGCTTTTACTACCTCTTCTCTGTTTACCAAATCATTTTCCCTAACCCTCTCACTTTGCACACCACCTCGACCAAAACACCCTATATCTGCCACTCTATCATCAAACACATTCAACAAACCTTCAAAATACTCACTCCATCTCCTTCTCACATCACCACTACTTGTTATCACCTCCCCATTTGCGCCCTTCACTGAAATTCCCATTTGCTCCCTTGTCTTACGCACTTTATTTACCTCCTTCCAGAACATCTATATATATATATATATATATATATATATATATATATATATATATATATATATATATATATATATTTTTTTTTTTTTCATACTATTCGCCATTTCCCACGTTAGCGAGGTAGCGTTAAGAACAGAGGACTGGGCCTTAAAGGGAATATCCTCACCTGGCCCCTTCTCTGTTCCTTCTTTTGGAAAATTAAAAGAAAAACAAGAGGGGAGGATTTCCAGCCCCACGCTCCCTCCCCTTTTAGTCGCCTTCTACGGCACGCAGGATATACGTGGGAAGTATTTTTTCTCTCCTATCCCCAGGGATATACATATATATATATATATATATATATATATATATATATATATATATATATATATATATATATATATATCTTTCTTTCATACTATTCGCCATTTCCCGCATTAGCGAGGTAGCGTTGAGAACAGAGGACTGGGCCCTTGAGGGAATATCCTCACCTGGGCCCCTTCTCTGTTCCCTCTTTCGGAAAATTAAAAAAAAAAGTGAGAGGGGAGGATTTCCAGCCCCCCGCTCCCTCCCCTTTTAGTCGCCTTCTACGACACGCAGGGAATACGTGGGAAGTATTCTTTCTCCCCTATCCCCAGGGATAATATATATATATATATATATATATATATATATATTATATATATATATATATATATATATATATTTTTTTTTTTTTTTTTTTGCTTTGTCGCTGTCTCCCGCGTTTGCGAGGTAGCGCAAGGAAACAGACGAAAGAAATGGCCCAACCCACCCCCACACACATGCACATACATACGTCCACACACGCAAATATACATACCTACACAGCTTTCCATGGTTTACCCCAGACGTCCCACATGCCCTGATTCAACCCACCGACAGCACGTCAACCCCGGTATACCACATCGATCCAATTCACTCTATTCCTTGCCCTCCTTTCACCCTCCTGCATGTTCAGGCCCCGATCACACAAAATCTTTTTCACTCCATCTTTCCACCTCCAATTTGGTCTCCCACTTCGCCTTGTTTCCTCCACCTCCGACACATATATCCTCTTGGTCAATCTTTCCTCACTCATTCTCTCCATGTGCCCAAACCATTTCAAAACACCCTCTTCTGCTCTCTCAACCACGCTCTTTTTATTTCCACACATCTCTCTTACCCTTACGTTACTTACTCGATCAAACCACCTCACACCACACATTGTCCTCAAACATCTCATTTCCAGCACATCCATCCTCCTGCGCACAACTCTATCCATAGCCCACGCCTCGCAACCATACAACATTGTTGGAACCACTATTCCTTCAAACATACCCATTTTTGCTTTCCGAGATAATGGTCTCGACTTCCACACATTCTTCAAGGCTCCCAGAATTTTCGCCCCCTCCCCCACCTTGTGATCCACTTCCGCTTCCATGGTTCCATCCGCTGCCAGATCCACTCCCAGATATCTAAAACACTTTACTTCCTCCAGTTTTTCTCCATTCAAACTTACCTCCCAATTGACTTGACCCTCAACCCTACTGTACCTAATAACCTAGCTCTTATTCACATTTACTCTCAACTTTCTTCTTTCACACACTTTACCAAACTCAGTCACCAGCTTCTGCAGTTTCTCACATGAATCAGCCACCAGTGCTGTATCATCAGCGAACAGCAACTGACTCACTTCCCAAGCTCTCTCATCCCCGACAGACTTCATACTTGCCCCTCTTTCCAAAACTCTTGCATTCACCTTCCTAACAACCCCATCCATAAACAAATTAAACAACCATAGAGACATCACACACCCCTGCCGCAAACCTACATTCACTGAGAACCAATCACTTTCCTCTCTTCCTACACGTACACATATATATGCATATATTCACAATTTTCTGCATCAGCAAGGTAGTGTCAAGAACAGATAACAGCCTTACAGAGAAAAATCCTCACTTGGCCCCCTTCTCTGCTCCTTCTTTCAGAAAAGAAAAACTGGAGGGAAGGATTTCTAGCTCCCCGAAGAAAGAAGAAAGCCGAGAGTAAATGTGAATAAGAGCAAGGTTATTAGGTACAGTAGGGTTGAGGGACAAGTTAATTGGGAGGTAAGTTTGAATGGAGAAAAACTGGAGGAAGTGAAGTGTTTTAGATATCTGGGAGTGGATTTGGCAGCGGATGGAACCATGGAAGCGGAAGTGAATCATAGGGTGGGGGAGGGGGTGAAAGTTCTGGCAGCGTTGAAGAATGTGTGGATGTCGAGAACATTATCTCGGAAAGCAAAAATGGGTATGTTTGAAGGAATAGTGGTTCCAACAATGTTATATGGTTGCAAGGCATGGGCTATGGATAGAGTTGTGCGCAGGAGGGTGGATGTGCTAGAAATGAGATGTTTAAGGACAATATGTGGTGTGAGGTGGTTTGATCGAGTAAGTAATAATAGGGTAAGAGAGTTGTGTGGTAATAAAAAGAGTTTTATTTGAGAGAGCAGAAGAGGGTGTTTTGAAATGGTTTAGTCACATGGAGAGAATGAGTGAGGAAAGATTGACAAAGAGGATATATGTGTCAGAGGTGGAGGGAACAAGAAGTGGGAGACCAAATTGGAGGTGGAAAGATGGAGTGAAAAAGATTTTGAGTGATTGGGGCGTGAACATTCAGGAGGGTGAAAGGCGTGCAAGGAATAGAGTGAATTGGATCGATGTGGTATACCAGGGTCGACGTGCTGCCAATGGATTGAATCAGGGCATGTGAAGCGTCTGGGGTAAACCATGGAAAGTTCAGTGGGGCCTGGATGTGGAAAGGTTGCTGTGGTTTCGGGCATTGTTGCATGACAGCTAGAGACTGAATGTGAACGAATGGGGCCTTTCTTGTCTTTTCCTAGCGCTACCTCGCACACATGAGGGGGGAGGGGTTTGTTATTTCATGTGTGGCGAGGTGGCGATGGGAATGAATAAAAGCAGACTATGAATTATGTCCATGTGTATATATATGTATATGTCTGTGTGTGTATATATATGTATATGTTAAGATGTATAGGTATGTATATTTGCGTGTGTGGACGTTTATGTATATACATGTGTATGTGTGTGGGTTGGGCCATTTCTTTCGTCTGTTTCCTTGCACTACCTTGCAAACACGGGAGACAGCGACAAAGCAAAATAATAATAATAATAAATATATATATATATATATATATATATATATATATATATATATATATATATATATATATATATATATATATATATACTTCCCACGTATTCCCTGCATGTTGTAGAAGGTGACTAAAAGGGGAGAAAGCAGGGGGCTGGAAATGCTCCCCTCCCGTTTTTAATTTTCCAAAAGAAGGAACAGAGAAGGGGCTAAGTGAGGATGTTCCCTCTAAGGCTCAGTCCTCTGTTCTTAATGCTACTTCGCTAATGCGGGAAATGGCAAATATGTATGAATATATATATATATATATATATATATATATATATATATATATATATATATATATATATCTTCTTCATCTTCTTCATACTATTCGCCATATATATATATATATATATATATATATATATATATATATATATATATATATATATATATATATATATATATATATATATATTTTTTTTTTCAAACTATTCGCCATTTCCCGCGTTAGCGAGGTAGCGTTAAGAACAGAGAACTGGGCCACTGAGGGAATATCCTCACCTGGCCCCCTTCTCTGTTCCTTCTTTTGGAAAATTAAAAAAAATTGAGAGGGGAGGATTTCCAGCCCCCCGCTCCCTCCCCTTTTAGTCGCCTTCTACGACACGCAGGGAATACGTGGGAAGTATTCTTTCTCCCCTATCCCCAGGGATAATATATATATATATATATATATATATATATATTATCCCTGGGGATAGGGGAGAAAGAATACTTCCCACGTATTCCCTGCGTGTCGTAGAAGGCGACTAAAAGGGAAGGGAGCGGGGGGCTGGAAATCCTCCCCTCTCGTTTTTTTTTTTTTATTTTTTTTTTTCCAAAAGAAGGAACAGAGAAGGGGGCCAGGTGAGGATATTCCCTCAAAGGCCCAGTCCTCTGTTCTTAGCGCTACCTCGCTAATGCGGGAAATGACGAATAGTATGAAAAAAAAAAAAAAAAAAAATATATATATATATATATATATATATATATATATATATATATATATATATATATATATATATATGTATATACAGGTACTCCACCGATTTTCCAGCACTCTTGGTTCCAAAGCCTTGCCGAATTATCCATTTTGCCGGACCAACTGTGGTCAAGTAATAATAATTCATCAACACACCTCTAACCCACTAATTATACATCTCCCATGTGCCAAAAGTATACCATGGACTGCTGGAAATCTAAAGTAAACAAATATTAAATGTTTCAGCACCCTAAGATGGTAAGTCTGTCATTAGATTGTTTGAACCCTGTGGGTCTTCATCTTCTGTTGTTAGTGTTTTCCTAGGTATGCAGTTTCATCTGCATTATACATCTGCTCAGGACTGAGGTGCTTGTAAGCTATGAGTTTTGTAAATTCGTTCACATACTCAGAAGCTCCCTCGTGGTTTGCAGACCGCTTTTCTCCACACACTTTATTCATGGAAATTCTATGATGCTTCTTGAATCTTTGAAGCCATCCTTCACTATAGTCATGTTCATGTTTTAATTTCAGTTCTTTATGGAACAACTTAGCCTGGTCCATTATCATGCTACCTGACAAGTCCACTCCATCACTCCAACGCTGTCGAAACCGTTTCATCATCACTCGATTGTGCTCAGTACTCTTACCATCTTTCATAGTTTTTCTAATCATCATTTGCTTCTTGGAATCACTGTCTGCATAGGATTTCAATATGTTCTCCCTTAGCTTCTTCATATCATAAATAGTTGATGAACCAATACTGTAGATGTGACACAGCTTACGCACTGACTCACCACGGTCCATTTTTTCAACAGTTCTACTTTATCTTGGATCGATATGGACTGGTGTTTACATTTGACATCACGACTGACTCTCTCATGTCTTAGAAGCCATAGCTAGGGTTAAATCTATGCAAAATAAGGTAAGAATCTCACAAAATTGCAGTATCACCTCCAACAAGTGCAGTGTAAAGAATGTAAATAAGCGCGCCCTACACATAACACCATCTGTAGCCGCCCAGTAAACTAGTCTGGTGGCGGCAGTAATTTCAAATTCCCTCACGTAATTTTGTCCAGACTAAAAGAGGTGCCAAACCATCAGTTGCCAGAAGTTCGGTGGTGTACCTGTATCATTCATTTATTTATCTATCGTACTTAATTGCTGTTTCCTGCATCAGCGAGTTAGTGCCAGAAACAGACGAAGAATGGCCCATCCACTCATATACACACACACATATTATATATATATATATATATATATATATATATATATATATATATATATATATTTTTTTTTTCAAACTATTCGCCATTTCCCGCGTTAGCGAGGTAGCGTTAAGAACAGAGGACTGGGCCATTGAGGGAATATCCTCACCTGGCCCCCTTCTCTGTTCCTTCTTTTGGAAAATTAAAAAAAATTGAGAGGGGAGGATTTCCAGCCCCCCGCTCCCTCCCCTTTTAGTTGCCTTCTACGACATGCAGGGAATACATGGGAATATTCTTTCTCCCCTATACCCAGGGATAATATATATATATATATATATATATATATATATATATATATATATATATATATTTTTTTTTTTTCAAACTATTCGCCATTTCCCGCATTAGCGAGGTAGCGTTAAGAACAGAGGACTGGGCCTTTTTCGGAATATCCTCACCTGGCCCCCTCTGTTCCTTCTTTTGGAAAATTAAAAAAAAACGAGAGGGGAGGATTTCCAGCCCCCCGCTCCCTCCCCTTTTAGTCGCCTTCTACGACACGCAGGGAATACGTGGGAAGTATTCTTAATCCCCTATCCCCAGGGATAATATATATATATATATATACATAAACACCCATACACACACATATACATATATATATATATATATATATATATATATATACATACACAGACTTATACATATATACACATGTACATATTCATACTTGCTAGCCTTCATCCATTCTTGTCGCTACCCCACCCCACAGGAAACAGCATTGCTAACCCCCACTTCAGTGAGGTAGCATCAGGAAAAACAGACAAAAAAAGGACACTTTCATTCACACTCAGGCTCTGGCTGTTACGTGTAATGCACCAAAACCACAGCTCTCTATCCACATCCAGGCTCCACAGACCTTTCCATGGTTTACCCCAGAGGCTTCACATGCCCTGGTTCAGTCCACTGACAGCATGTTGACTCCAGTATACCACATTGTTCCAATTCACTCCATTCCTTGCACGCCTCACACCCTCCTGTATGTTCAGTCCCCGATCACTCAAAATCTTTTTCACTCTATCCTTCCACCTCCAATTTGGTCTCCTACTTCTAGTTCCCTCCACCTCTGACACATATATCCTCTTTGTCAATCTTCCCTCACTCATTCTCTCCATATGTACAAACCATTTCTACACACCCTCTTCTGCTCTTTCAACATCTCTCTTACCCTTTCATTACTTAATCAAACCACCTCACACCACATACTGACCTCAGACATTTCATTTCCAACACATCCACCCTCCTCCCCACAACCCTCTCTACAGCCCATGCCTCACAATCATACAATATTGTTGGAACTACTATTCCTTCAAACATATCCATTTTTGCTCTCTGAGATAATGTTCTTTCCTTCCACACATTCTTCATCACTCCCAGAATCTTTGTACCCTCCTTCACCCTTTGACACTTCTGCCACCAATCCCTAAGTAGAAATAAAGCTTACCTCTGCCTTATACTTCAGTAACCTCTTCTCATGAATTCTCGCCAACTCAACATGTATGTATAACACCAACAAAACACATACACACTGAACTATACCAATGAGCACTAAACAACCAACCTCCCAACTAGTCTTAAACCCCAACCCTTAAACATACACCTATCAGAAACCATACTCCCAACACAAAAATGAGTCACTCATCTCTCTAAGCTCTGGATATCACCCATCACTACAACAATGCAAACTCCATTTTAATATATCCCAAAACCCTTCATGACCCTGATGCAACTACCACAAAAAAAACGAAGAAGTGCCCTGCACTCTCTGCACATAGATGCACACAGAACATGCTTTACACTTCATGACCTGTGGTTTCAACCACAGGCTGTATATATATATATATATATATATATATATATATATATATATATATATATATATATATATATATATATATATTATTTTTTTTATTTTATTATACTTTGTCGCTGTCTCCCGCGTTAGCGAGGTAGTGCAAGGAAACAGATGAAAGAATGGCCCAACCCACCCACATACACATGTATATACATAAATGCCACACATGCACAAATACATACCTATGCATTTCAACGTATACATACACAGACATATACATATAAACATGTACATATTCATACATGCTACCTTCATCCATTCCCGCTGCCACCCCGCCACACATGAAATGACACCCCCTCCCCGCGTGCGCATGAGGAAGTGCTAGGAAAGGACAACAAAGGCCACATTCATCCACACTCAGTCTCTAACTGTCATGTGTAATGCATCAAAACCACAGCTCCCTTTCCACATTGAGGCCCAACAAAACTTTCCATGGTTTACCCCAGACGCTTCACATGCCCTGGTTCAATCCACTGACAGCAAGTCGACCCCAGTATACCACATGGTTCCAATTCACTCTATTCCTTGCAAGCCTTTCACCCTCATGTATGCTTAGGCCCCGATTGCTCAAAATCTTCTTCACTCCATATCCTTCCACCTCCAATTTGGTCTCCCACTTCTCATTCCCTTCACCTCTGACATATATCCTCTTTGTCAATCTTTCCTCACTCATTCTCTCCATGTGATCAAACCATTTCAATGCACCCTCTTCTGCTCTCTCAACCACACTCTTTTTATTACCACACATCTTTCTTACCCTATCATTACTTACTCGATCAAACCACCTCACGCTACATATTGTCCTCAAACATCTCATTTCCAACACATCCACCCTCCTCTGCACAACCCTGTCACCAATGCCTCGCAACCATATAACATTGTTGAAACCACTATTCCTTCAAACATACCCATTTTTGCTTCCCGAGATAACATATATATATATATATATATATATTTATTTATCTATATTTATTTTGCTTTGTTGCTGTTTCCCGCGTTAGCGAGGTAGCGCAAGGAAACAAACGAAAGAATGGCCCAACCTGCCCACATACACATGTATATACATACACGTCCACACATGCAAATATACATACCTATACATCTAAATGTACACATATATATACACACACAGACATATACATATATACACATGTACATAATTCATACTGTCTGCCTTTATTTGTTCCCATCGCCACCCCGCCACACACGGAATAACAACCCCCTCCCCCCCTCATGTGTGCGAGGTAGCGCTAGGAAAAGACACCAAAGGCCCCATTCGTTCACACTCAGTCTCTAGCTGTCATGTAATAATGCACTGAAATATATATATATACTTTTTCTTTTCTTTCTTTTAAACTTCGCCATTTCCCACGTTAGCGAGGTAGCGTTAGGAACAGAGGACTGGGCCTTTTTTGGAATATATATATATATATATATATATATATATATATATATATATATATATATATATATATATATATATATATATATATAAGGGGATAAGAGTGAGTGCTCAAATTACAGAGGTATAAGTTTGTTGAGTATTCCTGGTAAATTATATGGGAGGGTATTGATTGAGAGGGTGAAGGCATGTACAGAGCATCAGATTGGGGAAGAGCAGTGTGGTTTCAGAAGTGGTAGAGGATGTGTGGATCAGGTGTTTGCTTTGAAGAATGTATGTGAGAAATACTTAGAAAAGCAAATGGATTTGTATGTAGCATTTATGGATCTGGAGAAGGCATATGATAGAGTTGATAGAGATGCTCTGTGGAAGGTATTAAGAATATATGGTGTGGGAGACAAGTTGTTAGAAGCAGTGAAAAGTTTTTATCGAGGATGTAAGGCATGTGTACGTGTAGGAAGAGAGGAAAGTGATTGGTTCTCAGTGAATGTAGGTTTGCGGCAGGGGTGTGTGATGTCTCCATGGTTGTTTAATTTGTTTATGGATGGGGTTGTTAGGGAGGTAAATGCAAGAGTTTTGGAAAGAGGGGCAAGTATGAAGTCTGTTGTGGATGAGAGAGCTTGGGAAGTGAGTCAGTTGTTGTTCGCTGATGATGCGGCGCTGGTGGCTTATTTGGGTGAGAAACTGCAGAAGCTGGTGACTGAGTTTGGTAAAGTGTGTGAAAGAAGAAAGTTAAGAGTAAATGTGAATAAGAGCAAGGTTATTAGGTACAGTAGGGTTGAGGGTCAAGTCAATTGGGAGGTAAGTTTGAATGGAGAAAAACTGGAGGAAGTAAAGTGTTTTAGATATCTGGGAGTGGATCTGGCAGCGGATGGAAGCGGAAGTGAATCATAGGGTGGGGGAGGGGGCGAAAATCCTGGGAGCATTGAAGAATGTGTGGAAGTCGAGAACATTATCTCGGAAAGCAAAAATGGGTATGTTTGAAGGAATAGTGGTTCCAACAATGTTGTATGGTTGCGAGGCGTGGGCTATGGATAGTGTTGTGCGCAGGAGGGTGGATGTGCTGGAAATGAGATGTTTGAGGACAATGTGTGGTGTGAGGTGGTTTGATCGAGTAAGTAATGTAAGGGTAAGAGAGATGTGTGGAAATAAAAAGAGCATGGTTGAGAGAGCAGAAGAGGGTGTTTTGAAATGGTTTGGGCACATGGAGAGAATGAGTGAGGAAAGATTGACCAAGAGGATATATGTGTCAGAGGTGGAGGGAACGAGGAGAAGTGGGAGACCAAATTGGAGGTGGAAAGATGGAGTGAAAATGATTTTGAGTGATCGGGGCCTGAACATGCAGGAGGGTGAAAGGCAGGCAAGGAATAGAGTGAATTGGTTCGATGTGGTATACCGGGTTGACATGCTGTCAGTGGATTGAATCAAGGCATGTGAAGCGTCTGGGGTAAACCATGGAAACTTGTGTGGGGCCTGGATGTGGAAAGGGAGTTGTGGTTTCGGGCATTATTGCATGACAGCTGGAGACTGAGTGTGAACGAATGGGGCCTTTGTTATCTTTTCCTAGCGCTACCTCGCACACATGAGAGGGAGGGGATGGTATTCCATGTGTGGCGAGGTGGCGATGGGAATGAATAAAGGCAGGCAGTGTGAATTGTGTGCATGGGTATATATGTATGTGTCTGTGTGTGTATATATATGTGTACATTGAGATGTATGGGTGTGTAGGTTTGCGTGTGTGGACGTGTGTGTATATACATGTGTATGGGGGTGGGTTGGGCCATTTCTTTCTTCTGTTTACTTGTGCTACCTCGCAAATGCGGGAGACAGCGACAAAGCAAAATAAATAAATATATAAATGATAATATATATATATATATATATATATATATATATATATATATCCCTGGGGATAGGGGAGAAAGAATACTTCCCACGTATTCCCTGCGTGTCGTAGAAGGCGACTAAAAGGGGAGGGAGCGGGGGGCTGGAAATCCTCCCCTCTCACTTTTTTTTTTTAATTTTCCAAAAGAGGGAACAGAGAAGGGGCCCAGGTGAGGATATTCCCTCAAGGGCCCAGTCCTCTGTTCTCAACGCTACCTCGCTAATGCGGGAAATGGCGAATAGTATGAAAGAAAGAAAAAATATATATTGTAAACTGCTAGAAGCAGTGAGAAGTTTTTATCAAAGTCACTGTCAGTCAGACACCCGATAAGGTGGATTGTCTCCATAAAACATGTGCCACATGTATAGAAAAATTACATGTTAAATGAAATTATATTAACTCCTACTGAAGTGTAATTTCACCTTCATAACTATCATCATGGACTAGCATCTGGGGTAAACCATGAAATATGCATATTTCATGCATATTTGCCATTTCCTGCAAGGTAGCATCAAGAACAAATGAATGAGCCTTAGAGGGAAAAATCCTCCCTTGGCCCACTTTGTTCCTTTTTTCAAAAAAGTAAAATAGGACCTTTCCATGGTTTACCCCAGATGCTTCACATGCCCTGGTTCAATCCATTGACAGCATGTTGACCCCTGTACACCACATTGTTCCAATTCATTCTATTCCTTGCACGCCTTTCACCCTCCTGTATGTTCAGGCCCCGATCGCTCAAAATCTTTTTCACTCCATCCTTCCACCTCCAATTTGGTCTCCCGCTTCTCCTTGTTCTCTCAAC
Source organism: Panulirus ornatus (assembly GCF_036320965.1). Lineage (NCBI taxonomy): Eukaryota > Metazoa > Arthropoda > Malacostraca > Decapoda > Palinuridae > Panulirus > Panulirus ornatus. The sequence continues at coordinate 12,418,127 of NC_092279.1, forward strand.
CTCTGACACATATATTCTGTTTGTCAATCTTTCCTCATATATATATATTTTTTTTTTTTTTTTTTTTTTCATACTATTCGCCATTTCCCGCATTAGCGAGGTAGCGCTAAGAACAGAGGACTGGGCCTTTGAGGGAATATCCTCACCTGGCCCCCTTCTCTGTTCCTTCTTTTGGAAAAAAAAAAAAAAAAAAAAAAAAAAAAAAAAAAAAAAAAAACGAGAGGGGGGGATTTCCAGTCCCCCGCTCCCTTCCCTTTTAGTCGCCTTCTACGACACGCAGGGAATACGTGGGAAGTATTCTTTCTCCCCTATCCCCAGGGATAAAATATATATATATATATATATATATATATATATATATATATATATATATATATATATATATAGGGATATATATATATATATATATATATATATATATATATATATATATATATATATATATATATATATATTATTTATTTATTTTGCTTTGTCGCTGTCTCCCGCGTTATATATATATATATATATATATATATATTTTTTTTTTTCATACTATTCGCCATTTCCCACGATAGCGAGGTAGCGTTAAGAACAGAGGACTGGGCCTTTGAGGGAATACCCTCACCTGGCCCCCTTCTCTGTTCCTTCTTTTGGAAAATTAAAATAAAAAAATGAGAGGGAAGGATTTCCAGCCCCCTGCTCCCTTCCCTTTTAGTTGCCTTCTACGACACGCAGGGAATACGTGGGAAGTATTCTTTCTCCCCTATCCCCAGGAAATGAGATGTTTGAGGACAATGTGTGGTGTGAGGTGGTTTGATCGAGTAAGTAACGTAAGGGTAAGAGAGATGTGTGGAAATAAAAAGAGCGTGGTTGAGAGAGCAGAAGAGGGTGTTTTGAAATGGTTTGGGCACATGGAGAGAATGAGTGAGGAAAGATTGACTAAGAGGATATATGTGTCGGAGGTGGAGGGAACGAGGAGAAGAGGGAGACCAAATTTAAGGTGGAAAGATGGAGTGAAAAGGATTTTGTGTGATCGGGGCCTGAACATGCAGGAGGGTGAAAGGAGGGCAAGGAATAGAGTGAATTGGAGCGATGTGGTATACAGGGGTTGACGTGCTGTCAGTGGATTGAATCAAGGCATGTGAAGCGTCTGGGGTAAACCATGGAAAGCTGTGTAGGTATGTATATTTGCGTGTGTGGACGTGTGTATGTACATGTGTATGGGGGGGGGGGTTGGGCCATTTCTTTCGTCTGTTTCCTTGCGCTACCTCGCAAACGCGGGAGACAGCGACAAAGTATAAAAAAAAAAAAAAAAATATATATATATATATATATATATATATATATATATATATATATATATATATATATATATATATATATATACATATATATATATATATATATACATACATACATATATACATACATATATCACATTGGGACATGCTTAAACAAGAGACCCCCAGTGTTGAATATTCTGAAAAGGTTGCCATGTCACATGAAATTGAGTATAGTTGTGAGATCTTTAATTTCTTGATATCCAACTAGCTGTTACCAATGTTTTGAAAATACAAAAGATATCCTTCATTGTAGCGTGATCTGATTAGTTAGAGCAATAATAAAATAACATTTGTCAACCAATGCATATCCTAGATTTACTTTTAACCTGATGTAATGTCCATTGAAATGCTCATATTTGATATTATATTTCATCTGTTAGGATATTTAGAGATATCAAGTTTGATTAGTGTACGAACGTCTTGTATATCTATACCTGTAACTTCTTTGGTCATTATATCATGTGAGAATTGTAAGTAGGACCTTCACTGTTGAAATGCACACAAGTAGTATATTGTACTGTTTTAGGATAACATTGAATTCACTGCCAAACTCACAACACAAAGCAATTAGGAAAAAATCAGAATGATCAGCACACTAGGCAAATGCATTCCTGAGAGTTGGTCTGTCAAGATTGTCAGGGCTTATGGCTCTGTTCATGTGTGATTTATTCATACTTTTGAAATAAGGATTATTATAACATGGGCCATTCATGTTAAGAATTTTTTAAGAAATTTATTACCCCAGATAGGGAACTTTCAATGTATTAGTATTTGATAGAAGCCTGTCGAGACACTATACGAAAATGTGATGTTAGGCATTTACGTTGTGTCTTGAACTGCTTCATGCAAAGCCCAATAGGTCAACTTACTGATCATACTATGCATTTTTGTGTTTACCAAATGTTATACCCCTCCTTTTAATGTTGGTTACCCATTTTTAGTGTAGTCTGTTAGATAAGATTAGAGAATGTATCACCGTAAGCAGTTTCTGACTGATGGAAGTGTGATGTGAATGATAATTATGAAAAGAAAGTAAAACTTCAACGAGCCACATTTTTTAATAATATGACTAAGGCTCACAAGTACTGCATCTCATATTTATTTGCCCACACATTACTCTTGTGCCCTTTGTCCAAATCTCAGAGGATGGGAGAACATTTCTGCAGCATTATATGACTGTTTTCTGGAGGCACTGGAAACTAAGGGCTTGTAAAGTTTAAAGTATTTGGGAGAATAGGAAGCAAATAAATTGTGTGGCAGGATAAAAGCTCATTTTCAATTAGTACTCCAAGGAATAATGATTCAGTTATGTAATAGCAATCAAGGCTCAGTTAAAGATGCATAATGTCGGATATTTCATGTTTTTTCAGAGTACTGTCAATATTGTGTGTTCAATAGTTGCCTGTTGAGAAAGCTTGAAGGTAATGATGAGCCTTTTTATCCTTTCCAGTGGGCACATTTTTATATCCAGTTAGTAGGATGTTTGTACCTTACTTGTGTTAGAAAGCTATAGATACACTTTAAAATATGTAAGACTTACTGATAATGAAATTTTTTTTATAAGTAATTCTGACTTCATTGTTGAATGATCACTATCATAATTCAGTATGAGGAATAGCAAGGAGCTGGATTATGATTCTCTTCTTGGCCTTTATGAAAGTTATGGGTAATACATTGTTATATACTTTACATATAGGCAGCATATTGGTAAACAGAGTATTATCAATTAAAGGCATATACTTCATTACTACTGTAATTGGGATGTACAGTAATGATGCAATGACAGTTGTTTACACTTAGGATCCTGAGCGGAGAGATCACAAAGACTTCTTTCTTAACAACCTTCTTGGTATTATTTATAATTCATTCTTGTAGTCCTATTTCATTACTTTCTGAAAAATATTTTCAGATTTTAAACTCTTGCTATTCTCTCATCCAGTCCTGTGTTGTGATGATCAGCTATTGTATGTGTGTGTCTGTCATTCCCCAGTTTTGCGACCGTTCCAGACCACTGCTCGGGGTCCTTGTATTTGTTATTGTGATAGAGATATGTGTGTGTATCCATTGACTACAGAGGATCATGTTGTTGAAATATATGACTTAGCATGATAATGAGTTTTATCAAAGGATAGTCCTGTGTTGTGTGAATGAACCGTTATTAATTCTGTATAGGATCTCTTTTGTAGCAGGGGTGGATATGTAAATTACAAATATCATCTCAATGTGCACTTAATAGTGCTGATATTCTTCCAGCACATCACAGATGCAATGGGGTTACTTAGTGCAAGTCTCAATTCTGAAGCAATTGTCAACAGTTTTTAGACTAATGCATTGTGATGACACCTTGTGTTTTACAATGTTTAAAGACTCAATATACTGATTGTACTAATTTAAGTACTTTATTTTATATCTCCAGGTAGCACAAACATCACTTTTTTAGTCATAATATACACTGTACATGCCAGGAAAATTGTTTAGGTTTTCTTAACCTTCATCCTTTTAGCAAACAGTTGAAGCATGTGTACAAAGCACATTTTAAGATATACACTAGTTGTAGATAAGTGCATCACATCTGGAAGCTCCAGCTGTGAAAGAGACCATAAGTATTTTCTTGGAATGTACAGTATAACACTAAAGTTCCATTATTTGTTGATTTCATAAACTAGCATAACCCCTAGCATTAGTTTGGGATGGCGACTCTACTCTGCGATTCAAGTCTTTACCATGTACATTCCAAGCTTACAAGTTACAAAGTGAATATAGTTGATAAGCAATGCAATACCTTTTCCTTACCTTTGAAGTTAAAACAGGAAGTTATTACTATGGTCTGGCATTCATAGATTGTAATAAAAATTTTAAAAGAAATATGCAAAAGTACAAATTACAGCAATGAAAAATATAAAAGATAGTGTGATCTGACTGCTTGGTAAACTCAAAACTGCAACATCAACAGTGTTGCATATGTCAATGAGCATATGTCAAAAGATAGGGTGAGTGCTCAACTAAGTTCAAGGTTTGATGCTAAAGCCCTCCTAATATAATTACCTATTTGTACAGTATGGTGAGAAAGATCTATGCACATGGTGCCCCATCTATTAAACCACTTCTCCTATCTTAAAATTCTGAAAATTTTGAATAAGATCAGTATCTGCAATTATGTTTACTTAAGAGGTGGCACCTACAGTTCTTGTTAAATGAATACCATGGGCATCACAGGAATTAAATGCAGCTGCATGTAATACTAAACATAGAAGCCTTCTTGGATACCATAACAGGAACTAGGGTACAGGAATACACATGGATCTTCTTCTTGTGGAGGTTAGCATTACAGACTGTTGTTCATGCACAGGCTACTTGGGATCAATCTTGCATAGGTCTGAATCCTGGTTGTAACAGACAGTTATGCTTGATTGCCATTTCCTGTGTTAGCAGGGTAGTGCTACGGACAGAGGAAGAAAGGCTGCATTCACTCACATCCATTTCTAGTTGTCATATAACTTTGTTCAGCATACTTGGTATGTTGAATGAAAGAGTGGTGACTGAGAGGGTGGTGGCATGCATAAGCATCAGACTGGAGTAGAACTATGTGATTTCAGGGGTGGTAAAGAATGTATGGATCAAGTGTTTGCTTTGAAGATTTTGTGTGGAAATACTAAGAGAAACTAAGCAATTCTGATTTGGCAGAAAGCATACTTAGAGCATTAGACTGGGAAGGAATGATGTGGTTTCAGGAATGGTAAAGGATGTGTGGCTCAGATGTCTCCTTGAAGAATGTGTGTGAGAAATACTTGGAGTAACAGAAGGATTTGTGGCATTCATGGATCTGGAGAAAGCCTATGACAGGGATGATAAAGATGTTTTATGGAAGGTAATTTAGTTTGGTATGGGAAGAATGCTACTAGAAACAGAAAGGAGTTTTTATCAAGAGAATGGAGCATGTGTGTGAGGAGGGCAAATTGTTCCAGCTGAAGGTGCTTGTGCAGCAGGTATGTGTGATGTCACCATGGCAATTTAATTTGTTTATGGATGGAGTGTTGAGGGAGCTAAATGCAAGGATCTTAGTGTAAGAGGGAAATGCAGTCTGCAGCAGGTGAGGAGGCCTGGGAAGTGAGGTAGTCATTGTCTGGTGACAACATGGCACTGGTGGCAGATTTAAGGTAGAAGCAGCAGAAGTTGGTGACTGGGTTTGGGGAAAAGTGTGAAAAAGAAAAGTTGGGGGCAAATATGAATAAAAGCAAGTTATTAGGTACAGTAGTGCAAAGAGACTTTAGTTGGGATGTGAGTTTAATGGAGATATCTAGGAGAAAGTGAAGTGTTTTAGATACCTACCTAAGTGTAAATAAGAGGGAATGGAACCAAAGGAGCAGAAGTGAGTCATGGGGTGGGTAAGGGGGAGCACTGAGGTTCTAGGAGAAATGAGGAATATGTGGAAGGAGAGGTCACCATCTGGGAATGCAGAAATGGGTATGTTTGAGGGCAAAGTAGTCCCAGCGATGAGGTATGGATGTGAGACGTGGACTATAAATTTGAATATATTTTTATTATTACTATTATCATTATTATTACCATTAATCATTATTATTATTATTATTATTATTATTATTATTATTATTATTATCATTATAATGGATTTGTATGTAGCATTTATGGATCTGGAGAAGGAATATGATAGAGTTGATAGAGATGCTCTGTGGAAGGTATTAAGAATATATGGTGAGGGTGGCAAGTTGTTAGAAGCAGTGAAAAGTTTTTATCGAGGATGTAAGGCAAGTGTACGTGTAGGAAGAGAGGAAAGTGATTGGTTCTCAGTGAATGTAGGTTTGCGGCAGGGGTGTGTGATGTCTCCATGGTTGTTTAATTTGTTTATGGATGGGGTTGTTAGGGAGGTGAATGCAAGAGTTTTGGAAAGAGGGGCAAGTATGAAGTCTGTTGTGAATGAGAGAGCTTGGGAAGTGAGTCAGTTGTTGTTCGCTGATGATACAGCTCTAGTGGCTGATTCATGTGAGAAACTGCAGAAGCTGGTGACTGAGTTTGGTAAAGTGTGTGAAAGAAGAAAGTTAAGAGTAAATGTGAATAAAAGCAAGGTTTTTAGGTACAGTAGGGTTGAGGGTCAAGTCAATTGAGAGGTAAGTTTGAATGGAGAAAAACTGGAGGAAGTAAAGTGTTTTAGATATCTGGGAGTGGATCTGGCAGCGGATGGAAGCGGAAGTGAATCATAGGGTGGGGGAGGGGGCGAAAATCCTGGGAGCCTTGAAGAATGTGTGGAAGTCGAGAACATTATCTCGGAAAGCAAAAATGGGTATGTTTGAAGGAATAGTGGTTCCAACAATGTTGTATGGTTGCGAGGCGTGGGCTATGGATAGAGTTGTGCGCAGGAGGGTGGATGTGCTGGAAATGAGATGTTTGAGGACAATGTGTGGTGTGAGGTGGTTTGATCGAGTAAGTAATGTAAGGGTAAGAGAGATGTGTGGAAATAAAAAGAGCGTGGTTGAGAGAGCAGAAGAGGGTGTTTTGAAATGGTTTGGGCACATGGAGAGAATGAGTGAGGAAAGATTGACCAAGAGGATATATGTGTCGGAGGTGGAGGGAACGAGGAGAAGTGGGAGACCAAATTGGAGGTGGAAAGATGGAGTTAAAAAGATTTTGAGTGATCGGGGCCTGAACATGCAGGAGGGTGAAAGGCAGGCAAGTTAATAGAGTGAATTGGATCGATGTGGTATAGCGGGGTTGACGTGCTGTCAGTGGATTGAATCAGGGCTTGTGAAGTGTCTGGGGTAAACCATGGAAAGCTGTGTGGGGCCTGGATGTGGAAAGGGAGCTGTGGTTTCGGGCATTATTGCGTGACAGCTAGAGACTAAGTGTGAACGAATGAGGCCTTTGTTGTCCTTTTCTAGCGCTACCCCGCACACATGACGGGGGAGGGGGACGGTATTCCATGTGTGGCGAGGTGGCGATGGGAATGAATAAAGGCAGACAGTGTGAATTGTGTGCATGGGTATATATGTATGTGTCTGTGTGTGTATATATATGTGTACATTGAGATGTATAGGTATGTATATTTGCGTGTGTGGACGTGTATGTATATACATGTGTATGGGGGTGGGTTTGGCCATTTCTTTCGTCTGTTTCCTTGCGCTACCTTGCAAATGCGGGAGACAGCGACAAAGCAAAATAAATAAATAAATAAAATAAATATATATATATATATATATATATATTATCCCTGGGGATAGGGGAGAAAGAATACTTCCCACGTCTTCCCTGCGTGTCATAGAAGGCGACTAAAAGGGAGGGGAGCGGGGGGCTGGAAATCTTCCCCCCCATTTTTTTTTTTTATTTAAATTTTCCAAAGGAAGGAACAGAGAAGGGGGCTGGGTGAGGATGTTTCCTCAGAGGCCCAGTCCTCCGTTTTTAACACTACCTCGCTGAGGCGGGAAATGGTGAATAGTATGAAAAATATATATATATATATGTTTATCCCTGGGGATAGGGGAGAAAGAATACTTCCCACGTATTCTCTGCGTGTCGTAGAAGGCGACTAAAAGGGAAGGGAGCAGGGGGCTGGAAATCCTCCCCTCTTGTTTTTTTTTTTTTTTTTTTTTTTAATTTTCCAAAAGAAGGAACAGAGAAGAGGGCCAGGTGAGGATATTCCCTCAAAGGCCCAGTCCTCTGTTCTTAACGCTACCTCGCTATCGCGGGAAATGGCGAATAGTATGAAAAAAAAAAAAAAAATATATATATATATATATATATATATATATATATATATATATATGGATCATAGGGTGGGGGAGGGGGCGAAAATTTTGGGAGCCTTGAAAAATGTGTGGAAGTCGAGAACATTATCTCGGAAAGCAAAAATGGGTATGTTTGAAGGAATAGTGGTTCCAACAATGTTGTATGGTTGCGAGGCGTGGGCTATGGATAGAGTTGTGCGCAGGAGGATGGATGTGCTGGAAATGAGATGTTTGAGGACAATGTGTGGTGTGAGGTGGTTTGATCGAGTGAGTAACGTAAGGGTAAGAGAGATGTGTGGAAATAAAAAGAGCGTGGTTGAGAGAGCAGAAGAGGGTGTTTTGAAATGGTTCGGGCACATGGAGAGAATGAGTGAGGAGAGATTGACCAAGAGGATATATGTGTCGGAGGTGGAGGGAACGAGGAGAAGAGGGAGACCAAATTGGAGGTGGAAAGATGGAGTGAAAAAGATTTTGTGTGATCGGGGCCTGAACATGCAGGAGGGTGAAAGGAGGGCAAGAAATAGAGTGAATTGGAGCGATGTGGTATACAGGGGTTGAAGTGCTGTCAGTGGATTGAATCAAGGCATGTGAAGCGTCTGGGGTAAACCATGGAAAGCTGTGTAGGTATGTATATTTGCGTGTGTGGACGTGTGTATGTACATGTGTATGGGGGGGGGTTGGGCCATTTCTTTCGTCTGTTTCCTTGCGCTACCTCGCAAACGCGGGAGACAGCGACAAAGTATAAAAAAAAAAAAAAAAAAAAATATATATATATATCATATTCATTTATTTATTTTGCTTTGTCGCTGTCTCCCGTGTTTGTGAGGTAGTGCAAGGAAACAGATGAAAGAAATGGCCCAACCCACCCCCATACACATGTATATATATATACATGTCCACACACGCAAATATACATACCTATACATCTCAATGTACACATATATATACACACACAGACATATACATATATACACATGCACACAATTCACACTGTCTGCCTTTATTCATTCCCATCGCCACCCCGCCACACATGGAATAACATCCCCCTCCCCCTCATGCATGCGAGGTAGCGCTAGAAAAAGACAACAAAGGCCACATTCGTTCACACTCAGTCTCTAGCTGTCATGCAATAATGCCCGAAACCACAGCTCCCCTTCCACATCCAGGCCCCACAGAACTTTCCATGGTTTACCCCAGACGCTGCCAAAACATGCACATATACATACATATACACTTACATATGTACACATGTACATATTCATACTTGCTGGCCTTCATTCATTCCTGGCACTACCCTACCCCACAGGAAACAGCATCGCTACTCCTTGCTTCAGTGAGGTACTGCCAGGAAAACAGACAAAAAAGGCTACATTTGTTCTCACTCACTCTCTAGCTGTCATGTGTAATGCACCAAAACCACAGCTCCCCATCCATATCCAGGCCCCATAGACCTTCCCATGGTAAAGAATTTACTTACACTCTACCACAGTCTGAATGTAAGAGCATTGGCGGCCATTCTGAAGTGGTGTGTGAGAAGTGCGATGTGCTCCTGTAAGTGCCTGGTGGTGGTGTTGGTGACAAGGCTCTTCTCCCTTAACAGGTCCCGCAGTCCAGGGAAGGTGTCCCACGTGTATGCGTTAATAGAGCTGGGTGCCAGAAACACGTGACTGTGGAAGGGTTATTGTAGGATGAGTGTACCATGCTTGGCTGGGTCTTGCATTCTCTCCCTCCATCCTTACTTCCCTCCTGGCTGCCTCCCTTCTCTTTCCTACTGTCTTACCTCCTCCTTTTGTAATCCCCTATTCCCTGTCTCTTACCCTGCTTGCCTGACTGCCTTTCTCTTGCTTCTTCCACTCCTCTTTCCTTCTCCCTTTTTTCTTTCTGCCTTTTCACCTTACTCTTGCTATTTTCTCTCTCTCTCTCTCTCTCTCTCTCTCTCTCTCTCTCTCTCTCTCTCTCTCTCTCTCTTCTCTAATGTATCAAGTAACAACACCTCTGGGTCTGTCCAGGCAGAGCCACAGCCATAAGTTACTCACTTGAGGAGAGGTCGTCCTGGGAGGCCTTGTGGGGTAAGAAGGGCACGGTCCAGCAGCATCATGGCATCATTATAACGCCTTAGGGTCAAGGGACTGTCCACATCAGGTGATAGGCAAGAGAAATTACATAAAATAGTAATATATCATATTCATAAATAGCAATAAAATACTATACAGACAACATTTTTCTTCAACTCTGAAAGATTTGAGTAATGGCAAGATGATTGTTTGTGATTATCATTTATGTACTACAGGAAAAAATGTTTACACTCATTTTGCTCCAACTCTTAATCATGTAGTACAAATACCATGTCTTAACCACGTGTATATATACACATGCTCACCTCTACTTATATTAGGTACCCCTTCATCGACTTGCCCATGAAAGGAAAGGGTAAGCAGCCAGGCTGGATGTGGAACCAGTTGCTGCGCATAGAATTTGAACATAGGCCCATCAGATTAGAAGGTCACAATGCTAACCACTGCACTACAGAGGCTCATAAGCTATTAAAACTTTGAAAATACCTTACACCACCCTTTTGGTGTATTCATACTTCCTGCATGTATCATGAGCAAGTAACTGTGCACACTCATCAAGATGAAGTTATATGCTGTGGACCTCTGCATGACTGTCTATCATTACAAAACCCACCACTTTCATTTGAATATGAATAACAGTAAATAATTAAAGCATTAAGAAAAGAACCTGTTTTAGTCATGCTGGCTTAAACTTCCAGAGGTTAGTATTCACCTGCACTAGAGTGTACCTACAATGAGATTTAGCCAAAATGGCAGGAATATTGCAAAGCACACATCACACACCTTCCTTGATAGATAAGACTATTCTTCCTAGCTGCCACTTGCATTACATATTCAGTGATTCTTGGATCATCTGGGACTGATTTCAACCAAATGTCAAGTTTGCTTTTAAACATTTCTGTAGCTGTTCCATACATGTTTCTTCTTTCTCATGGTAATACACAGAATAATCGCTCTAGCTTCCTGGTTAGTCTCTCATATATTTACATTCAATTAATTTTCAGTATGTTCCACAGTGTTCTTGAAGACTTAACATCTCTGTATCTTCCCCACTGAGAGGCTTTCAGGTTTAACACATTTTCTGTTATACCTTTACTTTATCACTATGCATAGATCATCATATACAGTATCTTATTTTCTTCTTCTGGGCTATGTAGTTGCAGTTCTTTCAGCCTTTTATGGCAGTTCATATGTTCAATCCCCTCGATTCTACTTCTGAAGTACCCGTGAATTCTTCCTAATATGTTCATTTCTAAGTGTTTCATTGGTGACCATACAACAAAACAGCATTCAATTTTGCCTCTTATATATATACATCAGAATCATACCAACCATCGCTTGACACTTGTCTATATGCCCTATGAAATCTAACTTCTCAATTATGAAGGCAAGCAAATCTTTAACGTTTCTCCCACTTTCTATCACTTTCCTTGTTGGGCCTTTATATGGTATCACTATATGATTCAATATTTACTACATTTTCTGACATTCATTCGTCTTTATTGTAGGTGTTTCATGCATCTTTCTTTTAGTGACAAAGAGATCAAGTTCATAGAAATTATGGGTAATGACTTTTGACCTCCAGAGAATGTTAAGTGACAACCTGAAGTGAAAAACAAATGGAAAAAATATAATGTCAAAGCGTCTCAACATTGCTAGCCCATTAATGAAAGACTGGTGTGATATTTTATCACTGGAAAGAAAAAGAAATAAACATGGATAAGATATATAATCCACTTTCTAACATGAGACATTACTTGCGCATACTTCATTCTTGACACAGCAAATTATTAGGAAGACATAAATAACTGAGCAATAGCCTCATCTACACATACATCTCAGTCATGTAAAATATACCAACATTAGGACCCATCATCCAGTCAGGCCCTACAGAGTGCTCCAAATTTATCTTGAACACATCATCTGCCTTGATACAGCCCAGATATATCACCACTGCCTCCTAATTACCACATTGTTCCAACTCATTCAACCCAACACATGCCTCTCACCTTCCTCAATGTTCAAACTCCAAATACACAAGCCCCTTTCATTCTATCCTTCCAACTCATCTTCAGTCTTCTCCTCCCCCTTTTTTCCTCTACTGCCAACACAAAGATCTTTGTCAACCTTTCTTCACTTCTTTTGTACCCCCAAACCATTTCAACATACACTCATCACCACACCTTTCTCTCAACATTATTTATTAAACAATCAACCTACCTCACACTACATATCAGAAATTTCATTTTTAACATATCAATCCTTTTCCTTTCCTTTGCATTCAAGGCCCAAGACATCCATACAATGCTGTCAGAACTACTGTACCTGCAGAACATATACATCTTTAATCTCCCAGACTTGGACCTGTCCTTCCACAGAATTTACAGTATTTTTTTTTTTTTTTGTAAATTCAAGAGCAATCTCTAAAAATCATGCAAACTGAATTAACTTTTTAATACAATGTACATTATGATATGATACTGAACCTGGCTTAACCTTTAACTGTTGATAGCCATTAAATGCATCATTATACATACATGCATTCTGTGCTTAAACTAAACTGACTTAAACACAAGTAAAAAATATTTCTACTTACTCTTTCAAGTTGGCAGAATCCAGTTCTTTTATGAATTTTGTTTTAGCACTTTGTAATTCCTCAATACTTAGCCTCAAGGACTCTGTTGAAATAACATATTACCAGCCATGGATTTGATAAGATCAACATAAAAGGTGAGTCTGGAAAAGTTATGCCAGACACAGCATTCAGTCAAGAAGTTAATGAGTTTTAAGATTTCATGAGTAGCTTATTTGAATAAAAACCTTAAAAAATGCCATCATTAAACAAGTCTATGTGAGGCATGGACCAATGGACCAGACAAAGATGACAACAACAATATTTTGAGTTTTGTATATGCATTCTCATATCCATTTGAAGGTCACTTCTAAACACACACATGCACACACTAAGACATACCAAGATCCTCCTGGAAATGAGTCACTTGACCTATCTCAATCGGATAAGCCAAGAAAGGGGAAAGGGCTAGCTAATGAGCAATGAGGATAAGAGGAGGTGTGTAGGTGTAGGTCTGGGGTAAGCAATGGAAAGGTCTGTGGGGCCTGGATGCAGATGGGGAGTTGTGGTTTCAGTGCATTACACATGACAACTAGAGACTGAATGCGCGTGTATTCCTGGTGCCACCTCAATGAAGCAGGGGTAGTAAAGCTGTTTTCCTGAGGGGCAGGGTAGCGACAGGACTGGATGAAGGCAAGCAAGTATGAACATGTACGTGTATGTATGTAATGTCTGTGTTTGTGTATGTATATGTATGTATATGTGCGTATGTGGGCATTTATGTGTGTGTGTACATATATATGTATATATATATATATATGATAGAGATGCTCTGTGGAAGGTATTAAGAATATATGGTGTGGGAGGCAAGTTGTTAGAAGCAGTGAAAAGTTTTTATCAAGGATGTAAGGCATGTGTACGTGTAGGAAGAGAGGAAAGTGATTGGTTCTCAGTGAATGTAGGTTTGCGGCAGGGGTGTGTGATGTCTCCATGGGTGTTTAATTTGTTTATGGATGGGGTTGTTAGGGAGGTAAATGCAAGAGTTTTGGAAAGAGGGACAAGTATGAAGTCTGTTGGGGATGAGAGAGCTTGGGAAGTGAGTCAGTTGTTGTTCGCTGATGATACAGCGATGGTGGCTGATTCATGTGAGAAACTGCAGAAGCTGGTGATTGAGTTTGGTAAAGTGTGTGAAAGAAGAAAGTTAAGAGTAAATGTGAATAAGAGCAAGGTAATTAGGTACAGTAGGGTTGAGGGTCAAGTCAATTGGGAGGTAAGTTTGAATGGAGAAAAACTGGAGGAAGTAAAGTGTTTTAGATATCTGGGAGTGGATCTGGCAGCGGATGGAACCATGGAAGCGGAAGTAGATCATAGGGTGGGGGAGGGGGCGAAAATCCTGGGAGCCTTGAAGATTGTGTGGAAGTCGAGAACATTATCTCGGAAAGCAAAAATGGGTATGTTTGAAGGAGTAGTGGTTCCAACAATGTTGTATGGTTGCGAGGCGTGGGCTATGGATAGAGTTGTGCGCAGGAGGATGGATGTGCTGGAAATGAGATGTTTGAGGACAATGTGTGGTGTGAGGTGGTTTGATCGAGTAAGTAACTGACAGCACGTCAACCCCGGTATACCACATCGATCCAATTCACTCTATTCCTTGCCCTCCTTTCACCCTCCTGCATGTTCAGGCCCCGATCACTCAAAATCTTTTTCACTCCATCTTTCCACCTCCAATTTGGTCTCCCACATCTCCTCGTTCCCTCCACCTCCGACACATATATCCTCTTGGTCAATCTTTCCTCACTCATTCTCTCTATGTGCCCAAACCATTTCAAAACACCCTCTTCTGCTCTCTCAACCATGCTCTTTTTATTTCCACACATCTCTCTTACCCTTACATTACTTACTCGATCAAACCACCTCACACCACACATTGTCCTCAAACATCTCATTTCCAGCACATCCACCATCCTGCGCACAACTCTATCCATAGCCCACGCCTCGCAACCATACAACATTGTTGGAACCACTATTCCTTCAAACATACCCATTTTTGCTTTCCGAGATAATGTTCTCGACTTCCAAACATTCTTCAAGGCTCCCAGGATTTTCGCCCCCTCACCCACCCTATGATTCACTTCCGCTTCCATGGTTCCATATGCTGGCAGATCCACTTCCAGATATCTAAAACACTTTATTTCCTCCAGTTTTTCTCCATATATATATATATACATATATATATATATATATATATATATATATATACATATTTTTTTTTTTTTTTATACTTTGTCGCTGTCTCCCGCGTTTGCGAGGTAGCGCAAGGAAACAGACGAAAGAAATGGCCCAACCCCCCCCATACACATGTACATACACACGTCCACACACGCAAATATACATACCTACACAGCTTTCCATGGTTTACCCCAGACGCTTCACATGCCTTGATTCAATCCACTGACAGCACGTCAACCCCTGTATACCACATCGCTCCAATTCACTCTATTCCTTGCCCTCCTTTCACCCTCCTGCATGTTCAGGCCCCGATCACACAAAATCCTTTTCACTCCATCTTTCCACCTCCAATTTGGTCTCCCTCTTCTCCTCGTTCCCTCCACCTCCGACACATATATCCTCTTGGTCAATCTTTCCTCACTCATTCTCTCCATGTGCCCAAACCATTTCAAAACACCCTCTTCTGCTCTCTCCACCACGCTCTTTTTATTTCCACACATCTCTCTTACCCTTACGTTACTTACTCGATCAAACCACCTCACACCACACATTGTCCTCAAACATCTCATTTCCAGCACATCCATCCTCCTACGCACAACTCTATCCATAGCCCACGCCTCGCAACCATACAACATTGTTGGAACCTACTATTCCTTCAAACATACCCATTTTTGCTTTCCGGGATAATGTTCTCGACTTCCACACATTTTTCAAGGCTCCCAAAATTTTCGCCCCCTCCCCCACCCTATGATCCACTTCCGCTTCCATGGTTCCATCCGCTGACAGATCCACTCCCAGATATCTAAAACACTTCACTTCCTCCAGCCTCTCACCATTCAAACTCACCTCCCAATTGACTTGACCCTCAACCCTACTGTACCTAATAACCTTGCTCTTATTGACATTTACTCTTAACTTTCTTCTTCCACACACTTTACCAAACTCCGTCACCAGCTTCTGCAGTTTCTCACATGAATCCGCCACCAGCGCTGTATCATCAGCGAACAACAACTGACTCACTTCCCAAGCTCTCTCATCCCCAACAGACTTCATACTTGCCCCTCTTTCCAAAACTCTTGCATTTACCTCCCTAACAACCCCATCCATAAACAAATTAAACAACCATGGAGACATCACACACCCCTGCCGCAAACCTACATTCACTGAGAACCAATCACTTTCCTCTCTTCCTACACGTACACATGCCTTACATCCTCGATAAAAACTTTTCACTGCTTCTAACAACTTGCCTCCCACACCATATATTCTTAATACCTTCCACAGAGCATCTCTATCAACTCTATCATATGCCTTCTCCAGATCCATAAATGCTACATACAAATCCATTTGCTTTTCTAAGTATTTCTCACATACATTCTTCAAAGCAAACACCTGATCCACACATCCTCTACCACTTCTGAAACCACACTGCTCTTCCCCAATCTGATGCTCTGTACATGCCTTCACCCTCTCAATCAATACCCTCCCATATAATTTACCAGGAATACTCAACAAACTTATACCTCTGTAATTTGAGCACTCACTCTTATCCCCTTTGCCTTTGTACAATGGCACTATGCAAGCATTCCGCCAATCCTCAGGCACCTCACCATGAGTCATACATACATTAAATAACCTTACCAACCAGTCAACAATACAGTCACCCCCTTTTTTAATAAATTCCACTGCAATACCATCCAAACCTGCTGCCTTGCCGGCTTTCATCTTCCGCAAAGCTTTTACTACCTCTTCTCTGTTTACCAAATCATTTTCCCTAACCCTCTCACTTTGCACACCACCTCGACCCAAACACCCTATATCTGCCACTCTGTCATCAGACACATTCAACAAACCTTCAAAATACTCATTCCATCTCCTTCTCACATCACCACTACTTGTTATCACCTCCCCATTTACGCCCTTCACTGAAGTTCCCATTTGCTCCCTTGTCTTACGCACCCTATTTACCTCCTTCCAGAACATCTTTTTATTCTCCCTAAAATTTACTGATAGTCTCTCACCCCAACTCTCATTTGCCCTTTTTTTCACCTCTTGCACCTTTCTCTTGACCTCCTGTCTCTTTCTTTTATACTTCTCCCACTCAATTGCATTTTTTCCCTGCAAAAATCGTCCAAATGCCTCTCTCTTCTCTTTCACTAATACTCTTACTTCTTCATCCCACCACTCACTACCCTTTCTAAACAGCCCACCTCCCACTCTTCTCATGCCACAAGCATCTTTTGCGCAATCCATCACTGATTCCCTAAATACATCCCATTCCTCCCCCACTCCCCTTACTTCCATTGTGCTCACCTTTTTCCATTCTGTACACAGTCTCTCCTGATACTTCTTCACACAGGTCTCCTTCCCAAGCTCACTTACTCTCACCACCTTCTTCACCCCAACATTCACTCTTCTTTTCTGAAAACCCATACTAATCTTCACCTTAGCCTCCACAAGATAATGATCAGACATCCCTCCAGTTGCACCTCTCAGCACATTGACATCCAAAAGTCTCTCTTTCGCCCGCCTGTCCATTAACACGTAATCCAATAACGCTCTCTGGCCATCTCTCCTACTTACATAAGTATACTTATGTATATCTTGCTTTTTAAACCAGGTATTCCCGATCATCAGTCCTTTTTCAGCACATAAATCTACAAGCTCTTCACCATTTCCATTTACAGCACTGAACACCCCATGCATACCAATTATTCCCTCAACTGCCACATTACTCACCTTTGCATTCAAATCACCCATCACTATAACCCGGTCTCGTGCATCAAAACCGCTAACACACTCATTTAGCTGTTCCCAAAACACTTGCCTCTCATGATCTTTCTTCTCATGCCCAGGTGCATATGCACCAATAATCACCCACCTCTCTCCATCAACTTTCAATTTTACCCATATTAATCGAGAATTTACTTTCTTACATTCTATATACATATATATATATATATATATATATATATATATATATATATTATATTTTCATTTTTTTTTATTATACTTTGTCGCTGTCTCCCGCGTTTGCGAGGTAGCGCAAGGAAACAGACGAAAGAAATGGCCCAACCCCCCCATACACATGTATATACATACGTCCACACACACAAATATACATACCTACACAGCTTTCCATGGTATACCCCAGACGCTTCACATGCCTTGATTCAATCCACTGACAGCACGTCAACCCCTGTATACCACATCGCTCCAATTCACTCTATTCCTTGCCCTCCTTTCACCCTCCTGCATGTTCAGGCCCCAATCACACAAAATCTTTTTCACTCCATCTTTCCACCTCCAATTTGGTCTCCCTCTTCTCCTCGTTCCCTCCACCTCCGACACATATATCCTCTTCGTCAATCTTTCCTCACTCATTCTCTCCATGTGCCCAAACCACTTCAAAACACCCTCTTCTGCTCTCTCAACCACGCTCTTTTTATTTCCACACATCTCTCTTACCCTTACGTTACTCACTCGATCAAACCACCTCACACCACACATTGTCCTCAAACATCTCATTTCCAGCACATTCATCCTCCTGCGCACAACTCTATCCATAGCCCACGCCTCGCAACCATACAACATTGTTGGAACCACTATTCCTTCAAACATACCCATTTTTGCTTTCCGAGATAATGTTCTCGACTTCCACACATTCTTCAAGGCCCCCAGAATTTTCGCCCCCTCCCCCACCCTATGATCCACTTCCACTTCCATATATATATATATGGTTTCGGGCATTATTGCATGACAGCTAGAGACTGAGTGTGAACGAATGGGGCCTTTGTTGTCTTTTCCTAGTGCTACCTCGCACACATGAGGGGGGAGGGGGATGGTATTCCACGTATGGCGAGGTGGAGATGGGAATGAATAAAGGCAGACAGTGTGAACTGTGTGAATGGGTATATATGTATGTGTCTGTGTGTGTATATGTATGTGTACATTGAGATGTATATGTATGTATAATTGCGTGTGTGGACGTGTATGTATATACATGTGTCTGGGGGTGGGTTGGGCCATTTCTTTCGTCTGTTTCCTTGCGCTACCTCGCAAATGCAGGAGACAGCGACAAAGCAAAATAAATAAATAATAATATATATATATATATAGCACTATCTCGCACACATGAGGGGGGAGGGGGATGTTATTCCATGTGTGGCGAGGTGGTGATGGGAATAAATAAAGGCAGACAGTACGAATTATGTACATGTGTATATATGTATATGTCTGTGTGTGTATATATATGTGTACATTGAGATGTATAGGTATATATATATATTCGCGCTGTGGACGTGTATGTATATGCATGTGTATGGGGGTGGGTTGGGCCATTTTTTTCGTGTTTCCTTGCGCTACCTCGCAAACGCGGGAGACAGCGACAAAGCAAAATAAATAAATAAATGAATATATATAACAAGTAGTGATAACAAGTAGTGGCGATGTGAGAAGGAGATGGAGTGAGTATTTTGAAGGTTTGTTGAATGTGTTTGATGATAGAGTGGCAGATATAGGGTGTTTTGGTCGAGGTGGTGTGCAAAGTGAGAGGGTTAGGGAAAATGATTTGGTAAAAAGAGAAGAAGTAGTGAAAGCTTTGCGGAAGATGAAAGCCGGCAAGGCAGCAGGTTTGGATGGTATTGCAGTGGAATTTATTAAAAAAGGGGGTGACTGTATTGTTGACTGGTTGGTAAAGGTTATTTAATGTATGTATGACTCATGGTGAGATGCCTGAGGATTGGCGGAATGCGTGCATAGTGCCATTGTACAAAGGCAAAGGGGATAAGAGTGAGTGCTCAAATTACAGAGGTATAAGTTTGTTGAGTATTCCTGGTAAATTATATGGGAGGGTATTGATTGAGAGGGTGAAGGCATGTACAGAGCATCAGATTGGGGAAGAGCAGTGTGGTTTCAGAAGTGGTAGAGGATGTGTAGATCAGGTGTTTGCTTTGAAGAATGTATGTGAGAAATACTTAGAAAAGCAAATGGATTTGTATGTAGCATTTATGGATCTGGAGAAGGCATATGATAGAGTTGATAGAGATGCTCTGTGGAAGGTATTAAGAATATATGGTGTGGGAGGAAATTTGTTAGAAGCAGTGAAAAGTTTTTATCGAGGATGTAAGGCATGTGTGCGTGTAGGAAGAGAGGAAAGTGATTGGTTCTCAGTGAATGTAGGTTTGCGGCAGGGGTGTGTGATGTCTCCATGGTTGTTTAATTTGTTTATGGATGGGGTTGTTAGGGAGGTAAATGCAAGAGTTTTGGAAAGAGGGGCAAGTATGAAGTCAGTTGGGGATGAGAGAGCTTGGGAAGTGAGTCAGTTGTTGTTCGCTGATGATACAGCGCTGGTGGCTGATTCATGTGAGAAACTGCAGAAGCTGGTGACTGAGTTTGGTAAAGTGTGTGGAAGAAGAAAGTTAAGAGTAAATGTGAATAAGAGCAAGGTTATTAGGTACAGTAGGGTTGAGGGTCAAGTCAATTGGGAGGTGAGTTTGAATGGAGAAAAACTGGAGGAAGTGATGTGTTTTAGATATCTGGGAGTGGATCTGGCAGCGGATGGAACCATGGAAGCGGAAGTGGATCATAGGGTGGGGGAGGGGGCGAAAATTCTGGAGGCCTTGAAGAATGTGTGGAAGTCGAGAACATTATCTCGGAAAGCAAAAATGGGTATGTTTGAAGGAATAGTGGTTCCAACAATGTTGTATGGTTGCGAGGCGTGGGCTATGGATAGAGTTGTGCGCAGGAGGATGGATGTGCTGGAAATGAGATGTTTGAGGACAATGTGTGGTGTGAGGTGGTTTGATCGAGTGAGTAACGTAAGAGAGATGTGTGGAAATAAAAAGAGCGTGGTTGAGAGAGCAGAAGAGGGTGTTTTGAAGTGGTTTGGGCACATGGAGAGAATGAGTGAGGAAAGATTGACCAAGAGGATATATGTGTCGGAGGTGGAGGGAACGAGGAGAAGAGGGAGACCAAATTGGAGGTGGAAAGATGGAGTGAAAAGATTTTGTGTGATCGGGGCCTGAACATGCAGGAGGGTGAAAGGAGGGCAAGGAATAGAGTGAAATGGAGCGATGTGGTATACCGGGGTTGACGTGCTGTCAGTGGATTGAATTAAGGCATGTGAGGCGTCTGGGGTAAACCATGGAAAGCTGTGTAGGTATGTATATTTGCGTGTGTGGACGTATGTATATACATGTGTATGGGGGTGGGTTGGGCCATTTCTTTCGTCTGTTTCCTTGCGCTACCTCGCAAACGCGGGAGACAGCGACAAAGCAAAAAAAAAAAAAAAAAGAAATATATATATATATATATATATATATATATATATATATATATATATATATATTTTTTTTTTTTTTGCTTTGTCGCTGTCTCCCGCGTTTGCGAGGTAGCGCAAGGAAACAGACGATAGGGGATAGGGGATTAAGAATACTTCCCACGTATTCCCTGCGTGTCGTAGAAGGCAACTAAAAGGGGAGGGAGCGAGGGGCTGGAAATCCTCCCCTCTCGTTTTTTTTTTTTTTTTTTTTTTTTTTTTTTTTAAATTTTCCAAAAGAAGGAACAGAGGGGGGCCAGGTGAGGATATTCCAAAAAAGGCCCAGTCCTCTGTTCTTAACACTACCTCGCTAACGCGGGAAATGGCGAATAGTTTAAAAGAAAGAAAGAAAATATATATATATATATATATATATATATATATTGTTGTTCGCTGATGATACAGCGCTGGTGGCGGATTCATGTGAGAAACTGCAGAAGCTGGTGACGGAGTTTGGTAAAGTGTGTGGAAGAAGAAAGTTAAGAGTAAATGTCAATAAGAGCAAGGTTATTAGGTACAGTAGGGTTGAGGGTCAAGTCAATTGGGAGGTGAGTTTGAATGGTGAGAGGCTGGAGGAAGTGAAGTGTTTTAGATATCTGGGAGTGGATCTGTCAGCGGATGGAACCATGGAAGCGGAAGTGGATCATAGGGTGGGGGAGGGGGCGAAAATTTTGGGAGCCTTGAAAAATGTGTGGAAGTCGAGAACATTATCCCGGAAAGCAAAAATGGGTATGTTTGAAGGAATAGTAGTTCCAACAATGTTGTATGGTTGCGAGGCGTGGGCTATGGATAGAGTTGTGCGTAGGAGGATGGATGTGCTGGAAATGAGATGTTTGAGGACAATGTGTGGTGTGAGGTGGTTTGATCGAGTAAGTAACGTAAGGGTAAGAGAGATGTGTGGAAATAAAAAGAGCGTGGTTGAGAGAGCAGAAGAGGGTGTTTTGAAGTGGTTTGGGCACATGGAGAGAATGAGTGAGGAAAGATTGACCAAGAGGATATATGTGTCGGAGGTGGAGGGAACGAGGAGAAGAGGGAGACCAAATTGGAGGTGGAAAGATGGAGTGAAAAGGATTTTGTGTGATCGGGGCCTGAACATGCAGGAGGGTGAAAGGAGGGCAAGGAATAGAGTGAATTGGAGCGATGTGGTATACAGGGGTTGACGTGCTGTCAGTGGATTGAATCAAGGCATGTGAAGCGTCTGGGGTAAACCATGGAAAGCTGTGTAGGTATGAATATTTGCGTGTGTGGACGTGTGTATGTACATGTGTATGGGGGGGGGGGGTTGGGCCATTTCTTTCGTCTGTTTCCTTGCGCTACCTCGCAAACGCGGGAGACAGCGACAAAGTATAAAAAAAAAAAAAAAAAAATATATATATATATATATATATATATATATATATATATATATATATATTCCCTCGGGATAGGGGAGAAAGAATACTTCCCACGTATTCCCTGCGTGTCGTAGAAGGCGACTAAAAGGGAAGGGAGCGGGGGGCTGGAAATCCTCCCCTCTCGTTTTTTTTTTTCTTTTTTTAATTTTCCAAAAGAAGGAACAGAGAAGAGGGCCAGGTGAGGATATTTCCTCAAAGGCCCAGTCCTCTGTTCTTAACGCTACCTCGCTGTCGCGGGAAATGGCGGATAGTATGAAAAAAAAAAAAAAAAATATATATATATGTGTGTGTGTGTATATATATATACTTTTTTCATACATATTTGCCATTTCCAGCATATATGAGGTAACGTGAAGAACAAATGACTCAGCGTTAGTGGGAAAAATTCTCCCTTGGCTTCTTTCTCTGTTCCCTCTTTTGGGAAGTAATACAGGAGGGGAGGATTTCTTGTCCCCCCTTCTTCCACCCATCTTAATTGACTTCTACGACATACAGGGTATACATGGGCAGTCTTTTTCCCCTGTCCCCTGTATGCAGGGATGACCATAAAAATGCAACTGCTGAACACTGTCATGAAAATGATCACCCCCACAGATCTTGAAAAATCCCATTATTTTATACCCCTCTGCTGATTATGCCACATGCAACATCATTGAATCTATCTATTTGCTAATACTAAGAACTTTAATTTGTTCCCAGGCAACTTAGAAGCCCATCCTATTATAACCAAGGAGAGAGAAGAATAAAGGGTAAGCAATTTGATGATGTTAAAAGAATACAGCTCTTCAAAAGATGCATGGCTAAAATCCCAGAGGACATAACATGTAATTAATGAAGAAACTTGTTAGAAAATGTATAAAGAGATACTTTTAAGGTAAGAGGGTAGTGGATGAATGAAAGAAACTGAATAATGAAACTGTGAATGCAAGCAACATATGGATGCTTAAAAAATTGGACTATAGAAAAAGCTCAAGATAAGGGGGGCCCTATGAGAGTAAAACTCTCTCCCCGCACAGTGCTAACAGTTAACATTAGGGAGTAAACTATACACACACACACACACACACACACAGAAGAAGGAATGTCTTTCTCAGAAGAGTGCACAAATATTTCTCCTCTCCTACCTGTCTTCACATCCATGAGGTTCAGCTGTATGCCATAGTTAAGGATAAACTCCTTCCAGGAGTTACTGATAAAATTCACATAATTCTTCACGTCTAGAGGAAGAAGAGGCCTTGTTGCAAATTCATATGCCAACAGGCCCCACATCCTGTATGGCAAAGGTATGAGCATCAAAAAGGATCGATTTATTCAGAATAGATGATTATCTTCCAGGGACATGATGCAAGCTGAATAGTGAGATATTTTGTGACAGGCACAAAACAAAACTCTGTTTTGCATCAAATTGAAATCAATGTGAGATCATCTTACACCCCAGTGTATAGTCTTATTTATAAAAAAAACAAGCTATCATTTACTTCTGGCATTTGCTATCAGAGAGATGTAGAACATGGTTGTGACCCAAGTATGAGGCGGCTAAGTTTCATAGCAGAGCATTTATCTCATTATTCAGAGACACTGTCATACTACAAGAGAGAAACTAGGAAGTAAACAGTGTTTATGATTACTACATATACTTTTACATATCTTTACATATTTACCAATTACCATCGAGAGAAAAAAAGTTAAACCAAAATTAGTGTTTACTACATATCGTTGCTATGTGAAGTTGACCTCTGAAGATCTTACTGAGCAGAGGCTTGGTGGAAGAGCATATCCCGGTCCATCAGGCAGGTGGTCAACTCATAAGTCTCATACGCTGTGTGGTACAAAGGCAACCCTTCCTCACCCTGTGGTATACGACAGTATACAAGTGCACAAGTTAGACACAAAGGTAAGGTATACTGTGTATACACACAACATCAGGAACACTTACTAGATACAGAGGTCAAGTAGGCATGCCACAGACAAAGGTCAGGAGCATATTTCCTAAACAAAGATATGCAGTACATCTACCAGATTTTTTGGGAAGGGTACTTTATGGAAGCACAAATTAGGTACATATTCAGGAAAAAGGTAGTCATCAGAGGCATCAGGTACCTATGGATGATACAGGGGTACCCAGCTCATGTACAATAATAAAAACAGAAATTTTTGATAAAACTAGAATAGGGGTTGATTAATCAGTAGGGCATGAATTAGCTAACAAACTGATTACAACATAATTAAGAACATTAGAGTGTAGCCAGAGGTGGATTAATGTAAACTGCCAATGATTTTTGGACTGAAAAATCCAGCCAAAGAGGAAAAGGGGAGGAGAAGAAAGAAATACTAATGAAAAAACTACTGAAAACTATGGATATGCAACTACAATTTCTGAGAAAAAGAAGCAAAGAGAATTGGTAGACTTGAGGGAATGATCAATAATGATTATGCTGAATGTGGAATTTACAAAACAGGTGATCTAGCAGGGTAAGAAACTTGCAAGCAAAGAAGGAATTCAGCATGGTACTCATAAGAAGTGACATACCAAGAAAAGATGGTTGTGAAAACAGTCATAGAGTAAAAAAAAAAGGTAACCACATGAAACAAGAGGGTTACATAGCCCTGCAAGTATTACAGAGAGGTCAGATATGCTGTGATGGAAAATTCAGGTATAAAATAATGTATACAAATGCATATGAACTAGTAGTAAATGGGAAAAAACTGGAGTTCAAAGACCAAATAAGAAGAAACAAACCTGATAAGATTTGACATAATTCATCTGGATGGATACATGACAGCAAGGAGGAAGACAGACTACAAGGGAGGAAAGGAGTTGATTGGACCTCTTGATAAGGGCAGCCATACATTTTAAGGAATACTGGGAGATGGCTCTTCCAAACAATACATAATGGGAAGAGTAACTGTAGAAGGGAGCTGCATAGTGGTGTTCAAAAAATTAATAATCTTCTAATGAACTTTAACAAACTAAAAATATGTATAAATCAAATAGAAGGAACAATCATGATGGTACATGATGCAGTCAAACATGAACTCCTTAGAGATGATAAAGATCAAATAATGGGAAATAGTAATAATAAACAGACTAAGAAAGTTTAGATTCTCATAGAGATAAAGAGACATGGAAGCACAAGTTCTTAAAATGTAAATAGGAAAATTTCTTATATCAACATATCACTAAGAACACTACAGATAAGAGGGATGGTACGCTATCAGCCCCTTAGATCTTATCTTCACACATAGTAGCATGGAAACTGATTTCACATATGATACATTAATCATAAAAAGTAATCATGTAATGCTTCAGTTTGATTGTGTGGTACACTAGTCCATATAAAACACAAAGATGAAATAAGACTCAAAGAAACTACCCTGAACTAAAGAATTTCTTTTTCTTTCACACAAGATCAACATTCCCCAAGTTAGTGAGGCGGCGCCAGGAACAGACGAGGAAAGGCCACATCTACTCAAATCTATTTTCTAGATGACATGTGTAATGCACTGAAGCCACAGTTCCCCATCCACAACCAGGTCCCACAGACCTTTACATGGTATACCCTGGATGCTTGATATGCCCTGGTTCAGTCCACTGACAGCACGTTGACCCCCAGTATACCACATAGTTCCAATTCACTCTATTCCATGCATGCCTTTCACGCTCCTGCATGTTCAGGCCCAATTGCTCAAAATCTTTTTCACTCCATCCTTCCATATCCAATTTGGTCTTCCGGTTCTTATTGTTCCCTCCACCTCTGACAGATATTTCCTCTTTGTCAACCTTTCCTCACTCATATCCATTAATGCCACATACAAATCTGTTTCTCTAAGTATCTCTCACACATATTTTTCAAAGCAAACACCTGATCCGCATATCCTCCACCACTTCTGAAACCACACTGCTCTATCCCCAATCTGATACTTCAACCCTGGATGGCCAATAAATGCATCACAGTCAGGAAAACTTACTGCTACACCACAGGAGCCACTCTACAATCTCCCTTCCTCTACTCAGTTACAGCTGCAATCCAACCAATTTTTGGCCAAATTTAGGCACTCCTGTCCATTGCTGCTAGCTATGTGTGTGTTTAATTACCTCTTTGTACTGGATGGGGAGAGTGTTTTACACTTGTGGGGCCCATCTCTTGAACTTTATCAACTAGCATAAAATTTCTTAAACTAATATAGGCTGCCTACATTAACCATTTCCTCAGTCATTCTATTCAATTCATCAACCACTTTTTTTACTATAGGAGTACTTCTTTACATCCTTTATCAACAAATTTCTTGCTTAATTCTTTATTATGTTCTTTGGTTGCTATATTCTCAAAGAACTGTTCACTGTCCACATTATCATAACCAATCTGTTTTAAAAATCTGAAGGTTATGATCCCACCCCTCTCTCTTCCAAGATGGGCCTTTTCCTGTAACTTTGTCCTCTTAACATTGTGTTTGTGTGTATGTGTGTGAGTGTGTGTGTGTGTGTGTGTGTGTGTGTGTGTGTGTGTGTGTGTGTGTGTGTGTATGTGTGTGTGTGTGTGTGTGTGTGTGTGTGTGTGTGTGTGTGTGTGTGTGTGAAAAGCTGAGCAGACATTAGCCTTAGCATTTGGCTGAATTTACTCACATATCCATACCCAAAACCAAGGCAACACTGTGTACCAGAGAGTGAAGTACATATCCATGCTAGGAATACCCAGGTTGTACATAAAGACATGAAAGTTACTGCTGCTGCCAATGGTTTTGACCTTAGCCATGACAATGCCAGAGGAATTGTCGGGGAAGCGGCTCTGGTTACTCCATTCCTACATTTCTCAAAGAACTGTTCACTGTCCACATAATCTTGACCAATCAGTTCTAAAAATTTGAAAGTCATGATCACATCACCCCTCATCCTTCTCTCTTCCAAGATTGGAAAACCTAAAGCCTTTAGCCTTTTCCTGCAACTTAGTCCCCTTAATACTGTGTGTGTGTGTGTGTGTGTGTGTGTGTGTGAAAAGATGAATAGACATTAGCCTTAGCATTTGGATGGATTTACTCACATATTCACACCTAAAACCAAGGCAACACTACATACCGGAGCTACAGTGAAGTACATGTCCATGCTGGGAATACCCAGGTTGTACATAAAGGCACGAAAGTCACTGCTGCTGCCGATGGGTTCAACCTTAGCTACAGAGATGCCAGATGAGTTGTCAGGGAAGCGGCTCACCCAAGTGTCATAGAGGGTGCTATGGCCTGCTGAGACCTCCTCTTGGTCTGGGTTGGGCACTAGCTTGGCCATTTTCCTGATGATATTGTGCAGGAGTGGCACGCCCATTGCCATGAAGGAATAGTTGCCTGCAACAAGAGAGAGTTGCAGAGATTCATCAGTTCTCATTGAGATAGGTAATCCTAAAATACAATGCTCAGAAAGTTCCTCTATCATAGTATGTAAGAAAGGTGTATTTCTCACAAAGCTGAATGCTATTTAGTCTCCATCATCCCCACCCCTCCTCTCTCTCTCTCTCTCTCTCTCTCTCTCTCTCTCTCTCTCTCTCTCTCTCTCTCTCTCTCTCTCTCTCTCCCTCTCTCTAGCCCTATTCTTACCTTTCATCACAAGGTCAACATTAAGGTAAACTACAGCTCGGTCTTTAAGGCTGGAGCTGAACTGCTCAGTGTACTCAGTTGACCCAATGAGACCTGGTTCCTCTGCCGCCCAGCTGCAGAACACCAGAGTCCTATTAGGTAGAGATAGGAGAATGTTAAAGTTCCGATGAGAGTTCAGGGTCAAAGATCGATCCCAAGTGAGGGAAATGAACAAGTACACCAACTATATCTGATGACGAGTGAAATACAACAGCGAAGGGATTCTCCACCTCCATCAGTTATGCAATTACTTATTTGTAATAACCTCTGTACTGTATGGGGAGGGAATTTTACACTCATAGGGCACCATCTCTTGAACGCTCACTACTATCACACAACTTCTTCAATTCACGTATGCTATTTGCATTAACTTCCAAACTTGACTCTCATGCCTTGTGCCATAGTGTTGGTTCACTTTCCTCTTCTATAGGTATCACTGGTTTTTGCTCCTGAAAGCTGGCTGCTTTTGTGCCAACACCACTAGCTAGACCATGCAATATATGGCTAGCTGCTGTGTCACATGATTATTGTGTGGCCATCAGCAACTCAATGGTGGGCCATTTTGACAACTGCTTCTTTCCCTATATGTTGAAGCTTTGGAACTACTACCTTCTCATATTTTTCCTAATAACTATGACCTGGCACATTTCAAAAGGCAGATTTTTCACTTTCTCAAAAATTCTTAAATACTTTCCCTAGTCTTTTCTATTTCCATTTAAAAAATCTCTCTATATTTCAATAAAGGACTGGCCAAGATGTGGACTTTTCTCCTTGACTGGAGCCTTAAACAGAGAAAAAACAAAACAAGTCCACAGTCAGTCAGGTCCAATCATTCACAACTCTTGTATTATGAAAGTATTTCTATATATCCTCATTTACATGTTACTTAATTTCATATAGTTGTCTTGTTCCTCCATCCCTACACCTCTTAAAATACTGTACAATGATGAAGTTCACCGAGACAAAAAGGAAACAGGTACATAGTGGTAGTGACATGTAAACATATACATATATCTAAATATATATATCTATACAGGCATTTGGATGATTTTTGCAGGGAAATAATGCAAATGACTGGGAGATGTATAAAAGAAAGAAGCAGGAGGTCAAGAGAAAGGTGCAAAAGGTGAAAAAGAGGGCAAATGAGAGTTGGGGTGAGAGAGTATCATTAAATTTTAGGGAGAATAAAAAGATGTTCTGGAAGGAGGTAAATAAAGTGCATAAGACAAGGGAACAAATGGGAACCTCAGTGAAGAGGGCTACTGGGGAGATGATAACAAGAAGTGGTGATGTGAGAAGGAGATGGGGTGAGTATTTTGAAGGTTTGTTGAATGTGTTTGATGATACAGTGGCAGTTATAGGGTGTTTTGGTCAAGGTGGTGTGCAAAGTGAGAGGGTTAGCGAGAATGATTTGGTAAACAGAGAAGAGATAGTAAAAGCTTTGCGGACAATGAAAGCCAGCAAGGCAGCGGGTTTGGATGGTATTGCAGTATAATTTATTAAAAAAGGGGGTGACTGTATTGTTGACTGGTTGGTAAGGTTATTCAATGTAAGTATGACTCATGGTGAGGTGCCTGAGGATTGGCGGAATGCTTGCATAGTGCTACTGTACAAAGGCAAAGGGGATAAAAGTGAGTGCTCAAATGACAGAGGTATAAGTTTGTTGAGTATTCCTGGTAAATTATATGGGAGGGTATTGATTGAGAGGGTGAAGGCATGTACAGAGCATCAGATTGGGGAAGAGCAGTGTGGTTACAGAAGTGGTAGAGGATGTGTGGATCAGGTGTTTGCTTTGAAGAATGTATGTGAGAAATACTTAGAAAAGCAAATGGATTTGTATGTAGCATTTATGGATCTGGAGAAGGCATATGATAGAGTTGATAGAGATGCTCTGTGGAAGGTATTAAGAATATATGGTGTGGCAGGCAAATTGTTAGAAGCAGTGAAAAGTTTTTATCGAGGATGTAAGGCATGTGTACATGTAGGAAGAGAGAAAAGTGATTGGTTTTCAGTGAATGTAGGTTTGCGACAGGGGTGTGTGATGTCTCCATGGTTGTTTAATTTGTTTATGGATGGGGTTGTTAGGGAGGTGAATGCAAGAGTTTTGGAAAGAGGGGCAAGTATGCAGTCTGTTGTGGATGAGAGCTTGGGAAGTGAGTCACTTGTTGCTTGCTGATGATACAGCGCTGGTGGCTGATTCATGTGAGAAACAGCAGAAGCTGGTGACTGAGTCTGGTAAAGTGTATGAAAGAAAAAAGCTGAGAGTAAATGTGAATAAGAGCAAGGTTATCAGATACAGCAGGGTTGAGGGACAAGTCAATTGGGAGGTAAGTTTGAATATATACATATTTATTTATACTGATTTTGCTTTGTCGCTGTCTCCCGCGTTTGCGAGGTAGCGCAAGGGAACAGACGAAAGAAATGGCCCAACCCACCCCCATACACAGTGTATACACACACACGTCCACACACGCAAATATACATACCTAAACATCTCAATGTACACATATATATACATACACAGACACATACATATATACCCATGCACACAATTCACACTGTCTGCCCCCATTCACTCCCATCGCCACCTCGCCACAAATGGAATACCTTCCCCCTCCCCCCTCATGTGTGCGAGGTAGCACTAGGAAAAGACAACAAAGGCCCCATTCGTTCACACTCATTCTCTAGCTGCCACGCAATAATGCCCGAAACCACAGCTCCCTTTCCACATCCAGGCCCCACACAACTTTCCATGGTTTACCCCAGACGCTTCACATGCCCTGATTCAATCCACTGACAGCACGTCAACCCCGCTATACCACATCGATCCAATTCACTCTATTCCTTGCCCTCCTTTCACCCTCCTGCATGTTCAGGCCCCGATCACACAAAATCTTTTTCACTCCATCTTTCCACCTCTAATTTGGTCTCCCACTTCTCCTCATTCCCTCCACCTCTGACACATATATCGTCTTGGTCAATCTTTCCTCACTCATTCTCTCCATGTGCCCAAACCATTTCAAAACACCCTCTTCTGCTCTCTCAACCACGCTCTTTTTATTTCCACACATCTCTCTTACCCTTACATTACTTACTCGATCAAACCACCTCACACCACACATTGTCCTCAAACATCTCATTTCCAGCACATCTACCCTCCTGCGCACAACTCTATCCATAGCCCACGCCTCGCAACCATACAACATTGTTGGAACCACTATTCCTTCAAACATACCCATTTTTGCTTTCCGAGATAATGTTCTCGACTTCCACACACTCTTCAATATATATATATATATATATATATATATATATATATATATATATATATATATATATATATATATATATAATAAGAGTGAGTGCTCAGATTACAGAGGTATAAGTTTGTTGAGTATTCCTGGTAAATTATATGGGAGGGTATTGATTGAGAGGGTGAAGGCATGTACAGAGCATCAGATTGGGGAAGAGCAGTGTGGTTTCAGAAGTGGTAGAGGATGTGTGGATCAGGTGTTTGCTTTGAAGAATGTATGTGAGAAATACTTAGAAAAGCAAATGGATTTGTATGTAGCATTTATGGATCTGGAGAAGGCATATGATAGAGTTGATAGAGATGCTCTGTGGAAGGTATTAAGAATATATGGTGTGGGAGGCAAGTTGTTAGAAGCAGTGAAAAGTTTTTATCGAGGATGTAAGGCATGTGTACGTGTAGGAAGAGAGGAAAGTGATTGGTTCTCAGTGAATGTAGGTTTGCGGCAGGGGTATGTGATGTCTCCATGGTTGTTTAATTTGTTTATGGATGGGGTTGTTAGGGAGGTGAATGCAAGAGTTCTGGAAAGAGGGGTAAGTATGAAGTCTGTTGGGGATGAGAGAGCTTGGGAAGTGAGTCAGTTGTTGTTCGCTGATGATACAGCGCTGGTGGCTGATTCATGTGAGAAACTGCAGAAGCTGGTGACTGAGTTTGGTAAAGTGTGTGGAAGAAGAAAGTTAAGAGTAAATGTGAATAAGAGCAAGGTTATTAGGTACAGTAGGGTTGAGGGTCAAGTCAATTGGGAGGTGAGTTTGAATGGAGAAAAACTGGAGGAAGTGAGTGTTTTAGATATCTGGGAGTGGATCTGTCAGCGGATGGAACCATGGAAGCGGAAGTGGATCATAGGGTGGGGGAGGGGGCGAAAATTCTGGGAGCCTTGAAGAATGTGTGGAAGTCGAGAACAGTATCTCGGAAAGCAAAAATGGGTATGTTTGAAGGAATAGTGGTTCCAACAATGTTGTATGGTTGCGAGGCGTGGGCTATGGATAGAGTGGTGCGCAGGAGGATGGATGTGCTGGAAATGAGATGTTTGAGGACAATGTGTGGTGTGAGGTGGTTTGATCGAGTAAGTAACGTAAGGGTAAGAGAGATGTGTGGAAATAAAAAGAGCGTGGTTGAGAGAGCAGAAGAGGGTGTTTTGAAATGGTTTGGGCACATGGAGAGAATGAGTGAGGAAAGATTGACCAAGAGGATATATGTGTCGGAGGTGGAGGGAACGAGGAGAAGAGGGAGACCAAATTGGAGGTGGAAAGATGGAGTGAAGAAGATTTTGTGTGATCGGGGCCTGAACATGCAGGAGGGTGAAAGGAGGGCAAGGAATAGAGTGAATTGGAGCGATGTGGTATACCGGGGTTGACGTGCTGTCGGTGGATTGAATCAGGGCATGTGAAGCGTCTGGGGTAAACCATAGAAAGCTGTGTAGGTATGTATATTTGCGTGTGTGGACGTATGTATATACATGTGTATGGGGGGGTTGGGCCATTTCTTTCGTCTGTTTCCTTGCGCTACCTCGCAAACGCGGGAGACAGCGACAAAGTATAAAAAAAAAAAAAAATATATATATATATATATATATATATATATATATATATATATATATATATATATATATATATATATGTATGTTATTTCATTTATTTATTTTGCTTTGTCGCTGTCTTCTGCGTTAACAACGAAAGAATGGCCCAACCCACCCACATACACATGTATATACATACACGTCCACACACGCAAATATACATACCTATACATCTCAACATATATATATATATATATACACCCACAGACATATACATATATACACATGTACATAATTCATACTGTCTGCCTTTATTCATTCCCATCACCACCTCGCCACATATGAAATAACAATCCCCTTCCCCCCTCATGTGTGCGAGGTAGTGCTAGGAAAAGACAACAAAGGCCACATTCGTTAACGCTCAGTCTCTAGCTGTCATGTAATAATGCATCGAAACCACAGCTCCCTTTCCACATCCAGGCCCCACAGAAATTTCCATGGTTTAACCCAGATGCTTCACATGCCCAGGTTCAATCCATATATATATATATATATATATGTATATATATATCTTCTGTTTCCCATTTTAGAAAGTTAAAAAATACAAGGAGGGGAGGATTTCTGGCCCCCCGCTCCCGTCCCCTCTAGTTGTATGGTTGTGAGGCGTGGACTATGGATAGAGTTGTGCGCAGGAGGATGGATGTGCTGGAAATGAAATGTTTGAGGACAATGTGTGGTGTGAGGTGGTTTGATCGAGTAAGTAACGTAAGGGTAAGAGAGATGTGTGGAAATAAAAAGAGCGTGGTTGAGAGAGCAGAAGAGGGTGTTTTGAAATGGTTTGGTCACATGGAGAGAATGAGTGAGGAAAGATTGACCAAGAGGATATACGTGTCGGAGGTGGAGGGAACGAGGAGAAGAGGGAGACCAAATTGGAGGTGGAAAGATGGAGTGAAAAAGATTTTGTGTGATCGGGGCCTGAACATGCAGGAGGGTGAAAGGAGGGCAAGGAATAGAGTGAATTGGAGCGATGTGGTATACCGGGGGTTGACGTGCTGTCAGTGGATTGAATCAAGGCATGTGAAGCGTCTGGGGTAAACCATGGAAAGCTGTGTAGGTATGTATATTTGCGTGTGTGGACGTATGTATATACATGTGTATGGGGGTGGGTTGGGCCATTTCTTTCGTCTGTTTCCCTGCGCTACCTCGCAAACGCGGGAGACAGCGACAAAGCAAAATAAAAAAAAAAAAATATATATATATATATATATATTCTTTCTTTCTCTTTTAAACTATTTGCCATTTCCCGCGTTGGGGAGGTAGCGTTAAGAACAGAGGACTGGGCCTTTTTTGGAATATCCTCACCTGGCCCCCTCTGTTCCTTCTTTTGGAAAATTAAAAAAAAACGAGAGGGGGGGATTTCCAGCCCCCAGGTCCCTCCCCTTTTAGTCGCCTTCTACGACATGCAGTGAATACGTGGGAAGTATTCTTAATCCCCTATCCCCAGGGATAATATATATATATATATATATATATATATATATATATATTTTTTTTTTGCTTTGTCGCTGTCTCCCGCGTTTGCGAGGTAGCGCAAGGAAACAGACGAAAGAAATGGCCCAACCCACCCCCATACACATGCCTTGATTCAATCCACTGACAGCACGTCAACCCCGGTATACCACATCGCTCCAATTCACTCTATTCTTTGCCCTCCTTTCACCCTCCTGCATGTTCAGGCCCCGATCACTCAAAATCTTTTTCACTCCATCTTTCCACCTCCAATTTGGTCTCCCTCTTCTCCTCGTTCCCTCCACCTCCGACACGTATATCCTCTTGGTCAATCTTTCCTCACTCATTCTCTCCATGTGACCAAACCATTTCAAAACACCCTCTTCTGCTCTCTCAACCACGCTCTTTTTATTTCCACACATCTCTCTTACCCTTACGTTACTTACTCGATCAAACCACCTCACACCACACATTGTCCTCAAACATCTCATTTCCAGCACATCCATCCTCCTGCGCACAACTCTATCCATAGTCCACGCCTCGCAACCATACAACATTGTTGGAACCACTATTCCTTCAAACATACCCATTTTTGCTTTCCGAGATAATGTTTTCGACTTCCACACATTCTTCAAGGCTCCCAGAATTTTCGCCCCCTCCCCCACCCTATGATCCACTTCCGCTTCCATGGTTCCATCCGCTGCCAGATCCACTCCCAGATATCTAAAACACTTCACTTTCTCCAGTTTTTCTCCATTCAAAACTCACCTCCCAATTGAATTGACCCTCAACCCTACTGTACCTAATAACCTTGCTCTTATTCACATTTACTCTTAACTTTCTTCTTTCACACACTTTACCAAACTCAGTCACCAGCTTCTGCAGTTTCTCACATGAATCAGCCACCAGCGCTGTATCATCAGCGAACAACAACTGACTCACTTCCCAAGCTCTCTCATCCCCAACAGACTTCATACTTGCCCCTCTTTCCAAAACTCTTGCATTCACCTCCCTAACAACCCCATCCATAAACAAATTAAACAACCATGGAGACATCACACACCTCTGCCGCAAACCTACATTCACTGAGAACCAATCACTTTCCTCTCTTCCTACACGTACACATGCCTTACATCCTCGATAAAAACTTTTCACTGCTTCTAACAACTTGCCTCCCACACCATATATTCTTAATACCTTCCACAGAGCATCTCTATCAACTCTATCATATGCCTTCTCCAGATCCATAAATGCTACATACAAATCCATTTGCTTTTCTAAGTATTTCTCACATACATTCTTCAAAGCAAACACCTGATCCACACATCCTCTACCACTTCTGAAACCACACTGCTCTTCCCCAATCTGATGCTCTGTACATGCCTTTACCCTCTCAATCAATACCCTCCCATATAATTTGCCAGGAATACTCAACAAACTTATACCTCTGTAATTTGAGCACTCACTCTTATCCCCTTTGCCTTTGTACAATGGCACTATGCACGCATTCCGCCAATCCTCAGGCACCTCACCATGAGTCATACATACATTAAATAACCTTACCAACCAGTCAACAATACAGTCACCCCCTTTTTCAATAAATTCCTTTGCAATACCATCCAAACCTGCTGCCTTGCCGGCTTTTATCTTCCGCAAAGCTTTTACTACCTCTTCTCTGTTTACCAACTCATTTTCCCTAACCCTTGCACTTTGCACACCACCTCGACCAAAACTCCCTATATCTGCCACTCTATCATCAAACACATTCAACAAACCTTCAAAATACTCACTCCATCTCCTTCTCACATCACCACTACTTGTTATCACCTCCCCATTTGCGCCCTTCACTGAAGTTCCCATTTGCTCCCTTGTCTTACGCACTTTATTTACCTCCTTCCAGAACATCTTTTTATTCTCCCTAAAATTTAATGATACTCTCTCACCCCAACTCTCATTTGCCCTTTTTTTCACCTCTTGCACCTTTCTCTTGACCTCCTGTCTCTTTCTTTTATACGTCTCCCACTCAATTTCATTTTTTCCCTGCAAAAATCGTCCAAATGCTTCTCTCTTCTCTTTCACTAATACTCTTACTTCTTCATCACACCACTCACTACCCTTTCTAATCAACCCACCTCCCACTCTTCTCATGCCACAAGCATCTTTTGCGCAATCCATCACTGATTCCCTAAATACATCCCATTCCTCCCCCACTCCCCTTACTTCCATTGTTCTCACCTTTTTCCATTCTGTACTCAGTCTCTCCTGGTTCTTCCTCACACAAGTCTCCTTCCCAAGCTCACTTACTCTCACCACCCTCTTCACCCCAACATTCACTCTTCTTTTCTGAAAACCCATACAAATCTTCACCTTAGCCTCCACAAGATAATGATCAGACATCCCTCCAGTTGCACCTCTCAGCACATTAACATCCAAAAGTCTCTCTTTCGCACGCCTGTCAATTAACACGTAATCCAATAACGCTCTCTGGCCATCTCTCCTACTTACATAAGTATACTTATGTATATCTCGCTTTTTAAACCAGGTATTCCCAATCATCAGTCCTTTTTCAGCACATAAATCTACAAGCTCTTCACCATTTCCATTTACAACACTGAACACCCCATGTATACCAATTATTCCCTCAACTGCCACATTACTCACCTTTGCATTCAAATCACCCATCACTATGACCCGGTCTCGTGCATCAAAACCACTAACACACTCATTCAGCTGCTCCCAAAACACTTGCCTCTCTTGATCTTTCTTCTCATGCCCAGGTGCATATGCACCAACAATCACCCACCTCTCTTCATCAACTTTCAGTTTTACCCATATCAATCGAGAATTTACTTTCTTACATTCTATCACATACTTCCACAACTCCTGTTTCAGGAGTACTGCTACTCCTTCCCTTGCTCTTGTCCTCTCACTAACCCCTGACTTTACTCCCAAGACATTCCCAAACTACTCTTCCCCTTTACCCTTGAGCTTCATTTCACTCAGAGCCAAAACATCCAGCTTCCTTTCCTCAAACATACTACCTATCTCTCCTTTTTTCACATCTTGGTTACATCCACACACATTTAGGCACCCCAATCTGAGCCTTCGAGGAGGATGAGCACTCCCCGCGTGACTCCTTCTTCTGTTTCCCATTTTAGAAAGTTAAAAAAATACAAGGAGGGGAGGATTTCTGGCCCCCCGCTCCCATCCCCTCTATATATATATATATATATATATATATATATATATATATATATATATATATATATATATATTTATTTACTTATTTAGGTACAGTAGGGTTGAGGGTCAAGTCAATTGGGAGGTAAGTTTGAATGGAGAAAAACTGGAGGAAGTAAAGTGTTTTAGATATCTGGGAGTGGATCTGGCAGCAGATGGAACCATGGAAGCGGAAGTGAATCATAAGGTGGGGGAGGGGGCGAAAATCCTGGAAGCCTTGATGAATGTGTGGAAGTCGAGAACATTATCTCGGATAGCAAAAATGGCTATGTTTGAAGGAATAGTGGTTCCAACAATGTTGTATGGTTGCGAGGTGTGGGCTGTGGACAGAGTTGTGCGCAGGAGGGTGGATGTCGAGGAAATGAGATGTTTGAGGACAATATGTGGTGTGAGGTGGTTTGATCGAGTAAGTAATGTAAGGGTAAGAGAGATGTGTGGAAATAAAAAGAGCATGGTTGAGAGAGCAGAAGAGGGTGTTCTGAAATGGTTTGGGCACATGGAGAGAATGAGAGAGGAAAGATTGACCAAGAGGATATATGTGTCGGAGGTGGAGGGAACGAGGAGAAGTGGGAGACCAAATTGGAGGTGGAAAGATGGAGTGAAAAAGATTTTGAGTGATCGGGGCCTGAACATGCAGGAGGGTGAAAGGCGGGCAAGGAATAGAGTGAATTGGATCGATGTGGTATACCGGGGTCGACGTGCTGTCAATGGATTGAATCAGGGCATGTGAAGCGTCTGGGGTAAACCATGGAAAGTTGTGTGGGGCCTGGATGTGGAAAGGGAGCTGTGGTTTTGGGCTTTATTGCATGACAGCTAGAGACTGAATGTGAACGAATGGGGCCTTTGTTGTCTTTTCCTAGCGCTACCTCGCACACATGAGGGGGAGGGGGATGTTATTCCATGTGTGGCGAGGTGGTGATGGGAATGAATAAAGGCAGACAGTGTGAATTGTGTGCATGTGTATATATGTATGTGTCTGTGTGTGTATATATATGTGTACATTGAGATGTATGGGTATGTATATTTGCGTGTGTGGACGTGTATGTATATACATGTGTATGGGGGTGGGTTGGGCCATTTCTTTCATCTGTTTCCTTGCGCTACCTCGCAAACGCGGGAGACAGCGACAAAGCAAAATAAATAAATAAATAAATAAATTTATCTATTTCATTATACTTTGATGCTTACTCCTGCATTAGCAAGGTAGCGCAAGGAAACAGATGAAAGAATGGCCCAACCCACCCACATACACATGTATATACATAAACGCCCACACACACACATATACACACCTATACATTTCTATGTATACATACATATATAAACACAGACATATACATATATACACATGTACATATTGATACATGCTGCCTTCGTCCATTCCTGCTGCCACCCCGCCAGCGGTCATGTGCAGTGCACCAAAACCACAGACCCCTGTGCACATCAAGGCCCCATAGACCTTTCCATGGTTTACTATGCATATCATCTTTTGAAGAAAAAAAAGCCTCTGTATGAATGTATGTTATTCCTGGGGATAGGGGAGAAAGAATACTTCCCACGTAATCCCTGCGTGTCATAGAAGGCGACTAAAAGGGGAGGGAGCAGGGGGCTGGAAATCCTCCCCTCTCATTTTCAATTTTTCAAAAGAAGGAACAGAGAAGGGGGCCAAGTAAAGACGTTTCCTCAAAGGCTCAGTCCTCTGTTCTTAATGCTACCTCACTAACGTGGGAAATAGCGAATAGTATGAAAAAAAATGAATGTATGTGTTTCTAATTCTCTTTCTTTAATATGGTTTATCTTATCTGCAAAGTGATAAAGTATGTGGTCTCAAAATCATCCTTTACATGTAAAGGCAGTGTCAATGATTTTTCATCTGGTGGATATAACTTGGTGCTGATGGCCATAACCACACACCCCTGCAGTTGATATGCCTTAAGCCCAAAAGAACCAACCATCACTCTTTTCTCCTTCACCAAAGTTTAATGCTTCCATGTGTTCTCCAGCCCTCCTTTTTGACCTCTGACTCTACTCTGACCATTCCAGTGATATGTACCTCTTGTCTTAGCCCTCAACTTTTCCAGTGACCTTTTACCCTCTCCTTTGACCTCAAGCTCATCCTCCATTGCCTACAAACATTTGTTTTGATGTTCGTGCAACCAGATCCTTCCTGCATTGCCTCTGACATTCTCTCATGACCTGTAACCCTGCCTCCTTCAATCTCTCATCCTTCTACATTACCCTTGATTCCTTCCCAAGACCAGTAAGTTTGCTGCCTGACCTTCTGGGTCTCCATCTGTCCTTATACATCTGTCCAAAGATCCTAGCAAGTTCTAGGTGTGTTGCAGTAGCTGAAGAAGGATCAATGCCACCATAGGTCCAAGCATCATAGTGGTTTCCCACAAACACAAAGCGATCTGGAATAGAGAGGGAGTGGAGTCATGATGGAATGCGGCACAAATATAAATGCAGTAAATGAAAAGGGATGGAATGAGAGATGTAAGGATGGTGTAAGAGATATGCTAGAGACATGAAAGATGTGAGATTAAATGAGAATTAAGATATGAGAAACATTGGAAATATATAGGAGATTAAAGCTGAAGTGAAAAATTTGGATATTTGAAGTCAAAGGTGCATAGATGACATGAGAAACGTCATGAGGATGAGTGAAATAACATTTACCTGGCACACAAATGGTTCACACGAGGAAAACTTTAAAACTATCATTATTCTAGAGTGCAATGATGTTTGGGCACAATATCTTGTAGACCGTGTTCACTTACTTGGATTTGCAGTTTTGACATTCTTAAGGTTTTCTGAGTTCTCAAAGGAACAAGTTTCTCAGATACATTTTTTCTATGTAATGTTCAATGTCCGAATGTTCTGGACAACAATCTGTGTTCAGGTCACTGCAAAGAATCATACATTTATCTTTTGATTATATTACTAATTTGGGTGGTGAGGCCAGCACCAGATCCATTCCTGTGCGCTGGTTCATGTTTTATGCAACCTATTTTGATGTATCATTCATGTGTGGATGTTCAACTGAAATGAAAAATTATTATCATTATAACTATCATTCAATGTATGTATGGATCAATGTGAGGTGCCTGAGGATTGGAGGAATGTATGCATAGTGCCACTGTACAAAGGCAAAGGGGATAAAGGTGAGTGTTCAAAGTACAGAGGCATAAGTTTGTTGAGTATTCCTGGGAAATTGTATGGGAAGGTATTGAATGAGAAGGTGAAGGCAAGTACAGAGCAACAGACTGGAGAAGAGCAGTGTGCTTTCAGAAGTGGCAAAGGGAGAGTGGTTTGGTAAACAAAGAAGAGGTAGTCGGGGCTTTGCGGAAGATGAAAGCTGGTAAGGCAACGGGTCTGGATGGTATTGCGGAGGAATTTGTTAAAAAAGGAAGTGACTGTATTGTTGACTGGTTGGTAAGGATATTCAATGTATGTGTGGTTCATGGTGAAGTGCCTGAGGATTGGCAGAATGCATACGGTGTGCCACTGTACAAAGTTAAAGGGGATAAAGGTGAGTGTGCAAATTGCAGGGGTATAGGTTTATTGAGTGTTCCTGGGAAATTATATGGGAGGGTATTGATTGAGAGGGTAAAGGAATGTACAGAGCATTAGATTGGGGAAGAACAGTGTGGTTTCAGAAGTGGTAGGGGATGTGTAGATCAGGTGTTTGCTTTGCAGAATGTATGTGAGAAATACTTAGAAAAACAGATGGATTTGTGTGTGGCATTTATGGATCTGGAGAAGGCATATGATGGGGTTGATGGAGATGCTTTCTGGAAGGTATTGAGAGTATATGGTGTGGGAGGTAAGTTGCAAGAAGCAGTAAAAATTTTTACCGGGAATGTGGGGCATGTGTATGAGTAGGGAAGAGAGGAAAGTGATTGGTTCCCAGTGAATGTCGGTTTGTGGCAGGGGTGTGTGATGTCTCCATGGTAGTTTAATTTGTTTATGGATGGGGTTGTTAGGGAGGTGAATGCAACAGTTTTGGAGAGAGGGGCAAGTATGCAGTCTGTTGTGGATAAGAGGGCTTGGAAAGTGAGTCAGTTGTTGTTTGCTGGTGGCTGATTAGGATGAGAAACTGCAGAAGCTGGTGACAGAGTTTGATAAAGTGCATAAAAGAAGAAAGCTGAGAGTAAATGTGAATAAAAGCAAGGTTATTAGCTTCAGTAGGGTTGAGGGACAAGTTAACTGGGAGGTAAGTTTGAATGGAGAAAAACTGGAGGAAGTGAAGTGTTTTAGATATCTGGAAGTGGATTTAGCAGTGGATGGAACCATAGAATCAGAAGTAAGTCACAGGATAGGTGAGGGGGTGAAGGTTCTAGGAGCATTGAAGAATATGTGGAAGGTGAGAACATTATCTCTGACAGCGAAAATGGGTATGTTTGAAAAAATAGTGGTTCCAACAATTTTATATGGATGAGAGAGAGAGAGAGAGAGAGAGAGAGAGAGAGAGAGAGAGAGAGAGAGAGAGAGAGAGAGAGAGAGAGAGAAACTTTTTTTATCATTGTTTATCATCAAAACACACCACAACACAACCCTCTAGAAGCACTGCTCCCTCCAGTACACCCATATGTCTAAGCCTCACCAGGTTCCTCAGCTCCCTCCAGAATGCCCACCACATTCTCCACTGACTGCACTGTGTGGACATTGGTGACCTGTAGCTCGAGCTTTGACCCATTACTTAGACCTGGCCCAAGTTTGTATGTGAAGTTGAGGCCTCCTTGCCACTCCAAGGGAGCTTCATCTCCATCTAAAAGTCTGGAAAAAACAAAGTTTAAAACATGATTCATAGGAAACAGAATATTATCTACACTAAAATTCAAAATACACCATTATGATAGAAGCGAACAACAACTGACTCACTTCCCAAGCTCTCTCATCCACAACAGACTGCATACTTGCCCCTCTCTTCAAAACTCTTGCATTCACCTTCCTAACAACCCCATCCATAAACAAATTAAACAAGGATGGAGACATCACGCCCTCCTGCCACAAACTGACATTCACTGGGAACCAATTACTTTCCTCTCTTCCTACTCGTACACATGCCTTTCATCCTCGATAAAAACTTTTCACTGCTTCAAGCAACTTACTCCTACACCATATACTCTTAATACCTTCCACAGAGTATCTCTATCAACTCTGTCATATGCCTTCTCCAGGTCCATGAACGCTACATACAAATCCATTTGTTTTTCTAAGTATTTCTCACATCTATTTCTCAAAGCAAACGCCTGATCCACACATACTCTACCACTTCTGAAACCACACAACTCTTCCCCAATCTGATGCTCTGTACATGCCTTCACCCTCTCAATCAATATCCTCCCATATAATTTCCCAGAAATACTCAACAAACTTATACCTCTGTAATTTGAAGACTCACCTTTATCCCCTTTGCCTTTGTACAATGGCACTATGCATTGCATTTTGCCAATCCTCATTCACTTCATGAGCCATACGTACATTGAATAACCAGTCAACAACACAGTCACCCCCTTTTTTAATAAATTCCACTGCAATACCATCCACACCCGCTGCCTTGCCGGCTTTCATCTTCCGCAAAGGTTTCACTATCTCTTCTCTGTTTACAAATCATTCTATCTGACCCTCTCACTTTGCACACCACCTCGACCAAAACACCCTATATCTGCCACTTTATCATCTAACACATTCAACAAACTTTCAAAATACTCACTCCATCTCCTTCTCACATCACCAATACTTGTTATTACCTCCCCATTAGCCCCCTTCACTGATGTTCCAATTTGTTGTCCTGTCTTACACACTTTATTTACCTCCATCCAAAACATCTTTTTATTCTCCCTAAAATTCAATGATACTCTTTCACCCCAACTCCCATTTGCCCTCTTTTTCACCTTTTGCACCTTTCTCTTGACCTAATGCTTCTTTCTTTTATACATCTCCCAGTCATTTGCACTATTTCCCTGCAAAAATTGTCCAAATGCATCTCTCTTCTCTTTCACTAATAATCTTACTTCATCCCACCACTCACTACCCTTTCTAATCTGCCCACCTCCACGGTCCTCATGCCACAAGCATCTTTTG
The DNA here is from genome assembly GCF_036320965.1 of Panulirus ornatus. Taxonomy (NCBI): domain Eukaryota; kingdom Metazoa; phylum Arthropoda; class Malacostraca; order Decapoda; family Palinuridae; genus Panulirus; species Panulirus ornatus. The sequence goes on from NC_092279.1 coordinate 12,462,071, forward strand.
TGCAAGCCACCACTGCTACCCTAAATACATCCCATTCCTCCCGCACTCCCCTTACATCCTTTGCTCTAACCTTTCTCCATTCTGCAATCAGTCTCTCCTGATACTTCCTCATGCAAGTCTACTTCCCATGCTCACTTACTCTCACCACTCTCTTCACCCCAACATTTTCTCTTTTTTTCTGAAAACCTCTACAAATCTTCACCTTCGCCTCCACAAGATAATGATCAGACATCCCTCCAGTTGCACCTCTCGGCACATTAACATCCAAAAGTCTCTCTTTCACGTACCTATCAATTAACACGTAATCCAATAACGCTCTCTGGCCATTTCTCCTACTTACATACATATACTTATGTGTATCTCTCTTCTTAAACCAGGTATTCCCAATCACCAGTCCTTTTTCAGAAAATAAACTACAAGCTCTTCACCATTTACATTTACAACACTGACCACCTCCTGTACACCAATTATTCCCTCAACTGCCACATTACTCACCTTTGCATTCAAATCACCCATCACTATAACCTGGTCTCGTGCATCAAAACTGCTAACATATTCACTCAGCTGCTCCCAAAACACTTGCCTATCATAATCTTTCTTCTCATGCTCAGGTGCATAGGCACCAATAATCACTCATCTCTCTCCACCGACTTTCAGTTCTATCCATATCAATCTAGAGTTTATTTTCTTACACTCTATCACATACTCCCACAACTCCTGTTTCAGGAGTGGTGCTACTCCTTCCTTTGCTCTTGTTCTCTCATCAACCTCTAACTTTACTCCTAAAACATTGCCAAACCACTCTTCCCCTATACCCTTGAGCTTCGTTTCACTCAGAGCCAAAACATCCAGGTTCCTTTCCTCAAATATACTACCTATCTCTCCTTTTTTCTCATCTTGGTTACATCCACCACATTTAGACACCCCAGTCTGAGCCTTCGAGGAGGATGAGCACTCCCTGTGTGACTCCTTCTTCTGTGGTTTCAGATGTGGTAGAGGATGTGTGGATCAGATATTTGCTTTGAAGAATGTATGTGAGAAATACTTAGAAAAGCAAATGGATTTGTATGTAGCATTTATGGATCTGGAAAAGGCATATGATAGAGTTAATAGAGATGCTCTGTGGAAGGTATTAAGAATATATGGCATGGGAGGCAAGTTGTTCAAAGCAGTGAAAAGTTCTTATCGAGGATGTAAGGCATGTGTACGTGCAGGAAGAGAGGAAAGTGATTGGTTCCCAGTGAAAATTGGTTTGCGGCAGGGGTGCGTGATGTCTCCATGGTTGTTTAATTTGTTTATGGGTGGGGTTGTATTAAGGTGAATGCAAGAGTTTTGGAAAGAGGGGCAAGTATTCAGTCTGTTGTGGATGAGAGAGCTTGGGAAGTGAGTCAGTTGTTGTTCGCTGATGATACGGCGCTGGTGGCTTATTTGGGTGAGAAACTGCAGAAGCTGGTGACTGAGTTTGGTAAAGTGTGTGAAAGAAGAAAGCTGAGAGTAAATGTGAATAAGAGCAAGGTTATTAGGTACAGTAGGGTAGAGGGACAAGTCAACTGGGAGGTAAGTTTGAATGGAGAAAAACTGGAGGAAGTGAAGTGTTTTAGATATCTGGGAGTGGATTTGGCAGCGGATGGAAACATGGAAGCGGAAGTGAACCATAGGGTGGGGGAGGGGGCGAAAGTCCTGGGAGTGTTGAAGAATGTGTGGAAGTTGAGAACGTTATCTCCAAAAGCAAAAATGGTATGTTTGAAGGAATGGTGGTTCCAACAATGTTATATGGTTGCGAGGCATGGGCTATAGATAGAGTTGTGCGGAGGAGGGTGGATGTTCTGGAAATGAGATGTTTGAGGACAATATGTGGTGTAAGGAGGTTTGATCGAGTAAGTAATGAAAGGGGAAAAGAGAAGTGTGGTAATAAAAAGAGTGTGGTTGAGAGAGCAGAAGAGGGTGTTTTGAAATGGTTTGGTCACATGGAGAGAATGAGTGAGGAAAGATTGACTAAGAGGATATATGTGTCAGAGGTGGAGGGAACAAGGAGAAGTGGGAGACCAAACTGGAGGTGGAAAGATGGAATGAAAAAGATTTTGAGAGATCGGGGCCTGAACATGCATTAAGGAGAAAGGCGTGCAAGGAATAGAGTGACTTGAATGATGTGGTATACTGGGGTCGACGTGCTGTCAATGGATTGAACCAGGGCATGTGAAGCGTCTGGGGTAAACCATGGACAATTCTGTGGGGACTGGATGTGGAAAGGGAGCTGTGGTTTTGGTGCATTATACATGACAGCTAGAGACTGAGTGTGAACGAATATGGCCTTTGTTGTCTTTTCCTAGCGCTACCTCACACACATGCATGGGAAGGAGGTTGTTATTTCATGTGTTGCGGGGTGGCGACGGGAATGAATAAAGGCAGACAGTATGAATTATGTACATGTGTATATATGTATATGTCTCTGTATGTCTCTGTTTTAGATATCTGGGAGTGGATCTGGCAGCAGATGGAACCATGGAAGCGGAAGTGAATCATAGTGTGGGGGAGGGGGCGAAAATCCTGGGAGCATTGAAGAATGTGTGGAAGTCGATAACATTATCTCGGAAAGCAAAAATGGGTATGTTTGAAGGAATAGTGGTTCCAACAATGTTGTATGGTTGCGAGGCGTGGGCTATGGATAAAGTTGTGCGCAGGAGGGTGGATGTGCTGGAAATGAGATGTATGAGGACAATGTGTGGTGTGAGGTGGTTTGATCGAGTAAGTAATGTAAGGGTAGGAGAGATGTGTGGAAATAAAAAGAGCGTGGTTGAGAGAGCAGAAGAGGGTGTTTTGAAATGGTTTGGGCACATGGAGAGAATGAGTGAGGAAAGATTGACCAAGAGGATATATGTGTCAGAGGTGGAGGGAACGAGGAGAAGTGGGAGACCAAATTGGAGGTGGAAAGATGGAGTGAAAAAGATTTTGAGTGATCGGGGCCTGAACATGCAGGAGGGTGAAAGGCGGGCAAGGAATAGAGTGAATTGGATCGATGTGGTATAGCGGGGTTGACGTGCTGTCAGTGGATTGAATCAGGGCATGTGAAGCGTCTGGGGTAAACCATGGAAAGTTGTGTGGGGCCTGGATGTGGAAAGGGAGCTGTGGTTTCGGGCATTATTGCATGACAGCGGGAGACTGAGTGTGGACGAATGGGGCCTTTGTTATCTTTTCCTAGTGCTACCTCGCACACATGAGGGGGGAGGGGGATGGTATTCCATGTGTGGCGAGGTGGCGATGGGAATGAATAAAGGCAGACAGTGTGAATTGTGTGCATGGGTATATATGTATGTGTCTGTGTGTGTATATATATGTGTACACTGAGATGTATAGGTATGCATATTTGCGTGTGTGGACGTGTGTGTATATACATGTGTATGGGGGTGGGTTGGGCCATTTCTTTCTTCTGTTTCCTTTCGCTATCTCGCAAATGCGGGAGACAGCGACAAAGCAAAATAAATAAATATGTATATATGTATACGTTGAGATGTGTAGGTATATGTATTTGCGTGTGTAGACATGTATATATATACATGTATATGTGGGTGGGTTGGGCCATTCTTTCGTCTGTTTCCTTGCGCTACCTCGCTAACGCAGGAGACAGCGACAAAGTAAAATATATAAATATAAATATCATTTATTATACTTGATTGCCATTTCCCCTGTCAATGAAGCAGCGCCAGAAAAAAGACAAAGAATGGCCCATCCACTCATATATACATATATTCACATAAATGCCAATACATGCACATATATATATATATATATATATATATATATATATATATATATATATATATATATATATATATATATATATATATATCAACATATACACATATGCATATATATACATACACATATACAGACTTACACATGTATACAAGTGTTCATATTCATACTTGCTAGCCTTCATCCATTCCTTGCGCAATCCCGTCCCACAGGAAACAGCATCACTATCCCCTGCTAGAAAGTGTTTGTCAAAGTCACTACTGTTTATTAGCTAAAGACACTTCCTTGCTAAAATGGGCATGGCGAGTTGGTGTGAAAAATATCTTGATCATTATCACTTTTTTCATACATACTTGCCTTTTCCCATGTTAGCAAGGTAGCATTAAGAACAGAAGACTAAGCCTAAGAGGAAAAATCCTCACCTGGCCCCCTTCTCTGTTCCTTCTTTCGGAAAAGTAAAAAACTGGAGGGAGGTTTTCCAGCCTCCCGCTCCCTCCCCTTTTAGTTGCCTTTTATGACATGCAGGGAACACATGGGAAGTCCTCTTTTTCCTCTATCCCCAGGGATAACTGTTATTATCATAATCATTACTATTATTATCATTATTTTTTTTTTATTATAATTTGTCGCTGTCTCCCGCGTTTGTGAGGTAGCGCAAGGAAACAGACGAAAGAAATGGCCCAACCCCCTCCATACACATGTATATACATACGTCCACACACGCAAATATACATACCTACACAGCTTTCCATGGTTTACCCCAGACGCTTCACATGCCTTAATTCAATCCACTGACAGCACGTCAACCCCGGTATACCACATCGATCCAATTCACTCTATTCCTTGCCCTCCTTTCACCCTCCTGCATGTTCAGGCCCCGATCACACAAAATCTTTTTCACTCCATCTTTCCACCTCCAATTTGGTCTCCCTCTTCTCCTCGTTCCCTCCACCTCCGACACATATATCCTCTTGGTCAATCTTTCCTCACTCATTCTCTCCATGTGCCCAAACCACTTCAAAACACCCTCTTCTGCTCTCTCAACCACGCTCTTTTTATTTCCACACATCTCTCTTACCCTTACGTTACTCACTCGATCAAACCACCTCACACCACACATTGTCCTCAAACGTCTCATTTCCAGCACATCCATCCTCCTGCGCACAACTCTATCTATAGCCCACGCCTCGCAACCATACAACATTGTTGGAGCCACTATTCCTTCAAACATACCCATTTTTGCTTTCCGAGATAATGTTCTCGACTTCCACACATTCTTCAAGGCCCCCAGAATTATTATTATTATCATTATCATTATTATCATATTCTCTTTATTATCATTATTATCATTATCATCATCATTATCATTATTATTTTTTTTTTTTATACGATTCGCCATTTCCCGCATTTGCGAGGTAGCGTTAAGAACAGAGGACTGGGCCTTAGAGGGAAAATCCTCACCTGGCCCCCTTCTCTGTTCCTTCTTTTGGAAAATTAAAAAAAAAAAAAACGAGAGGGGAGGATTTCCAGCCACCCGCTCCCTCCCCTTTTAGTCGCCTTCTACGACACGCAGGGAATACGTGGGAAGTATTCTTTCTCCCCTATTATTATTATCATTATTATTCTTTTTTCTTTTCTTTCATACTATTCGCCATTTCCCGCCTCAGCGAGGTAACGTTAAGAACAGAGGACTGGGCCTCTGAGGGAATATCCTCACCCGGCCCCCTTCTCTGTTCCTTCCTTTGGGAAAAAAAAAAAAAAATGAGAGGGGAAAATTTCCAGCCCCCCGCTCCCTTCCCTTTTAGTCGCCTTCTACAACACGCAGGGAATACGTGGGAAGTATTCTTTCTCCCCTATCCCCTATTATTATCATTATTATCATTACCACTGTCATCATTCATACTGCTATTATCCCAGTTTCTGAGAATAAACAATAGCACTACCTAAGTATCTTTTGTGTGCCATAGTAAGCAACCAGGAGTTTGAAAATCCATCCCTCCTGCATCAACACCTAAGACATTGGTACAAAAGGATTCAAATGAGAAATACTCCCCTAAGGCTTAGTCCTAGTGCTACCTCATGAGGGGAGGAGGCAAATAACAGTATTAATGTCCTCTCAAAGGCAGAGAATCTCACAATCCTGTTACAGCACCCCAGCACTGTATAAGGAACAATTAAACATACCGAAATATGTCACACAACTGGGACACTGACTCATTTAAAACAGAATATCTGCATCCCCATGGAATCCACTCTAAAACTCTTTACCCCTGATGGACATGAATTCAACCTGCATTCTCTCAAAACCCTCACTGACTGACCACTGTTACTGAGTAAAACACCAACCATACTTGGCAACACACATGAAACCTGTAAAAGTCACATCCCACAATATAAACAGTAATACAAAGACCATAAACAACTTATATGTCCAAAGAATACTTATTGATACCAATTTCACATAAAGAAGAAATTTTAATTCTTTATGTATCCAATATAAGCAAATTGTCCACTCCACACTAAACTATGCCTCAGCTGCATGGTCATCCTTTCAAAAGCAAACATAACAAAAATACAAGCTACAGCTCTCAGATAATCACTGCCTGCTCAGCAACATCAAAATATTCAGTATTTGCACAACAAGACATAAATACTTCCAATACAAGTCCACTTCAACTTGTTTAGCACCAATTTTTTTCAAAAGCACAGCCCCTCCCATCCAAGCCACTTCATAACCAATCATCATCTTTTACACTGAAGTGAAATACTCATGTTGGCCTCAAATTTCAGTCATTTTTCCTTGTGTGTCCCACAATTCTCAGCAAACACTATATTGACATAACATATTCACAGTTTAATGACACGGCAAGCACTAGACAACCATCATAATACTTTTGAACTACATCCCATCCAGCATATATCAATCATCAGACGGAGGACTCAGCACTTTGAACACCATCCATTTCCTGTACATCATCAAGAGTGATTCAATACATTGCAGTACCTTTTGTGCCTAAAATGCAACTTCTATACTGAAGACACTGAAGATCTGCTCCTTATTTGCCCTACACTTGCCCAGGAAAACAAACGCACATATGGCTGACTCCCCTAAAGCTGCAGGAGCCCCATAAGAAAACCTCTCGGGGAACATAAGTAAGTATATGCACGTAAGATAATGGTATATGGGTGACGTAACAATCACTCACCTGAGGAGGTGCCAAGCATCACCATACCCCACAGGCTGGACTGGAATCTTGGGCTGGTCAGCCTCATCCTTTGGTATGGAGAAGGCATCATCTGCAAGTGCTCAACTCCATCAGAAATTGCCAGAATAGGAGAAAATACCCTTCTCTCTTTCTCTTTACATTTATATATATATATTTTTTTTTTTTTTGCTTTGTCGCTGTCTCCCGCGTTTGCGAGGTAGCGGAAGGAAACAGACGAATGAAATGGCCCAACCCACCCCCATACACATGTATATACATACACGTCTACACACACAAATATACATACCTATACATCTCAATGTACACATATATATACACACACAGACACATACCTATATACCCATGCACACAATTCACACTGTCTGCCTTTATTCATTCCCATCGCCACCTCGCCACATATGGAATACCATCCCCCTCCCCCCTCATGTGTGCCAGGTAGCACTAGGAAAAGACAACAAAGGCCCCATTCGTTCACACTCAGTCTCTAGCTGTCATGCAATAATGCCCGACACCACAGCTCCCTTTCCACATCCAGGCCCCACACAACTTTCCATGGTTTACCCCAGACGCTTCACATGCCCTGATTCAATCCACTGACAGCATGTCAACCCCAGTATACCACATCGATCCAATTCACTCTATTCCTTGTCCGCCTTTCACTCTCCTGCATGTTTAGGCCCCGATCACTCAAAATCTTTTTCACTCCATCTTTCCACCTCCAATTTGGTCTCCCACTTCTCCTCGTTCCCTCCACCTCCAAAACATATATCATCTTGGTCAATCTTTCCTCACTCATTCTCTCCATGTGCCCAAACCATTTCAGAACACCCTCTTCTGCTCTCTCAACCACGCTCTTTTTATTTCCGCACATCTCTCTTACCCTTACATTACTTACTCGATCAAACCACCTCACACCACACATTGTCCTCAAACATCTCATTTCCAGCACATCCACCCTCCTGCGCACAACTCTATCCATAGCCCACGCCTCGCAACCATACAACATTGTTGGAACCACTATTCCTTCACACATACCCATTTTTGCTTTCCGAGATAATGTTCTCGACTTCCACACATTCTTCAAGGCTCCCAGGATTTTCGCCCCCTCCCCCACCCTATGATTCACTTCCACTTCCATGGTTCCATCCACTGCCAGATCCACTCCCAGATATCTAAAACACTTCACTTCCTCCAGTTTTTCTCCATTCAAACTTACCTCCCAATTGACTTGACCCTCAACCCTACTGTACCTAATAACCTTGCTCTTATTCACATTTACTCTTAACTTTCTTCTTTCACACACTTTACCAAACTCAATCACCAGCTTCTGCAGTTTCTCACATGAATCAGCCACCAGCGCTGTATCATCAGTGAACAACAACTGACTCACTTCCCAAGCTCTCTCATCCACAACAGACTTCATACTTGCCCCTCTTTCCAAAACTCTTGCATTCACCTCCCTAACAACCCCAACCATAAACAAATTAAACAACAAAGGAGACATCACACACCCCTGCCGCAAACCTACATTCACTGAGAACCAATCACTTTCCTCTCTTCCTACACGTACACATGCCTTACATCCTCGATAAAAACTTTTCACTGCTTCTAACAATTTGCCTGCCACACCATATATTCTTAATACCTTCCACAGAGCATCCCTATCAACTCTATCATATGCCTTCTCCAGATCTATAAATGCTACATACAAATCCATTCGCTTTTCTAAGTATTTCCCACATACATTCTTCGAAGCAAACACCTGATCCACTCATCCTCTACCACTTTTCAGCTGAAACCACACTGCTCTTCCCCAATCTGATGCTCTGTACATGCCATTACCCTCTCAATCAATACCCTCCCATATAATTTACCAGGAATACTCAACAAACTTATACCTCTGTAATTTGAGCACTCACTCTTATCCCCTTTGCCTTTGTACAATGGCACTATGCACGCATTCCGCCAATCCTCAGGCACCTCACCATGAATCATACATACATTAAATAACCTTACCAACCAGTCAACCAGTCAACGATACAGTCACCCCCTTTTTTAATAAATTAAACTGCAATACCATCCGAACCTGCTGCCTTGCCAGCTTTCATCTTCTGCAAAGCTTTTACTACCTCTTCTCTGTTTACCAAATTATTTTCCCTAACCCTCTCACACACACACATTATATATATATATATTTTTGCAGGGAAAAAATGCAATTGAGTGGGAGATGTATAAAAGAAAGAGACAGGAGGTCAAGAGAAAGGTGCAAGAGGTGAAAAAGAGGGCAAATGAGAGTTGGGGTGAGAGAGTATCATTAAATTTTAGGGAGAATAAAAAGATGTTCTGGAAGGAGGTAAATAAAGTGCATAAGACAAGGGAGCAAATGGGAACTTCAGTGAAGGGCGCAAATGGGGAGGTGATAACAAATAGTGGTGATGTGAGAAGGAGATGGAGTGAGTATTTTGAAGGTTTGTTGAATGTGTTTGATGATAGAGTGGCAGATATAGGGTGTTTTGGTCGAGGTGGTGTGCAAAGTGAGAGGGTTAGGGAAAGTGATTTGGTAAACAGAGAAGAGGTAGTAAAAGCTTTGCGGAAGATGAAAGCCGGCAAGGCAGCAGGTTTGGATGGTATTGCAGTGGAATTTATTAAAAAAGGGGGTGACTGTAGTATTGACTGGTTGGTAAGGTTATCTAATGTATGTATGACTCATGGTGAGGTGTCTGAGGATTGGCGGAATGCGTGCATAGTGCCATTGTACAAAGGCAAAGGGGATAAGAGTGAGTGCTCAAATTACAGAGGTATAAGTTTGTTGGTATTCCTGGGAAATTATATGGGAGGGTATTGATTGAGAGGGTGAAGGCATGTACAGAGCATCAGATTGGGGAAGAGCAGTGTGGTTTCAGAAGTGGTAGAGGATGTGTGGATCAGGTGTTTGCTTTGAAGAATGTATGTGAGAAATACTTGGAAAAGCAAATGGATTTGTTTGTAGCATTTATGGATCTGGAGAAGGCATATGATAGAGTTGATAGAGATGCTCTGTGGAAGGTATTAAGAATATATGGTGGGGCAGGCAAGTTGTTAGAAGCAGTGAAAAGTTTTTATTGAGGATGTAAGGCATGTGTACGTGTAGGAAGAGAGGAAAGTGATTGGTTCTCAGTGAATGTAGGTTTGCGGCAGGGGTGTGTGATGTCTCCATTGTTGTTTAATTTGTTTATGGATGGGGTTGTTAGGGAGGTGAATGCAAGAGTTTTGGAGAGAGGGGCAAGTATGAAGTCTGTTGGGGATGAGAGAGCTTGGGAAGTGAGTCAGTTGTTGTTTGCTGATGATACAGCGCTGGTGGCTGATTCATGTGAGAAACTGCAGAAGCTGGTGACTGAGTTTGGTAAAGTGTGTGAAAGAAGAAAGTTAAGAGTAAATGTGAATAAGAGCAAGGTAATTAGGTACAGTAGGGTTGAGGGTCAAGTCAATTGGGAGGTAAGTTTGAATGGAGAAAAACTGGAGGAAGTAAAGTGTTTTAGATATCTGGGAGTGGATCTGGCAGCGGATGGAACCATGGAAGCGGAAGTGGTTCATAGGGTGGGGGAGGGGGGCGAAAATCCTGGGAGCCTTGAAGAATGTGTGGAAGTCGAGAACATTATCTCGGAAAGCAAAAATGGGTATGTTTGAAGGAATAGTGGTTCCAACAATGTTGTATGGTTGCGAGGCGTGGGCTATGGATAGAGTTGTGCGCAGGAGGATGGATGTGCTGGAAATGAGATGTTTGAGGACAATGTGTGGTGTGAGGTGGTTTGATCGAGTAAGTAACGTAAGGGTAAGAGAGATGTGTGGAAATAAAAAGAGCGTGGTTGAGAGAGCAGAAGAGGGTGTTTTGAAATGGTTTGGGCACATGGAGAGAATGAGTGAGGAAAGATTGACCAAGAGGATATATGTGTCGGAGGTGGAGGGAACGAGAAGTGGGAGACCAAATTGGAGGTGGAAAGATGGAGTGAAAAAGATTTTGTGTGATCGGGGCCTGAACATGCAGGAGGGTGAAAGGAGGGCAAGGAATAGAGTGAATTGGATCGATGTGGTATACCGGGGTTGACGTGCTGTCAGTGGATTGAATCAGGGCATGTGAAGCGTCTGGGGTAAACCATGGAAAGCTGTGTAGGTATGTATATTTGCGTGTGTGGACGTATGTCTATACATGTGTATGGGGGTGGGTTGGGCCATTTCTTTCGTCTGTTTCCTTGCGCTACCTCGCAAGCACGGGAGACAGCGACAAAGTATAATAAAATATAAATAAAATAATGTTGGAAAGGATCACAATTTTGCGCGTGATCAAGATATTCCTATGAGTCCACGGGGAAAATGAAAAACGATAAGTTCCCAAGTGCACTTTCGTGTAATAATCACATCATCAGGAGAGACACAAGAGAGAAATATAACAGTTAGTTGATATACACTGAAGAGACGAAGCTAGGACGCCATTTGGTAAACATGCGATTGTCCAAGACAGACAATGAGCATTCATAAACTTATCATTTTACAAATCTTATCAGCAATAAAGTTATGTAATTCGTATAGACCATCACTAATATTAAGATTATGTTTGAAGGAATAGTGGTTCCAACAATGTTGTATGGTTGCGAGGCGTGGGCTATGGATAGAGTTGTGCGCAGGAGGATGGATGTGCTGGAAATGAGATGTTTGAGGACAATGTGTGGTGTGAGGTGGTTTGATCGAGTGAGTAACGTAAGGGTAAGAGAGATGTGTGGAAATAAAAAGAGCGTGGTTGAGAGAGCAGAAGAGGGTGTTTTGAAGTGGTTTGGGCACATGGAGAGAATGAGTGGGGAAAGACTGACCAAGAGGATATATGTGTCGGAGGTGGAGGGAACGAGGAGAAGAGGGAGACCAAATTGGAGGTGGAAAGATGGAGTGAAAAAGATTTTGTGTGATCGGGGCCTGAACATGCAGGATGGTGAAAGGAGGGCAAGGAATAGAGTGAATTGGAGCGATGTGGTATACCGGGGTTGACGTGCTGTCAGAGGATTGAAGCAAGGCATGTGAAGCGTCTGGGGTAAACCATGGAAAGCTGTGTAGGTATGTATATTTGCGTGTGTGGACGTATGTATATACATGTGTATAGGGGGGGGGGGGCCATTTCTTTCGTCTGTTTCCTTGCGCTACCTCGCAAACGCGGGAGACAGCAACAAAGTATAATAATAATAATAATAATTCTTTGTGTATTCAATAATAGAAGATTCAATGATATTTGTTGTGGTAATAAAGTTAGAGTTAATAACTGAGATGGTATTACTCCAGTCAATATAATGATGATGGTTTTTAACGTGATTAAACAAGGCATTTGATTCTTGTCCCGTTCTTATACTACATTTATGCTGCTTAAGTCTAACAGAAAGATCCTGACCAGTCTGCCCAAAATAAAATTTATCACAATTTCCACATGGCACTTTATAAATGCATCCAAGAGAATTTTCTGGTGAATTCCTGATTAAGATATTTCCAGCACATCCATCCTCCTGCGCACAACTCTATAAGTATTTTTGTTGCTGAAGGTAACATTTACATTAAAGGATTTAAGCAACGTGGGAAGTAAAGTAAAATTATTATTAAAAGGGAGAACTAAAAGATTCTTGGTGTCAATGGGAGGTTTGGGCTCAACTCTATAAAATGATTTCTTTGCTAACTTAAGGGATTTATCAATGAAAGATCTAGGGTACTTTAGCTTAGATCCAAGAGAATATATCTTCTCAAACTCATCATCAATAAACTCTGGACTGCAAATAAGTAATGCCCAAGGAACATAGATTGAAATGATGATAATTTAACTCTGTCATGTTGAGATGAGTAAAAATGGATATATGAGCATACACTGGTAGGTTTTCTGTATATGCTAAACTTAAACTTGTTTCCTTGCCTATGGATCATGCAATCTAAAGATGGTAACATACCATTATTTTCATTTTCTACTGTAAATTTGATGGAAGGTACTAAATTGTTAAGTAAGGGGAGAAATATTTGTAAATTTTCATTTGTTGGCCAAACACAAAGAACATCATCCACATACCTAAACCAAACTGCATTAGAAGGTAAGCTATCCTTTAGTAATTTTGTTTCAAAAAATTCCATATAAAAATTACTTAGTACAGGTGAAAGAGGGTTACCCATTGCCATACTTAGTTTTCCCACATTTTAACAGAAATTTAATTAAGAAATCTAATTCATGCATTCCTTCATTTATGTTTATTGTGCTGTTAACTTTGTTAAGAGAGGATTCAGTGATAACCTTTTCTAAATGTGACACACAATGGTAAAATTTATTTTTGACTAACCCAATTCACTGAATTTCAATCAAATGCAATTTCATAACATTGAATTTCATTGCAAGGGTGACTTTTGTTAGCTAGGATTATTAATGTATGTTTTGATCTTTGTGATGACTGATTAAATGAATCTTTTAATATCAGAGTAACCTCAATAACCTAAGAAACCAACTGATGATAAGCCTAATCTTGAAAGTATCAAAGGTGTTGCTCTGAACATTTCCTGGGAACAATAATTCTATGCATCAATAATGTTGGTGATCAGGAAATATTTTGTACAGTCCAGATTAACTCGGTGACCTCTAAGTTTTAATCCATTTCCTTTTGTTGGTAATGTTGGCACTACTGTTAAAAAATGTTCAATATGGATGTTGTTGAATCTTTGAGTACTTTGCACATGTTATCTAATTTGCTGCAGAGAAGCCTCTGCTTAGAGAGAACAGGTTTAATTCTCATAGTCTCTCCTCACGTGGTTTGTTACGCAATTAAGAAATAAATTTAGTTGCTTTTTGCTGCACTGCTTTCATTATGAGAATATTCTTACAAATGTGGGGGGCCCAAAACTGCACTGCATATTTGAGGTGTAGTATAACTAGACTTAGGAATAGTGGCAATATCACATCTTACTTTTGTAAGTAAAGTTTCTGTTAATAAATCCTAATATCTTATTTGCTTTCTTAGCAGCTACATTGCAGACTAGGAGCGTCCTTTATCTTGTGGCCCATCAGTTCATTATCAAATATTTAGTTCAGGTTCCCTACTTGTATAAGCTGACATCTATTGATGTTACATGGCATTTGCCATTTACTAATCCATTCAGTGATTTTATCTAGATCCTCTTGTAATCTTAGTCTATCTTCTTTGGTTAATTAGGCACTGTTGATGTTTGTGCCATCCACAAATTTTCAACCTAGGCTGCTTACCCCTATGTCAGTATCATTAATATAGATTTTATGAAATATAGCCCCAAGTATGGATCCCTGAGGGACTTCACCAGTAACTGGTGACCATGGTGACAATTTCCCATTCATTACGACTCTCTGCTTCCTATCACATAACCAGTTTTCTATCTAATTTCCTATGCAACCAGTAATCCCTGAGACCCATACTTTGTGTATCAATCTAATGTGGGGGACTTTGATGAATGCTTTCTGGAAGTCCAGATGTATTATACCTATTGCTCTTGTCTTGTAGTTGGTGCTGAATAATCTATGATAAAATTCAAGAAGGTTTGTCCATCTGGTACACACCTGTGGCAGGGAAGCCAGGGGTGAGGAGGTCACCCTGCAGTCTGAGAGAGCCTAGCCGTATAGCACCTGCAGGAGCATACACAGAGGCCGGATATGTACCAGAGGAGTTAAAGGGTGCCACTTCTGCTGGGTCTGTGTACAGGATAACCCCTTTGGCTCCACGTTCCTCAGCAAATCTAACCTTCAAGGGAGGAAACATCAATAAGTCTAACATAAAAGGCTACAATTTCAATCTGTCTGTGAAGTTAGTGCAAACCTGGAATCCCTGAGCAGATACAATTCTAAGTCTAAAAAAATGTAGTAGGGACAGTATATATATATGTGTGTGTGTGTGTGTGTGTGTGTGTGTGAGAGAGAAAGAGAGAGAGGAGAGTTTGTTGTGAAAGAACAAGTGAAGACAGTAAGGAAGGGAAAGAAGTGGGGGGAGTGTGTGAGGGAAGAAATGAATGACATAAAGGTAGTTAGGTATGGTGTACTGTTCATATGACTACGCTAATGATGTTAAGATACTTCAACCTTCTTTGATATATATATATTCATTTATTATACTTTGTCGCTGTCTCCCGCATTAGCAAGGTAGCACAAGGAAACAGACAAAAGAATGGCCCAACCCACCCACATACACATGTATATACATACACATCCACACATGCACATATACATACCTATACATCTCAACATATACATTTATATACACAGACATATATACATATGTACACATGTACATAATTCATACTGTCTGCCTTTATTCATTCCCATCGCCACCTTGTCACACATGAAATAACATCCCCTTCCCCCTCATGTGTGCGAGGTAGCGCTAGGAAAAGACAACAAAGGCCCCATTCGTTCACTCTCAGTCTCTAGCTGTCATGTAATAATGCACCAAAACCACAGCTCCCTTTCCACGTCAAGGCCCCACAGAACTTTCCATGGTTTACTCCAGACGCTTCACATGCCCTGGTTCAATCCATTGACAGCACATCGACCCGGTATACCATATCGTTCCAATTCACTCTATTCCTTGCACGCCTTTCCCCCTCATGCATGTTCAGGCCCCGATCATTCAAAATCTGTTTCACTCCATCTTTCCACCTCCAATTTGGTCTCCCACTTCTCCTCATTCCCGCCACCTCTGACACATATATCCTCTTGGTCAATCTTTCCTCACTCATTCTCTCCATGTGACCAAACCATTTCAAAACACCCTCTTCTGCTCTCTCAACCACACTCTTTTTATTACCACACATCTCTCTAACCCTATTATTACTTACTCGATCAAACCACCTCACACCACATATTGTCCTCAAACATCTCATTTTCAGCACATCCACCCTCCTCCGCACAACTCTATCCATAGGCCACACCTCACAACCATACAACATTGTTGGAACCACTATTCCTTCAAACATACCCATTTTTGCTTTCCGAGATAATGTTTTCGACTTCCACACATTTTTCAAGGCTCCCAGAATTTTCACCCCCTCCCCCACCATATGATTTACTTCCGCTTCCATGGTTCCATCCGCTACCAAATCCACTCCCAGATATCTAAAACACTTCACTTCCTCCAGTTTTTCTCCATTCAAACTTACCTCCCAGTTGACTTGACCCTCAACCCTACTGTACCTAATAACCTTGCTTTTATTCACATTTACTCTTAACTTTCTTCTTTCACACACTTTACCAAACTTAGTCACCAGCTTCTGCAGTTTCTCACAAGAATCAGCCACCAGCGCTGTATCATCAGCGAACAACAACTGACTCACTTCCCAAGCTCTCTCATCCACAACAGACTGCATACTTGCCCCTCTTTCCAAAACTCTTGCATTCACCTCCCTAACAACCCCATCCATAAACAAATTAAACAACAATGGAGACATCACACACCCCTGCCGCAAACCTACATTCACTGAGAAACAATTACTTTCCTCTCTTCCTACACGTACACATGCCTTACATCCTCGATAAAAACTTTTCACTGCTTCTAACAACTTGCCTCCCACACCATATATTCTTAATACCTTCCACTGAGCATCTCTATCAACTCAATCATATGCCTTCTCCAGATCCATAAATGCTACATACAAATCCATTTGCTTTTCTAAATATTTCTCACATACATTCTTCAAAGAAAACACCTGATCCACACATCCTCTACCACTTCTGAAACCACACTGCTCTTCCCCAATCTGATGCTCTGTACATGCCTTCACCCTCTCAATCAAAACCCTCACATATAATTTCCCAGGAATACTCAACAAACTTATACCTCTGTAATTTGAGCACTCACCTTTGTCCCCTTTGCCTTTGTACAAACGCACAATGCAAGTATTCCGCCAGTCCTCAGGCACCTCACCATGAATCATACATACATTAAATAACCTTACCAACCAGTCAACAATACAGTCACCCCCCTTTTTAATAAATTCCATTTCAATACCATCTAAACCCGCTGCCTTGCCGGCTTTCATCTTCCGCAAAGCTTTTATATATATATATATATATATATATATATATATATATATATATATATATATATATATATATATATATATATATTTTTTTTTTTTTTATACTTTGTCGCTGTCTCCCGCGTTTGCGAGGTAGCGCAAGGAAACAGACGAAAGAAATGGCCCAACCCCCCCCCCCCATACACATGTATATACATACGTCCACACACGCAAATATACATACCTACACAGCTTTCCATGGTTTACCCCAGACGCTTCACATGCCTTGATTCAATCCACTGACAGCACGTCAACCCCGGTATACCACATCGCTCCAATTCACTCTATTCCTTGCCCTCCTTTCACCCTCCTGCATGTTCAGGCCCCGATCACACAAAATCTTTTTCACTCCATCTTTCTACCTCCACTTTGGTCTCCCTCTTCTCCTTGCTCCCTCTTGTTATCACCTCCCCATTTGCGCCCTTCACTGAAGTTCCCATTTGCTCCCTTGTCTTACGCACTTTATTTACCTCCT
The DNA here is from genome assembly GCF_036320965.1 of Panulirus ornatus. Taxonomy (NCBI): domain Eukaryota; kingdom Metazoa; phylum Arthropoda; class Malacostraca; order Decapoda; family Palinuridae; genus Panulirus; species Panulirus ornatus. Next base: position 12,479,612 of record NC_092279.1, read on the forward strand.
TCCAGAACATCTTTTTATTCTCCCTAAAATTTAATGATACTCTCTCACCCCAACTCTCATTTGCCCTTTTTTTCACCTCTTGCACCTTTCTCTTGACCTCCTGTCTCTTTCTTTTATACATCTCCCACTCAATTGCATTTTTTCCCTGCAAAAATCGTCCAAATGCCTCTCTCTTCTCTTTCACTAATACTCTTACTTCTTCATCCCACCACTCACTACCCTTTCTAATCAACCCACCTCCCACTCTTCTCATGCCACAAGCATCTTTTGCGCAATCCATCAGATTCCCTAAATACATCCCATTCCTCCCCCACTCCCCTTGCTTCCATTGTTCTCACCTTTTTCCATTCTGTACTCAGTCTCTCCTGGTACTTCCTCACACAGGTCTCCTCAAGCTCACTTACTCTCACCACCCTCTTCACCCCAACATTCACTCTTCTTTTCTGAAAACCCATACAAATCTTCACCTTAGCCTCCACAAGATAATGATCAGACATCCCTCCAGTTGCACCTCTCAGCACATTAACATAAAAAAGTCTCTCTTTCGCACGCCTGTCAATTAACACGTAATCCAATAACGCTCTCTGGCCATCTCTCCTACTTACATAAGTATACTTATGTATATCTCGCTTTTTAAACCAGGTATTCCCAATCATCAGTCCTTTTTCAGCACATAAATCTACAAGCTCTTCACCATTTCCATTTACAACACTGAACACCCCATGTATACCAATTATTCCCTCAACTGCCACATTACTCACCTTTGCATTCAAATCACCCATCACTATGACCCGGTCTCGTGCATCAAAACCACTAACACACTCATTCAGCTGCTCCCAAAACACTTGCCTCTCTTGATCTTTCTTCTCATGCCCAGGTGCATATGCACCAATAATCAATATATATATATATATATATTTTATTTTTATTACTTTTTTTATTATACTTTGTCGCTGTCTCCCGCGTTTGCGAGGTAGCGCAAGGAAACAGACGAAAGAAATGGCCCAACCCCCCCCCCATACACATGTATATACATACGTCCACACACGCAAATATACATACCTACACAGCTTTCCATGGTTTACCCCAGACGCTTCACATGCCTTGCTTCAATCCACTGACAGCACGTCAACCCCGGTATACCACATCGCTCCAATTCACTCTATTCCTTGCCCTCCTTTCACCCTCCTGCATGTTCAGGCCCCGATCACACAAAATCTTTTTCACTCCATCTTTCCACCTCCAATTTGGTCTCCCTCTTCTCCTTGTTCCCTCCACCTAAAACACATATATCCTCTTGGTCAATCTTTCCTCACTCATCCTCTCCATGTGCCCAAACCACTTCAAAACATCCTCTTCTGCTCTCTCAACCACGCTCTTTTTATTTCCACACATCTCTCTTACCCTTACGTTACTCACTCGATCAAACCACCTCACACCACACATTGTCCTCAAACATCTCATTTCCAGCACATCCATCCTCCTGCGCAAAACTCTATCCATAGCCCACGCCTCGCAACCATACAACATTGTTGGAACCACTATTCCTTCAAACATATCCATTTTTGCTTTCCGAGATAATGTTCTCGACTTCCACACATTCTTCAAGGCTCCCAGGATTTTCGCCCCCTCCCCCACCCTATGATCCACTTCCGCTTCCATGGTTCCATCCGCTGCTAGATCCACTCCCAGATATCTAAAACACTTCACTTCCTACAGTTTTTCTCCATTCAAACTCACCTCCCAATTGACTTGACCCTCAACCCTACTGTACCTAATAACCTTGCTCTTATTCACATTTACTCTTAACTTTCTTCTTCCACACACTTTTCCAAACTCAGTCACCAGCTTCTGCAGTTTCTCACATGAATCAGCCACCAGCGCTGTATCATCAGCGAACAACAACTGACTCACTTCCCAAGCTCTCTCATCCCCAACAGACTTCATACTTGCCCCTCTTTCCAAAACTCTTGCATTTACCTCCCTAACGACCCCATCCATAAACAAATTAAACAACCATGGAGACATCACACACCCCTGCCGCAAACCTACATTCACTGAGAACCAATCACTTTCCTCTCTTCCTACACGTACACATGCCTTACATCCTCGATAAAAACTTTTCACTGCTTCTAACAACTTTCCTCCCACACCATATATTCTTAATACCTTCCACAGAGCATCTCTATCAACTCTATCATATGCCTTCTCCAGATCCATAAATGCTACATGCAAATCCATTTGCTTTTCTAAGTATTTCTCACATACATTCTTCAAAGCAAACACCTGATCCACACATCCTCTACCACTTCTGAAACCACACTGCTCTTCCCCAATCTGATGCTCTGTACATGCCTTCACCCTCTCAATCAATACCCTCCCATATAATTTACCAGGAATACTCAACAAACTTATACCTCTGTAATTTGAGCACTCACTCTTATCCCCTTTGCCTTTGTACAATGGCACTATGCACGCATTCCGCCAATCCTCAGGCACCTCATCATGAGTCATACATACATTAAATAACCTTACCAACCAGTCAACAATACAGTCACCCCCTTTTTTAATAAATTCCACTGCAATACCATCCAAACCTGCTGCCTTGCCGGCTTTCATCTTCCGCAAAGCTTTCACTAGTGATATATATATATATATATATATATATATATATATATATATATATATATATATATATATATATATATATATATATGTATATATATATATATATATATATATATATATATATATATATATATATATATATATATATATATATATGCCGGCAAGGCAGCAGGTTTGGATGGTATTGCAGTGGAGTTTATTAAAAAAGGGGGTGACTGTATTGTTGATTGGTTGGTAAGGTTATTTAATGTATGTATGATTCATGGTGAGGTGCCTGAGGATTGGCGGAATGCGTGCATAGTGCCATTGTACAAAGGCAAAGGGGATACGAGTGAGTGCTCAAATTACAGAGGTATAAGTTTGCTGAGTATTCCTAGTAAATTATATGGGAGGGTATTGATTGAGAGGGTGAAGGCATGTACAGAGCATCAGATTGGGGATGAGCAGTGTGGTTTCAGAAGTGGTAGAACATGTGTGGATCAGGTGTTTGCTTTGAAGAATATATGTGAGAAATACTTAGAAAAGCAAATGGATTTGTATGTAGCATTTATGGATCTGGAGAAGGCATATGATAAAGTTGATAGAGATGCTCTGTGGAAGGTATTAAGAATATATGGTGTGGGAGGCAAGTTGTTAGAAGCAGTGAAAAGTTTTTATCGAGGATGTAAGGCATGTGTACGTGTAGGAAGAGAGGAAAGTGATTGGTTCTCAGTGAATGTAGGTTTGCGGCAGGGATGTGTGATGTCTCCATGGTTGTTTAATTTGTTTATGGATGGGGTTGTTAGGGAGGTGAATGCAAGAGTTTTGGAAAGAGGGGCAAGTATGAAATCTGTTGTGGATGAGAGAGCTTGGGAAGTGAGTCAGTTGTTCGCTGATGATACAGCGCTGGTGGCTGATTCATGTGAGAAACTGCAGAAGCTGGTGACTGAGTTTGGTAAAGTGTGTGAAAGAAGAAAGTTAAGAGTAAATGTGAATAAGAGCAAGGTTATTAGGTACAGTAGGGTTGAGGGTCAAGTCAATTGGGAGGTAAGTTTGAATGGAGAAAAACTGGAGGAAGTGAAGTGTTTTAGATATCTGGGAGTGGATCTGGCAGCGGATGGAACCATGGAAGTGGAAGTGAATCATAGGGTGGGGGAGGGGGCAAAAATCCTGGGAGCCTTGAAGAATGTGTGGAAGTCAAGAACATTATCTCGGAAAGCAAAAATGGGTATGTTTGAAGGAATAGTGGTGCCAACAATGTTGTATGGTTGCGAGGTGTGGGCTATGGATAGAGTTGTGCGCAGGAGGGTGGATGTGCTGGAAATGAGATGTTTGAGGACAATGTGTGGTGTGAGGTGGTTTGATCGAGTAAGTAATGTAAGGGTAAGAGAGATGTGTGGAAATAAAAAGAGCAGGGTTGAGAGAGCAGAAGAGGGTGTTTTGAAATGGTTTGGGCACATGGAGAGAATGAGTGAGGAAAGATTGACAAAGAGGATATATGTGTCGGGGGTGGAGGGAACGAGGAGAAGTGGGATACCAAATTGGAGGTGGAAAGATGGAGTGAAAAAGATTTTGTGTGATCGGGGCCTGAACATGCAGGAGGGTGAAAGGCGGGCAAGGAATAGAGTGAATTGGATCGATGTGGTATACCGGGGTTGACGTGCTGTCAGTGGATTGAATCAGGGCATGTGAAGCGTCTGGGGTAAACCATGGAAAGTTGTGTGGGGCCTGGATGTGGAAAGGGAGCTGTGGTTTCGGGCATTATTGCGTGGCAGCTAGAGACTGAGTGTGAATGAATGGTGCCTTGGTTGTCTTTTCCTAGTGATACCTCGCACACATGAGGGGGGAGGGGGAAGGTATTCCTTGTGTGGCGAGGTGGCGATGGGAGTGAATGGGGGCAGACAGTGTGAAATGTGTGCATGGGTATATATGTATGTGTCTGTGTATGTATATATATGTGTACATTGAGATGTATAGGTAAGTATATTTGCGTGTGTGGACGTGTGTGTGTGTACATTGTGTATGGGGGTGGGTTGGGCCATTTCTTTCGTCTGTGTCCTTGCGGTACCACGCAAACGCGGGAGACAGTGACAAAGCAAAAAAAAAAAAAAAAAAAATATATATATATATATATATATATATATATATATATATATATATAGTGCATAGTGCCATTGTACAAAGGCAAAGGGGATACGAGTGAGTGCTCAAATTACAGAGGTATAAGTTTGTTGAGTATTCCTGGTAAATTATATGGGAGGGTATTGATTGAGAGGGTGAAGGCATGTACAGAGCATCAGATTGGGGAAGAGCAGTGTGGTTTCAGAAGTGGTAGAGGATGTGTGGATCAGGTGTTTGCTTTGAAGAATGTATGTGAGAAATACTTAGGAAAGCAAATGGATTTGTATGTAGCATTTATGGATCTGGAGAAGGCATATGATAGAGTTGATAGAGATGCTCTGTGGAAGGTATTAAGAATATATGGTGTGGGAGGAAAGTTGTTAGAAGCAGTGAAAAGTTTTTATCGAGGATGTAAGGCATGTGTACGTGTACGAAGAGAAAGTGATTGGTTCTCAGTGAATGTAGGTTTGCGGCAGGGGTGTGTGATGTCTCCATGGTTGTTTAATTTGTTTATGGATGGGGGAGGTAAATGCAAGAGTTTTGGAAAGAGGGGCAAGTATGAAGTCTGTTGGGGATGAGAGAGCTTGGGAAGTGAGTCAGTTGTTGTTCGCTGATGATACAGCGCTGGTGGCTGATTCATGTGAGAAACTGCAGAAGCTGGTGACTGAGTTTGGTAAAGTGTGTGGAAGAAGAAAGTTAAGAGTAAATGTGAATAAGAGCAAGGCTATTAGGTACAGTAGGGTTGAGGGTCAAGTCAATTGGGAGGTGAGTTTGAATGGAGAAAAACTGGAGGAAGTGAAGTGTTTTAGATATCTGGGAGTGGATCTGGCAGCGGATGGAGCCATGGAAGCGGAAGTGGATCATAGGGTGGGGGAGGGGGCGAAAATTCTGGGGGCCTTGAAGAATGTGTGGAAGTCCAGAACATTATCTCGGAAAGCAAAAATGGGTATGTTTGAAGGAATAGTGGTTCCAACAATGTTGTATGGTTGCGAGGCGTGGGCTATAGATAGAGTTGTGCGCAGGAGGATGGATGTGCTGGAAATGAGATGTTTGAGGACAATGTGTGGTGTGAGGTGGTTTGATCGAGTGAGTAACGTAAGGGTAAGAGAGATGTGTGGAAATAAAAAGAGCGTGGTTGAGAGAGCAGAAGAGGGTGTTTTGAAGTGATTTGGGCAAATGGAGAGAATGAGTGAGGAAAGATTGACCAAGAGGATATATGTGTCGGAGGTGGAGGGAACGAGGAGAAGAGGGAGACCAAATTGGAGGTGGAAAGATGTAGTGAAAAAGATTTTGTGTGATCGGGGCCTGAACATGCAGGAGGGTGAAAGGAGGGCAAGGAATAGAGTGAATTGGAGCGATGTGGTATACCGGGGTTGACGTGCTGTCAGTGGATTGAATCAAGGCATGTGAAGCGTCTGGGGTAAACCATGGAAAGCTGTGTAGGTATGTATATTTGCGTGTGTGGACGTATGTATATACATGTGTATGGGGGGGGTTGGGCCATTTCTTTCGTCTGTTTCCTTGCGCTACCTCGCAAACGCGGGAGACAGCGACAAAGTATAATAATAAAAAATAATAATAATAAATATATATATATATATATATATATATATATATATATATATATATATATATATATATATATAGATGCTTTCTGGAAGGTATTAAGAATATATGGTGTGGTAGGCAAGTTGTTAGAAGCAGTGAAAAGTTTTTATCTAGGATGCAAGGCATGTGTACGTGTAGGAAGAGAGGAAAGTGAGTGGTTCTCAGTGAATGTAGGTTTGCGGCAGGGGTGTGTGATGTCTCCATGGTTGTTTAATTTGTTTATGGATGGGGTTGTTAGGGAGGTGAATGCAAGAGTTTTGGAAAGAGGGGCAAGTATGAAGTCTGTTGTGGATGAGAGAGCTTGGGAAGTGAGTCAGTTGTTGTTCGCTGATGATACAGCGCTGGTGGCTGATTCATGTGAGAAACTGCAGAAGCTGGTGACTGAGTTTGGTAAAGTTTGTGAGAGAAGAAAGTTAAGAGTAAATGTGAATAAGAGCAAAGATTTTAGGTACAGTAGGGTTGAGGGTCAAGTCAATTGGGAGGTAAGTTTGAATGGATAAAAACTGGAGGAAGTAAAGTGTTTTAGATATCTGGGAGTGGATCTGGCAGCAGATGGAACCATGAAAGCGGAAGTGGATCATACGGTGGGGGAGGGGGCGAAAATCCTGGAGCCTTGAAGAATGTGTGGAAGTCGAGAACATTATCTCGGAAAGCAAAAATGGGTATGTTTGAAGGAATAGTGGTTCCAACAATGTTGTATGGTTGCGAGGCGTGGGCTATGGATAGAGTTGTGCGCAGGAGGGTGGATGTGCTGGAAATGAGATGTTTGAGGACAATGTGTGGTGTGAGGTGGTTTGATCGAGTGAGTAACGTAAGGGTAAGAGAGATGTGTGGAAATAAAAAGAGCGTGGTTGAGAGAGCAGAAGAGGGTGTTTTGAAATGGTTTGGGCACATGGAGAGAATGAGTGAGGAAAGATTGACCAAGAGGATATATGTGTCGGAGGTGGTGGGAACGAGGAGAAGTGGGAGACCAAATTGGAGGTGGAAAGATGGAGTGAAAAAGATTTTGCGTGATCGGGGTTTGAACATGCAGGAGGGTGAAAGGAGGGCAAGGAATTGAGTGAATTGGATCGATGTGGTATACCGGGGTTGATGTGCTGTCAGTGGATTGAATCAGGGCATGTGAAGTGTCTGGGGTAAACCATGGAAAGCTGTGTAGGTATGTATATTTGCGTGTGTGGACGTGTATGTATATACATGTGTATTGGGGTGGGCTGGGCCATTTCTTTCGTCTGTTTCCTTGAGCTACCTCGCAAATGCGGGAGACAGCAAGAAAGCAAAAAAAAAAAAAAAAATATATATATATATATATATATATATATATATATATATATATATATATATTTTTTTTTTTTTTTTTTTTTTTTTATACTTTGTCGCTGTCTCCCGCGTTTGCAAGGTAGCGCAAGGAAACAGACGAAAGAAATGGCCCAACCCCCCCCATACACATGTACATACGTCCACACACGCAAATATACATACCTACACAGCTTTCCATGGTTTACCCCAGACGCTTCACATGCCTTGATTCAATCCACTGACAGCACGTCAACCCCTGTATACCACATCGCTCCAATTCACTCTGTTCCTTGCCCTCCTTTCACCCTCCTGCATGTTCAGGCCCCGATCACACAAAATCTTTTTCACTCCATCTTTCCACCTCCAATTTGGTCTCCCTCTTCTCCTCGTTCCCTCCACCTCCGACACATATATCCTCTTGGTCAATCTTTCCCCACTCATTCTCTCCATGTGCCCAAACCACCCCAAAACACCCTCTCCTGCTCTCTCAACCACGCTCTTTTTATTTCCACACATCTCTCTTACCCTTACGTTACTTACTCGATCAAACCACCTCACACCACACATTGTCCTCAAACATCTCATTTCCAGCACATCCATCCTCCTGCGCACATCTCTATCCATAGCCCACGCCTCGCAACCATACAACATTGTTGGAACCACTATTCCTTCAAACATACCCATTTTTGCTTTCCGAGATAATGTTCTCGACTTCCACACATTTTTCAAGGCTCCCAAAATTTTCGCCCCCTCCCCCACCCTATGATCCACTTCCGCCTCCATGGTTCCATCCGCTGACAGATCCACTCCCAGATATCCAAAACACTTCACTTCCTCCAGTTTTTCTCCATTCAAACTCACCTCCCAATTGACTTGGCCCTCACCCCTACTGTACCTAATAACCTTGCTCTTATTCACATTTACTCTTAACTTTCTTCTTCCACACACTTTACCAAACTCAGTCACCAGCTTCTGCAGTTTCTCACATGAATCAGCCACCAGCGCTGCATCATCAGCGAACAACAACTGACTCACTTCCCAAGCTCTCTCATCCCCAACAGACTTCATACTTGCCCCTCTTTCCAGGACTCTTGCATTTACCTCCCTAACAACCCCATCCATAACCAAATCAAACAACCATGGAGACATCACACACCCCTGCCGCAAACCTACATTCACTGAGAACCAATCACTTTCCTCTCTTCCTACACGTACACATGCCTTACATCCTCGATAAAAACTTTTCACTGCTTCTAACAACTTGCCTCCCACACCATATATTCTTAATACCTTCCACAGAGCATCTCTATCAACTCTATCATATGCCTTCTCCAGATCCATAAATGCTACATACAAATCCATTGGCTTTTCTAAGTATTTCTCACATACATTCTTCAAAGCAAACACCTGATCCACACATCCTCTACCACTTCTGAAACCGCACTGCTCTTCCCCAATCTGATGCTCTGTACATGCCCTCACCCTCTCAAACGCGGGAGACAGCGACAAAGTATAATAAAAAATATAAAAATATATATATTTATATATATATATATTCCCTTTTAGTCGCCTTCTACGACACGCAGGGAATACGTGAGAAGTATTCTTTCTCCCCTATCCCCAGGGATAATATATATATAATATATATATATATATATATTTTTTTTTTTTATACTTTGTCGCTGTCTCCCGCGTTTGCGAGGTAGCGCAAGGAAACAGACGAAAGAAATGGCCCAACCCCCCCCCCATACACATGTATATACATACATCCACACACGCAAATATACATACCTACACAGCTTTCCATGGTTTACCCCAGACGCTTCACATGCCTTGATTCAATCCACTGACAGCACGTCAACCCCGGTATACCACATCGCTCCAATTCACTCTATTCCTTGCCCTCCTTTCACCCTCCTGCATGTTCAGGCCCCGATCACACAGAATCTTTTTCACTCCATCTTTCCACCTCCAATTTGGTCTCCCTCTTCTCCTCGTTTCCTCCACCTCCGACACATATATCCTCTTGGTCAATCTTTCCTCACTCATTCTCTCCATGTGCCCAAACCACTTCAAAACACCCTCTTCTGCTCTCTCAACCACGCTCTTTTTATTTCCACACATCTCTCTTACCCTTACGTTACTCACTCGATCAAACCACCTCACACCACACATTGTCCTCAAACATCTCATTTCCAGCACATCCATCCTCCTGCGCACAACTCTATCCATAGCCCACGCCTCGCAACCATACAACATTGTTGGAACCACTATTCCTTCAAACATACCCATTTTTGCTTTCCGAGATAATGTTCTCGACTCCCACACATTCTTCAAGGCCCCCAGAATATATATATATATATATATATATATATATATAAATATATATATATATATATATATATATATATATATATATATATATTCTGGGGGCCTTGAAGAATGTGTGGGAGTCGAGAACATTATCTCGGAAAGCAAAAATGGGTATGTTTGAAGGAATAGTGGTTCCAACAATGTTGGAATGTGTTTTGAAATGGTTTGGGCACATGGAGAGAATGAGTGAGGAGAGATTGACCAAGAGGATATATGTGTCGGAGGTGGAGGGAACGAGGAGAAGAGGGAGACCAAATTGGAGGTGGAAAGATGGAGTGAAAAAGATTTTGTGTGATCGGGGCCTGAACATGCAGGAGGGTGAAAGGAGGGCAAGAAATAGAGTGAATTGGAGTCATGTGGTATACAGGGGTTGACGTGCTGTCAGTGGATTGAAGCAAGGCATGTGAAGCGTCTGGGGTAAACCATGGAAAGCTGTGTAGGTATGTATATTTGCGTGTGTGGACGTGTGTATGTACATGTGTATGGGGGGGGGGTTGGGCCATTTCTTTCGTCTGTTTCCTTGCGCTACCTCGCAAACGCGGGAGACAGCGACAAAGTATAAAAAAAAAAAAAAAAAAAAATATATATATATATATATATATATATATATATATATATATATATATATATATATATATATATATATATATATATTTATATTTATTTATTATTATATATATATATATATATATATATATATATATATATATATATATATATATATATATATATATATATATTTATATTTATTTATTATATATATATATATATATATATATATATATATATATATATATATATATATATATATATATATATATCCCTGGGGATAGGGGATTAAGAATACTTCCCACGTATTCCCTGCGTGTCGTAGAAGGCGACTAAAAGGGGAGGGAGCGGGGGACTGGAAATCCTCCCCTCTCGTTTTTTTTCTAAATTTTCCAAAAGAAGGAACAGAGGGGGCCAGGTGAGGATATTCAAAAAAAAGGCCCAGTCCTCTGTTCTTAACGCTACCTCGCTAATGCGGGAAATGGCGAATAGTTTAAAAGAAAGAAATATATATCATTTTTTTATTTTGCTTTGTCGCTGTCTCCCTCGTCTGCGAGATACCGCAAGGAAACAGACGAAAGAAATGACCCAACCCACCCCCATACACAATGTATATACATACACGTCCACACACGCAAATATACATATCTATACATCTCAATGTACACATATATATACACACACAGACACATACCTATATACCCATGCACACAATTCACACTGTCTGCCTTTATTCATTCCCATCGCCACCTCGCCACACATGGAATACCATCCCCCTCTCCCCTCATGTGTGCGAGGTAGCACTAGGAAAAGACAACAAAGGCCCCATTCGTTCACACTCAGTCTCTAGCTGTCACGCAATAATGCCCGAAACCACAGCTCCCTTTCCACATCCAGGCCCCACAAAACTTTCCATGGTTTACCCCAGACGCTTCACATGCCCTGATTCAATCCACTGACAGCACGTCAACCCCGCTATACCACATCGATCCAATTCACTCTATTCCTTGCCCTCCTTTCACCCTCCTGCATGTTCAGGCAACGATCACACAAAATCTTTTCCACTCCATCTTTCCACCTCCAATTTGGTCTCCCACTTCTCCTCATTCCCTCCACCTCTGACACATATATCCTCTTGGTCAATCTTTCCTCACTCATTCTCTCCATGTGCCCAAACCATTTCAAAACACCCTCTTCTGCTCTCTCAACTCAATCAAACCACCTCACACCACACATTGTCCTCAAACATCTCATTTCCAGCACATCCACCCTCCTGCCCACAATTCTATCCATAGCCCACGCCTCGCAACCATACAACATTGTTGGAACCACTATTCCTTCAAACATACCCATTTTTGCTTTCCGAGATAATCTTCTTGACTTCCACACATTCTTCAAGACTCCCAGGATTTTCGCCCCCTCCCCCACCCTATGATTCACTTCCGCTTCCACGGTTCCATCCGCTGCCAGATCCACTCCCAGATATCTAAAACACATTACTTCCTCCAGTTTTTCTCCATTCAAACTTACCTCCCTATTGACTTGACCCTCAACCCTACTGTACCTAATAACCTTGCTCTTATTCACATTTACTCTTAACTTTCTTCTTTCACACACTTTACCAAACTTAGTCACCAGCTTCTGCAGTTTCTCACATGAACCACCCACCAGCGCTGTATCATCAGCGAACAACAACTGACTCACTTCCCAAGCTCTCTCATCCCTAACAGACTTCATACTTGCCCCTCTTTCCAAGACTCTTGCATTTACCTCCCTAACAACCCCATCCATAAACAAATTAAACAACCATGGAGACATCACACACCCCTGCCGCAATATATATATATATATATATATATATATATATATATATATATATATATTCTTTTTATTTAATTATATATAGTGAGCAGTCTAAAGTTTTTCTGCCTACTTGGTCTTATCGTATTTCCCTCACTCCAAAAATCCTCCATCTCACCCCAGAACATCTCACTCCACTCCCATCTTTTTTCATAATAAAATGAAATCTCTCAGCTTTCTCATTTGCATCACTGTATAAATCTCCCACCATACCTGCTTAGTGTCAGTCCTAACATCTCGCATCATACCTACTTTGTTCCCCTGAAAGAGCTTGCCATAGCGGAAGATGACGATGGAGCCCTTCACAGATATGTTTTTCTTGTCCAGGTACTGGAAGTCTTGGTAGGAACCATAATTGGCATACACCACTCTGTCGCTCTGTTGGAGAGGGAGACAGATCAGGTAGGCTGTAAGCATTCAGTCAGGGAGGCCAGCATGTTCAGTCAGGGAGGTGTGCAGGGAAGTTAACTCATTCAGTCAAGGAGGCCAGCCTGTTCATCAAATAGGTTAACATATTCACTCAGTGTGGTTCACACATTCAACTAGGGAGACCAGCATGTTCATCTATAGGGAGGACATTTAGGCCTGTGTGATATGCTCATGCAAGAACACCATCATAAGTAGTCAAAAGAGCTGTGATATGTTATGTATGATTAAGAAATGCAGAATTTTGTAGCCAGGAGGTTCTAATACACCACCATTAAGCTGATATCAACACATGTGAGTACCTGGTGGAAAGATACTCATTGAGACTGATGTCACAGAGGAAGTCAATAATGATCATCACTGCAGAAAGGTTAACTTCTCTCACCCATGCTTATTAAGTCTTGAAAAGCTTGCATTCTTCTATCACAAAACATTAATGATTTCTAACTGTTTTCATCACTACTGTCTATCGTCTTGTACAACTGTCACAGTTTCACAAGTTATGACATAACATGAGGTTATTAATCTCATACAGGCCTCCTTGGCATCTCTTCATAAACTGACCACTTAGGCTGCATCATTTGATTATTACAGGTATACTGCCACTATAAGCATTAGTGGCTACATATTTTGTTACAAGGCTGAGCAGACCAAATCAAGAATCTCTGCCATATATGCCACAGCCACAATAAACAGATGAAAAGAAGACATATTGGAGGCAGTGAATGGGATAAAACTTGCAAGTTCAAAACCTGGTATTTTTTCAAGACTTTCCTGTTGACTAGTATTGCAAGCACTGTTGAAAGTTACTTCAAAAGTAATCTTTCATTAATAATTTTTTTTCCATCTACAACAATCAAGACAAGTTCCTCATTTACAGTTAAATACAGGTCTTATATGTTAATGCTGTGATTAGGGTTTTCAATGAAATGTATTAGGACACAATTAATCAAGTTTAGGTAAGGCTTGTGACCAGAGATACTGGAAAGGGATTCTCCCTTTTAAGATACTAGTATGTTAAACTGCCATTATGAATTAATGATTTCCATTACAGATTCCTCCTAGCTGGTCATAAAGTCTTTTGTCTGTCTGGTGTCTGTGTGCCAGTCTGTTAAATCATCCTAGTCATACATTTTCTTATAAAGCTTATCTGTAATTTCCACAAAAATACATTGATTTATCAACAGCAACAATATTTCTACAGCATTGTTTTAAGGTCTGCTTTTACTTACAAAAGACAGCAACACTTACTATATTCTCTATCATTTTATACAGAATGTACCCTAAAATTGTATATGTGGCAAGATCTCTACGTTCAATACCTATCCAAAATTCAGCAATTCATCATGCAATTGCCTCTAACACTCAAAATTTGTTTTGAATATCACATGCATTAAAATACATTCTACTAAATCACTGAAAATTGTTGTGAGAAGACTTATGGAAGGGGACAGGCCTATACACACAGGCTGTGTACTTTGACTAAAATGCATGCTTTTATGTACTCACTGGGATGTGAGCCAAAACATGCAGCATCCAATTCATGCAAATGAAGCCTATCCTTCCTAGATATATCAGGCTGAATATATAAAAGCTGCTGCAAAGATTATGAGCTCATGAGACACATGACTGGGCCTATCCTCTAGTTCAAAAATGACAAATACAACAAAATTGTGAATAATTATAACCTGAATACTGTTTATGTAAACATAAAAAGGGAAATGAGACACAAAGATTATCACCAAATGATCAGTGACACAGATACAAAATGCAATATATGAAGTGCTACAAGCTGGCTGGATTTTCACTTTATGACAGAATAAAAGTATATGAAAAATTGTAAAGAATATGTTTACTGACAAATATAGAAGCGAAAATATAGAAAATCATAAATGGCTGATATCCTTTAATTGCATTTACAATATGTGAAAATTGTGAATTACTGCCATGCCCTATTCTTTCACAGTAGAAAAACTGCAAAGAAGCATATAAGTAACAACTGGTTGATTGTTTGCTATTACCTAATTAACCAATCATGGGAAAAAGCTGAAGCTGACTCAATAAATCATTTACCCACCAACACCATTTCTCTTCCGGAGAAGGCATTGAAGGCGAAGATTCTCTCCTGTCCTTCCTGAGGGAAACCATCCACTGGAGGCTGTTTGTATGATAACCGGAAGGTCTCATTGCCTGTAGAGTCTAGGATGGAAATCTATCAAAGACAGAAAACGTCATTGTAAAATCACTTCTCAGACCAGTACATAATTTCCTGCATCAAAAGCGCAGTTTTAAGCACCGTTATTTGGGCGGTGTTAGCTGCCCCATCTTTCCCAGGTTAAAGCTTACTGTACTCCTCCATGCAAGCAGTTCTTCAGAATGCAGTTGTCTTGGTCAGTATATGAAAAGTGACCTCAGAAACTGTGTAAGATTTCTTAAAAACTGATAATTGCTGATAAGAAGTTTAACATAAAACTGATATCTGATAAAAAAGAAAAGTAGAAATCACATGCAAAGAAAGATCTCAATGGAGGAGTGGAGACAGCTTGAGGCACAGGAAATAAGAAAGTTAATCAAACTATTTTTTTCCTTTTCATCAACGGGTCATATAAAGCCTTCAGGCGTCAGCCAGCCTCTGGATATGATGAGGAAACTAACAAGTTTCAAAGCTGAAAACTATTTATTGATTTAGTGAATGATACCAATTCTTTCACTACAGCATTCATCAATATTTTGGAATCAATTAATAAGCATATGTGGGATGCTCAAAAACATTATAATTTTGCATTTCTCTGACTCATGAAGTACCCGAAACACTTATTATCATTCAGTGTATTTCCTTACAACACACATACATACACACACGCACACACGCAGAGAAAAATAAAGATGTCTAAAAGTAAAGAAGCGTCAGTATGTGCGTGACAAAGATAAAGGTATAAAAGAGCAAAGGAATGAGTAGAGTATAAGTGAATGAGAAAGGAGGAACAGAGAAACTTTGAAAAGAATATAGTTGACAAGGCAAGAGACAATTCAAAAACTTTACAATAACATTATCAGGAGAAAACTGTCAGTTAAAGAGCACCTAATTAGGTAAAAGAATTCAGAGATAAGAGTTACAGGGGATGATGCAAGGATATGTGGGGAACCAAATGATAAGTTCAAAAGCATGTTCAAATAGGAAGACACTATATCCTCAACCAAGGTGGGATGAAAAGGGAAAACACTAAAATATCAAGAAAGATATAACCAAAATATTGAAGGGTCTTGAACCATATAAGGCTTATGGTCCAGATGAAATTACCCTGCAGGTGCTGCAGATTTATGTTGATACACTTCACAAACTACATGAAATATTGCTCAAGATTTCACTGTAGAAATATGGTGTCAGGGGCTAGGAAGAAAGCAAATGCTTTACCTATCTTTAAGAAAGGACACAGTGAACTGCAGACTCATCTTCCTAAGGAATGTGGTCTGTAAAGTACTGTAAATGATAATCAGGAAGCATATGGATACCTTCTTGCAGTGGAAAAAGTATGTAAGTGACAGACAAGATTTTAGGGAAAGGAGGTCACGAGCAACAAACAACTTAAACCATCATGAGAAAGACCTCCATTTTAGATGAGAAACAATGCTAGGTGGATTTTCTATGTCTAGACTGGCAGAAACTATCTGACATGGGAAGCTGGTAAGGAAGGTCGACCTTCAGGCTGCAATAATGGAGAGACTCCTTCGATGGTTTGATTATCTTATTTAAAAGGAATAAAGGGTACATATCAGGGCATGTGAAGTGTCTGGGGTAAACCATGGAAAGCTGTGTAGGTTATGTATATTTGCGTGTGTGGACGTATGTATATACATGTGTATGGGGGTGGGTTGGGCCATTTCTTTCGTCTGTTTCCTTGTGCTACCTCGCAAACGCGGGAGACAGCGACAAAAAAAAAAAAAAAAATCAGAAAAGTCTTTCTAAATGGGCTGAGTGAAGTGCTACAGGTGTCCAATGTGGGACCTTGCTCTTCTTAATTTATGTAAATGAACTGCTAGAAGGAATGGACTCCTACCTGAATGTGTTGGCTGATGATGTCAAAGATATGAAGGTGTTAAAAGGATGAAGACTGCATTAACTTACAAGAGGACATAGACAACTCCTAAAGTCTGTATATTACATGTTGGATGAAATTCAACCACAGTATATGTGAAGTAATAAGGACAGGACACACTAAAAGGCATTGATATGAATACCATCTAACAGGATATAAGCTGCAGGAACCAGTGTATGAGAGGGACCTGGAAGTTGACAAAATCCTAATTCTGTTGCCACACTCTCATCTTAGGAGAACAGTAAAGGAGACAACTGTTTGCTGGCAAATATTAAAATAGGAGCCAAGTTTATGGATAAAAAAATATCTAACGAACCGTTTATATCCTATGTTTTGCTAAAACTAAAATACGCTTCTCAGAAGCACAACAAACAAACAGAAAAGTTCCAGAAGAAGGCAACAACGATGGTCTCAAGAGATGAGATATAGGGAAATGTTAGAGGCCTCAAATTTCTCCCCCATCAAAAAGAAGAGGAAAGGGTAACCTAATCATAACTGGCAAGTTTTTAAATCAGTTTGATGAAAACAGTGAACAATTCCTCAAGAGATGCAAGCATAAAACAAAAATAAGCTGTAACAAGAAATTAAGCAAGACACTTTATAGAAAAGATGTAAAGAAGGAATTTTAGAGTGTAGCAGGAGAACAGAGTAAACTGAGTGATTAGATGGTGAATGTGGACAGCATACAAAATTTCAAAATGTATGACCTTAAAGAGAGTTCAAGACATGGGGTCTGATAAGTGTAGACCTTCCTAGGATTACAGAACAAATGTGTATTATACAATAAGTACTCATACATGCACTCACACACATGTATTAAGTGATACATATGTGCATATGTTACACCTGACTCCAGTACAGTGTATACCCACCCTGTTGGGTATCTTCGGGTGGGGGTTGGCCAGCAGTACGTTGTATTTCAGGCGCGTGACATTGAGTCCATAGAAACTCCAAGCTGTCTCTATGGCGATGGACAATTCCTGGTCAATGGCTGACCCAGCAGAGTGAGGGATGTGGGTCAAATGCCTGAAAAGGAGAGTCTGGAAAGTGATCCTACTCAAAAAAACAATCTCCATCCTCTCTATGTATGATCTACATTTAAGATAAGGAAAGGCTGTAGTCTAACAGGCTTGTTAGAATGCGGTAAATGTACTTAATGTCATCCATCATACATCTATACTAATGCTGTCTAAGGAACTCTTTATAAACATCTGATGGTAACACAGAAGGAAACATAAAACACAAAAACAAGAAACAAAGTGAGATATAGGGTGGTAATCTACTACATAAAACACAAGATAAAATAGCACTTAAAAGGCAAAACAATGAAGTTCATTTGATAAGCAAATTTTGGGTTTTGAAAATTCCATATTCAGAATTAAGTCAGTGGGGTCATAAACCCACATATGACTAATATCCTGGTATGTGACAGATATCATCAAATAATAGTGCATTATAATGTTGCAGGAAAAGAGGATCCAGGAGCAAGGAAAGGGGGCTGGGGGTTGAGATTACCTGAACAGGTAGGATTAGATGTGTGTAAATAATTATATATACCAAACATTTTTTTTTTATTATTATTATCATCATTTTGCTTTGTCACTGTCTCCCGCGCCTGCGAGGTAGCGCAAGGAAACAGATGAAAGAAATGGCCCAACGCACCCCCACACACATGCACACACACACACACACATCCACACACACAAACATATACACCACACATCCCAACGTACACACATATAAACACACTCAGACACACACATATATACACATGCACACAATTCACACTGTCTGCCCCTACTCACCCCCATCGCCACCCCGCCACACACAGAATAACATCCCCCTACCCCCTCATGTGTGCGAGGTAGCACCAGGAAAAGGGCTCCATTCGCTCACACTCAGTCTCCAGCTGTCATGCAATAATGCCCGAAACCACAGCTCCCTTTCCACATCCAGGCACCACACAACTTTCCACAGTTTACCCCAGGCACTTCACATGCCCTGATTCAATCCATTGACAGCACGTTGACCCCGGTATACCACATCGATCCAATTCACTCTGTTCCTTGCCTGCCTTTCACCCTCCTGCATGTTCAGGCCCCAATCACTTAAAATCTTTTTCACTCCATCTTTCCACCTCCAATTTGGTCTCCCACTTCTCCTCGTTCCCTCCACCTCCGACACATATATCCTCTTGGTCAATCTTTCCTCACTCATTCTCTCCATGTGCCCAAACCATTTCAAAACACCCTCTTCTGCTCTCTCAACCACGCTCTTTTTATTTCCACACATCTCTCTTACCCTTACATTACTTACTCGATCAAACCACCTCACACCACATATTGTCCTCAAACATCTCATTTCCAGTACATCCATCCTCCTGCGCACAACTCTATCCATAGCCCATGCCTCACAACCATACAACATTGTTGGAACCACTATTCCTTCAAACATACCCATTTTTGCTTTCCGAGATAATGTTCTCAACTTCCACACATTCTTCAAGGCTCCCAGGATTTTCGCCCCCTCCCCCACCCTATGATCTACTTCCGCTTCCATGGTTCCATCCACTGCCAGATCCACTCCCAGGTATCTAAAACACTTTACTTCCTCCAGTTTTTCTCCATTCAAACTTACCTCCCAATTGACTTGACCCTCAACCCTACTGTACCTAATTACCTTGCTCTTATTCACATTTACTCTTAACTTTCTTCTTTCACACACTTTACCAAAGTCAGTCACCAGCTTCTGCAGTTTCTCACATAAATCAGCCACCAGTGCTGTATTATCAGCGAACAACAACTGACTCACTTCCCAAGCTCTCTCATCCACAACAGACTTCATACTTGCCCCTCTTTCCAAAACTCTTGCATTCACCTCCCTAACTACCCCATCCATAAACAAATTAAACAACCATGGAGACATCACACACCCCTGCCGCAAACCTACATTCACTGAGAACCAATCACTTTCCTCTCTTCCTACACGTGCACATGCCTTACATCCTCGATAAAAACTTTTCACTGCTTCTAACAATTTGCCTCCCACACCATATATTCTTAATACCTTCCACAGAGCATCTCTATCAACTCTATCATATGCCTTCTCCAGATCCATAAATGCTACATACAAATCCATTTGCTTTTCTAAGTATTTCTCACATACATTCTTCAAAGCAAACACCTGATCCACACATCCTCTACCACTTCTGAAACCACACTGCTCTTCCCCAATCTGATGCTCTGTACATGCCTTCACCCTCTCAATCAATACCCTCCCATATAATTTACCAGGAATACTCAACAAACTTATACCTCTGTAATTTGAGCACTCACTCTTATCCCCTTTGCCTTTGTACAATGGCACTATGCACGCATTCCGCCAATCCTCAGGCACCTCACTATGAATCATACATACATTAAATAACCTTACCAACCAGTCAACAATACAGTCACCCCTTTTTTAATAAATTCCTCTGCAATACCATCCAAACCTGCTGCCTTGCCGGCTTTCATCTTCCGCAAAGCTTTTACTACCTCTTCTCTGTTTACCAAATCATTTTCCCTAACCCTCTCACTTTGCACACCACCTCGACCAAAACACCCTATATCTGCCACTCTATCATGAAACACATTCAACAAACCTTCAAAATACTCACTCCATCTCCTTCTCACATCACCACTACTTGTTATCACCTCCCCATTAGCCCCCTTCACTGAAGTTCCCATTTGCTCCCTTGTCTTACGAACTTTATTTACCTCCTTCCAGAACATCTGTTTATTCTCCCTAAAATTTAATGATACTCTCTCACCCCAACTCCCATTTGCCCTCTTTTTCACCTCTTGCACCTTTCTCTTGACCTCCTGTCTCTTTCTTTTATACATCTCCCAAACATATATAATGAAAGTAAACACAACTGTGTTAGATTTACTGTCTTTACACCTTATCAACAAAATAGCTCACAACATAGGGAACCTTGGAATATTCTGGGCTTATATTTCTGATTAAATGCCAGACAGACTTTGTCTGTGTGAATATGAAGGCTGTGGTGTTACATAAATGCTAAACTAGTTAGTCTTCCAAGGCAGATGATCGAAGAAAGCTCTTTATCCTCTTAAAATCGATGAAGGACCTTCCACCCTCATAACGTTTGAAGGTCAACATGCAGTATATTGTCAACAGCATCAAAATGTTTGGGAATTGGTTCTCATCTGCATACCCAAGGCATTTCACTAACTATGTTGGTTAATTGTCCAATGGCTATTTCTAAAGCAAAAATATTAAAATGTTTTTAAGTTAGAGGTTCTACTTGACATCAATACTGCAATTTAGATATATAATTAATTTGACAAGTTTGTTATGTTGGTTATCTTAATATATCATAAAACTTGAGTATCAAAAAAGAAAGAATCCATTTCCTTTTGGAAATCTTATCTTTTTGATAAAGAAATGGATTTGTACATGGGATTTATGAATCTGGAGAAGGCATATGATAGGGTTGATAGAGAAGCTTTGTGGAAGGTCTTACGAGTATATGATGTGAGAGGCAAGTTGCGAGAAGTGAAGAGTTTTTACCAAGGACGTAAGGCATGTGTACAAGTAGGAAGAGAGGAGAGTGACTGGTTCTCTGTGTGTGAAGGTTGGTATGCGGCAGAGATGTGTGATGTCCAAATGGTTGTTTAATTTGTTTAAGGATGGGGTGGTTAGGGAGGTAAATGCAAGAGTTTTGGAGAGAGGGGTGAGTATGCAGTCTGCTGGGGATGAGAGGGCCTGGGAAGTATCAATTGCTGTTCACTGATGATACAGCTCTGGTGGCTGATTCGAGTGTGAAACTGCAGAAGTTGGCGACTGAGTTTGGAAAAGTGTGAAAGGAGAAAGTTGAGAGTGAAAGTGAATAAGAGCAATATCATTAGGTTCATTAGGATTGAGGGAAGAGTTAACTGGGATGTAAAATTGAATGGAGAAAAATTGGAGGAAGGGACTTTGCAATGAATGGAACCATGAAAGTGGAAGTGAGTCACAGGGGAGGGGAGGGGGCGAAGGTTCTAGGAGGAATGAAGAATGTGTGGAAGGAGAGAATGTTATCTTGGAGAGCAAAATGGGTAAATATGAAGGAATAGTAGTACCAACAATGTTATATGATTGCAAGGCATGATCTATAGACAGGAATGTGTGGAAGGGGTGGATGTGTTGGAAATGAAATGTTTGAGGACAATATGTGGTGAGAGATGGTTTGATCGAGTAAGTAATCAAAGGATAAGAGAGATGCGTGGAAATAAAAAGAGTGCAGTGAGAGAGCAGAAGAGGGTGTGTTGAAATGGTTTAGACATATATATGGAGATAATGAGTGAGGAAAGACTTGCAAAGAGGATATATGTGTCAGAGGTGGAGGGAACAAGGAGAAGCAGGAGACCAACTTGGAGGTGGAAGGAGGGAGTGAAAAAGATTTTGAGTGATTGGGGCCTGAACATGCAGGAAGGTGAGAGGTGTGCAAGGAATAAAGTGAATTAGAACAATGTGGTGTAACAGGGTCAATGTGCTGTTAATAGACTGAAACAGGGTATGCAAAAGGTGCTCTTGAAGCTGTTTGTCACCTTAATCCAACACATTTAAAAATTGAAAAATGTTTTTTGTTGACTCTGAGGTGTAATTATCCATGTGGCCTTGTAAGGAGATATTCTGTCAGTCATCTTCAAATGCTTCCAGTAAAAGTCTTTATTCATTCAAGAAATCATGAACGGTAGCTTTATTGGATTATGTTGAATCTGAAATCATGTAACAGCCATTTGAAAGGCATCCTTGTGGTGCTGTAACTGCTGATACTTCTCTAGTATCATAAATCAACCACTACCTTTGCACATATTTGGAACAAGTTTAATCAAGAGATTGGCCGAGGGGGGGAGGATAAACAGCACTGCTTCGACATCTTCGCCTCCCAAGCAATAGGAGAAAAATAATATAAATCTTATTGAATTATTCTATTTCGCATCCTAGAAGTAACAATGTATTTATAACAGTCTATAAGGAACACTGAAAAACTTAGAACAATAGCAAATATGATGAATTGTCCCTCAAAGATTTTTGTCACTTCCAATAACATACTGAAATTACTACAGTACCACAAGCAAGCAAAGTAGATTACATGTTAAAATAACTTGGACAAGCAGGGATAGAAGATAGCTAATATTGCTAACACAAAAAAATAAAGCAGTTGAAATCACTAAATGTAAAGTAATAATGATAATACAGAGTAAAAGAAGACCTTGATATGAATATTATATAACAGTAAATAATCTACAGGAATCTGTGTCTGAGAGGCCCATGGGAATAGGTATCGTCCCATCTTTTTGTCAGAGTCTTAACTTAACCGTATAAAAGGACAAAGAACTAATATAGAAGATCCAGAGGAAGGCAACGAAGATGATACCAGATTTACTAATACAGCCAGATGAAAGAGAAAAGTTAGAGCCCTTAATTTGTCCACCATGGAAGACAGAAGAGAAAGGGGTGATATTATCATAATTTTTAAGCTTCTAAGCCAGTTCGATGATGTAGGTAGTGAAATGTTCTATGAAATGTGCAAGAGAATAACCAGATGACATACCATGAAACTATGCTACAAACATAAGAAATATGTAAATAAGTACTTTCATAGGACAAGAGTAGCGGATAAATGGTATAAACTTGATAATAAAACTGTGAATGTGGACAGCATACAAAAGTGCGAAAAGTTGCACGATATAAAAAGTCCAAGAAATGTGGCCTCCGCACAGTGCAAATAAATCTTCACAGATGTCAAAATCTCTATCACAGGATGTAGCAGATTACATATACTAAAATTACTAATAGACACAGGTGTGGCAGATTACACAAGTTAGAATTACTGCCACAGTTACGTGAATCAGATTACACATGCAAGAAATTACTACTACAAGCAGCTGTAGATTACAAAAGTTAGAATTACCTTGGGCTCCTTTCAGCTCAGGGACAATGCGTTTTTGGTGCATGGTTAATGAATGTAACGAAATTAAGACGATTTGTGATATAGTCTCTCAGTGTAAAAGACCACCCGGAAGAAAGAGGAAATGCCTGATGACACGAGAGTCGGGAACAGTAATCATGACACTAAAAGGATGGCTGAATATTGAGTTGAATGGCCAGAAATATAGCCATGAAACTGGAAATGCCATTGTATAAAACCACGGAGATAAAGAGAGTACAATTTTATTTAGTTTCCATTACATTCGTTTTCTATGATGTCTAAAGAAAACATTGGTTATAGGTATAACTAATATCGTCGCACGTGTATTCATAGGCCTATTAGTTTACCTAATAAAAAAGTAAAAACTGGTTAACGATTATAAGTTACATGAATGAATATGTACTCCTACATATATGTAATATTCACGTATATACGGATATACGTAAGAATAGGTGGGGCCCCATGGGTATAAAATTTAGCACCATAATACACAGCAAATATACGCCCCTATGAATAGGTATGACGAAACAGACCATATATCTAATGAAAACCGTACAAACATAATTAGAGAGTACTTCTGAAGTCATAGTCTAAAACTTTCTAGGATGAACACATAGTAAGGCAAACATGAGAATGGTAAGAGTAAGAAACGTCATTTATGGGCACTACTTGAGGTTAACGACTTGGGTGAGTCTCACAGTTTAAAGAAATCGGTGACTACGCAATGTACAAAACTATTCGACAGAAATTGTATGCAACTTTGTAGAAAAGGAGGAAAGAAACTCGTGACGGGGACAAATTTATTTGGTTGATTATGTTAGGGTGAAGACTCGGCAATTAGCATTCTGTTTATATATGGGTATGTATGAATGCAGGAATAAACTATCATGATTCATAAGGCTGGATTGTGTGTGTGTGTGTGTGTGTGCTTCTGGTGTTGGGTAATAAAGAAGAAGTATGTATGGATGACTACATCCAGCGAGGGCGGTGGATTGGGAAGACATGGGTCGGTGCGAACGGCGGTGGAAAATCTCCAACCATGTCTGTCTACGTATATTATAGGCGATATCATCACTCATAGCAATAGCCTGGGGCATTCAGTGAACTGGAAAGTGTGAGTGTTAAACAAAAGACATTATCAGAATGACTCTATCTCTCCCTCACTTCATCCTTCGCCCCATGTCTCCACCTCACTACCCTCTTTATCTTACCTCAGGAATTTTTTGATAATTTCCTTGTTGACGCTGTTTAAGATATGTTTCTTGTAGTTCTTGGGCCCTCCAGCATTAGGGCTCAGCATCACTGCACGAGGAGGGAGGAAGAGAGAAAGTCAGTTACAAAACACTTGGGAAATATCACTTCAAAGTTCAGTGGCAAAAATCTTGGCACTACTGAAAGCGAAGATAATTACATTCAGAAACAAGAGGAAACACAAGAAGGCGATTGCGTAAGTATTCAAGAAACAAAGAAGAAACATAACTGATTGTCCTGTTGGTAAAACTGACGGCATTGACAATAAGGTTGCCAGTAATACCCCTCATGAAATATATTCAACAGAGGGATCACCAAAGATACAGCAAACACGAGGATAAAGTACTGATACATTATCTACTGAAGGATGCCAGTACATTACCTGCCCAAGGATAATGTAGTAATACATTACTTTCGCAATGATCACGCACCAATACATTACCTAGTCATGAATCATGTACCAATATATCAACTACTCAAGGATCATGTGACAATACATTACTTACAGGAGGATAATGCACAATGACTTATCAATATCCATTTCTATATATTTCATTTATTTAAGGTACTGAAATAAAGAATAAGAGTGGCAAATTGAAGAAAGTTTCATTCACATCGAAGACTATCTCTGATAAAAGATATCAGACTAAATACTGCATATCCTAGATACATTAAGCGACATCAATAGCTGTCGTAAATTACCATATACATTCTCCCAACTCTTGGGTTATACGCCACAACAAACAGCAACTGGTTAGTGTGAGACAGTTCATGATGTGTGTGGCCGCCGCTGACCCCTGAGGAAAGAACAGTCGTGAGGGAGGGTCAGCACTCACCCGCCAGTGTGATTATGATGATGATGAGCATAATGGTGACGGAGCTGGCGATGGTGATCACTAAGGAGGTCCTCATCTTCACCAGGTAGGACCAAATGACGTGCGCATACAAATTAAAAACTGAATGCAAGCTAAGAAATATCAGTGACGCGGCCGTCGACGTCTGGGAATTGTAAGGAAGCGTAGTATGTGGTTCTCGGGTACTCCGCCTTCAGGAGGTAATGCGTGGGTGATCCTCTCTCTCTCCCTGCTTGGCGGGCACCGAGTCAGAGGAGAAACTGGCACTGTTATCACGGTCGAGAGGGATCATGTGAGCCTTATCAGTGAGCAGCAGATAGCAGATAAAAGGCTCGGCCACATACCTTTCATCAGTTGGTATGTCCCGGATTCCTAGGATTTAATTTTTTTTTTTTTTTGCTTTGTCGCTGTCTCCCGCGTTTGCGAGGTAGCGCAAGGAAACAGACGAAAGAAATGGCCCAACCCACCCCCATACACATGTATATACATACGTCCACACACGCAAATATACATACCTACACA
>NC_092279.1:12508660-12518660 GCF_036320965.1 Panulirus ornatus
GGGCTATCATCACCACCCGTATGACCCAGTGACAACAGTGAAGCTTTAGAAAGCACGACGGTACGACCCCTGATTACGACATTGCGGCTCCTGCCCTGGAAAACACAAATGCACGGAGGGAAGTGGGCGAGCTTTCAGGTCATCCAAATATCAGTTTGTTCACTCATTTATTTCACAGATAAAGGGGAATGATGACATAGATGTGGCTCCATAAACAAATGCATTATGGGAGTTGGATCTGTTGAGCTCTAGAACGGCTGTCCTGATTGTTGAACAGGCCCGTAACGGCATGATTTCCGCCACCGTGATGGCTGATGCATCGTATATAACAGTAAGACCTATCTATTACGGCAGGAGAGAGAGAGAGAGAGAGAGAGAGAGAGAGAGAGAGAGAGAGAGAGAGAGAGAGAGAGAGAGAGAGAGAGAGAGAGAGAGAGGTGGTAGCGTTCCCCTGGGAGGCAGGCGTCACAACATGCTGTGGGACGGGCTGGAAGGACGGACGGCTGTCGTGCACGACCAGTTCTCACTCAAGATAAATGTGTAGTATTCGCAGGAGACACCCCACAGTTAGTGAGGAAGTTGGTGCTCACAGACATCAAATTTGTACGATGCTGGAGCGAAATCCATCAACTGCCGGTGGGGTTAATGAGTTAATCTTTGTCATTTACCATGATGAGCTGATGAAGTTATTAAGAAGTTGGCACCGGCTCACTTCTCAACCACAAATTCCCTCAGCGTCTCCCTCCCTCCCCGCGTCACCCATGGCGACGACCTTCTCCTCCTCCTCCTCCTCCTCCGCCCTCTCACCGCTGTGATTAACGACACGCTATGCATAAACCGGAGATCCATCAAAGCGACTACTCCTGAAGTGGTCGTATATTTTCCCTTCCTCCACACACTCACTCTCGTCCGAGGCGTCCTTGACGATCCATCAGGGAAAGTTCTCGCCCTCAACCCCAACTTGAGCCGTATATCCCGACGGGGCAGGCCTCCCCTCCTGGCCCTCTCGTTTTTGCCAAAAACACGAACTTCTTCGCGAGATCTTATCTCCCGGGTGGTACTCGACCGTGCTGTTTGAGGGACACAAGGCAAGAACTATGCTATCTCTCGAAGTTTCAGATGAAGTTCTAGGTGTGTTGTGTCTACTATGTCCTAAACAGAGGGTTTAAAAGGACTCCTCATAGCACAAAATGGGGATGTTTTAGCACTACTAATGTTATTCCAGTGTACACTTTACTGCAATGCTTATATTGATGGACTAATGCATCATTTCATAATATAAACCTTAGGTCTCTTTCATGGGGCTCCAGCAGCTTTAAGGCTGCACTTCCCGTGGGAGCAGAGCAAGGTGGGCTCCTTGGGAGTTCGAAGGTTTTCGACGATGCTCTATTATTTTCTGTCCTGTGACGATCATACGGGCTTGTCGAAACTATCCTTTCGCCGGCGGTGTTCCTACTTGCCGGAGGAGTCCGCTAACACACACACACAGACACACATTGTAGCGGTTAACGTTGATGACCATAAGTCAGCACGCGCCCGCCTGGGTTCGAATCCTAAGTGCCTCTGTCGGCCAACAGCCAGCCCAGCTGTTCATACATCACCCAGGAATGGTTGATAAATGGGTATATGGTTTAGGATGGGATATATATATATATATATATATATATATATATATATATATATATATATATATATATATATATATATATATATATATATATATATATGCAATATTCTCGTAACATCCGCACTTGTCTAAAATGCCTATCCTCATACTACATACCATTAGCAATAATGGTAATGGGCAAACGTAACAATGATTAGATTGATCAAACTCTGTAAACGAGCATATTCCCTTGTGACCTGGCCTTATTAACTCAATGCTTCATAAAGGCTCAGCTCACCGAACAATCGAAGTCAATTATGAGCGGAACAAAGGGGATCGCGAAAGTCATTACTTCGGAGAGTGGGTTGTAAAAGACCCTGTCTTAACGCCGAGTTGAAGTTGGGTTATACTGACATGAGAGAGAGAGAGAGAGAGAGAGAGAGAGAGAGAGAGAGAGAGAGAGAGAGAGAGAGAGAGAGAGAGAGAGAGAGAGAGAGAGAGAGAGAGAGAGAGAGAGAGAGAGAGAGAGAGAGAGAGAGAGAGAGAGAGAGAGAGAGAGAGAGAGAGAGAGAGAGAGAGAGAGAGAGAGAGAGAGAGAGAGAGAGAGAGAGAGAGAGAGAGAGAGAGAGAGAGAGAGAGAGAGAGAGAGAGAGAGAGAGAGAGAGAGAGAGAGAGAGAGAGAGAGAGAGAGAGAGAGAGAGAGAGAGAGAGAGAGAGAGAGAGAGAGAGAGAGAGAGAGAGAGAGAGAGAGAGAGAGAGAGAGAGAGAGAGAGAGAGAGAGAGAGAGAGAGAGAGAGAGAGAGAGAGAGAGAGAGAGAGAGAGAGAGAGAGAGAGAGAGAGAGAGAGAGAGAGAGAGAGAGAGAGAGAGAGAGAGAGAGAGAGAGAGAGAGAGAGAGAGAGAGAGAGAGAGAGAGAGAGAGAGAGAGAGAGAGAGAGAGAGAGAGAGAGAGAGAGAGAGAGAGAGAGAGAGAGAGAGAGAGAGAGAGAGAGAGAGAGAGAGAGAGAGAGAGAGAGAGAGAGAGAGAGAGAGAGAGAGAGAGAGAGAGAGAGAGAGAGAGAGAGAGAGAGAGAGAGAGAGAGAGAGAGAGAGAGAGAATCCCACTGAATGTATCCCTCCTGAATCCCACTGCAACATTGTACTTAAGGGCAAAAGAAAAATTTTGAACTTGCAACGTAAGGATGATAGTATAGCTTTGAAAAGGGAACACAAAGGGAAAAAAAGTCCTACAATGAACTTAGAACTTAAGGAAAAAAGTACAACTCTGAACCTGCAACCTAAAGGAAGTGACACTTCCAAGGACGCTTGCCTCTATGTAAGGAGAGACCTTTAACCATGACCACAGGATCAGCAAGCCACAGATCACGTCCTGCCCTGTCTCTGGTGGTACACGCCTCATCCTAGCAACCTTCACTACGGGTAAGCAAGTGTCTTTCATACCAATCTATACCTTAAGATTTTAGTATCGTTTGGCTTCTTCATCCCATCTGGCTAGCTCGTGAATGTGCTCAACTCAGCACGGAAACCTTACTCAGGAAGGACCAACAATGATTTAGGCACCGGATAAACGAAGTCTTAGTTTGGACTCTCCGTCACTCGTCCTGTTTCCATTGCTGTTCTTTAGTGACTTATTCTGATACCGGTCTGTAAAGCGCTTCCTGCGGCCCAACCCCGTCCTCCAGGATTGACTTGTGTGTAAATTCTTCCTCTCACACATCCATATAGTACACAGGATTGACATCAGAATAGATAATGATAATAATATTCCTTTAAAACGATGGTTTCAACATCTTCCAGGGCTGAACGTACCCGAGGAACGGGACAATATGCAAGTCGTTCCCCGCCACAATGGGACATCCCTGGGGACGGATGGCTGCAGTTCATCGCGTTGTGGCCGTATTGTGGGGAAGCGGCTGCACCATTGATTTGCCAGATCCATGAATGCATTTCATCAGCGCCGGTTCGAACAGATGTTTCGGGCTTGGATCGATTTGCAGAGGTATTCACACCCGGGTCTAGCTAGAGTGGTTAGGGTTCTGTCCTTGACTCTGTTATGACTGGGAACTGCTGCACAAAAGACTGTACAGCCTGACCCCTCTACCCTGGTGAGTGGAACGTGAGACACTCGTCAGGCTTTCATCCAATAAATCTTTCGTACTTGAAACAAAGGTGGATGGAGAGACAATGGTGGCTTGATACTGCTTCTCTCAACAGATTATATCCAGCGTGCGACTTGCTGAACCAATCACTTGTCACATCCGCGATAGAAACCCTGTGTTGTCACAGGTGAACAACAAGAACGTCAACCTTTTCAGATATGTTTTGCTCCGACTCTGCTTCACTGTTGGTTTTATTCCTGGTCGACACAGAGCATATAAGAGATACTGAAACTTGGATCTTTCAATACGTTTCAAGATATCGAAGTTGAGAGATAAAGTCATCCTGCAGATAGAGATTTGCACCTAAATGATTCATGTTACTGTCGAATTAATCTTTTTCTTTAATTTCTTAATCCACCAGTTTCGTCGCCAGCGTCTGATTGCCTTACTGATTTTGTGTATCACCTTAGAAAGTCTATGGCTAAAATCCAGGGGTCTTTTCTCTTAAGTTATGTTCAAGTGGTGGGATTTCTGAAACAAGTGCACGCTCCCCAGACCGAACAGAGGCACCCTAGCTCTGTGGAGCAGCAGAGGTATATATATATATATACATTCCCTTTCTTGGGAGGTCCGGAGCTAATGTGGAAGATTCATGATCATATATATATATATATATATATATATATATATATATATATATATATATATATATATATATATATATATATATATATATATATATATATTGGCCTCGAGAAACCACTGAAACTCTGGTACGTCTCCAGCAGACATCCTCCTTACCCTCGGCGGAGTTATTCTTGCCCGCTGTGCTGAAGTGGATGGAATCTATCCCACCGCTCGTTGTCAGTGTCCTTGAACTGTAGCCTGAATGGGATAACATCGCTCCCGAGCCATCTGCATTATTTCTTGTTTGGGTTAAACCAATTTTTCCTTTTTTTTCTTAACTTTTTCTTTCAACCATCAGCTTTCTCGTTAAGTTACTTTGTGGTAATGGAAATCCGTCTCGTGTCATTCCAGCGAACTGCGCGTTATCCACCGCATCTCCCGGCTTACCTAAATATTTGGTCGACGGTCAATAACTATCTGAGTTTTGTGGGAGACCACCTCATACCCGCTTCACTACTGAACACGAAGTGCTGATATATTCTTACTCCAAACCTGTTCCGTAGATCATCATATATGACACAACCATAACGTGGTCCCATATTCATTCGAAACCTCTCGTTCACAACGCCACTTACTCTTAAAACATCCATAAATTCTACCACCTAAAATTCTCCTATACGTACATCATATGGGTTCAGAACTCCCAGAGAAGATTCCTAATTCAGTTGTTCACGTCCTTGCAGGCTCCTAACTGTTGCAATGCTGCACATACCCTTTTCACTATATTTTTCTGTGCTATTTGTGTTTGCAAAACTCTAGTCGACACACCCTCTTCCCTTTCTAAACCTTACTTGTTCTTTACCAACAGGGAGTTCACTCATCCTTTTAATATGGTCAATCACCATTCTACCAAACATCTTGCCATCTCTGCCAAGGACACATCTAAAGTTTTCCTTCAATGAACTGATGTTAATCTACGTTTCCCAACGATACGAAGGGCCAATACCTGAACACATCGGCCAAGCCTAGCCCACATTGTTCAAAAATACAATTTCTATTTCACTCAAGAAACAGCTCGTCATTTTTCGAACTTGGTGAAAATAAGCTTTGCTAGTGGTGGTCGAATGACGGGGAGGTGAATCGGGTGTAAACGTTACAGATGCGATGTACATTTCAACAATATCTTGTTACGTGGCCGACTAGTGTTCCTTGCTTGAAGGAAAACATATGACCAGGGCCATATTGAATGGTCCTCTGCGGACTCTGGCCGTGGTCTTCCCACGGTGGGGGGAGGCGACTGGTCAGACCTGCAGCACGTCCTGCCTCCTCGTAAACTTTGCTCCATCTTGAAAATAGACCCAATTTTAGTGCTGGCGTGAGGCCTGGCGTGCGCTCAGGACCCCGCGTCCTTCGTCTCATGACTCCAAACTTTCACTCACAAGAAACATTTTCATCCTCTCCTCCGCTCAACCCTCGGAGACATACACTCAACACATCTCTTCATGATACACAGAGTCGGGCATTTCTCTAATGTCGTCAAGTCAACAGATCTTTGCACACATAACGTCAGCAGTTACCAGAGTCCGGCAGAAGTAAATACATATTCCACGTCGTTTTGATACGATCGTGAGTTACACAGTAATTGATCCGCCGCATGATCACTGCATACATATCTATGACATACATACATACATACACACACACACTAATAGGCATGCATACAAAAACAGACATATGCATATGCTGGTAGCCACAGGGAAAATGAAACACGAAGATCCGAGCGCTTTTGTGATAATTCACATCTTCAGGTGTGAATTATCACGAAAGAGCTCAAACGTTTGTGCTTCATCTTCCTTCGGGCTATCATCATATTCCCGAATCAGGTGTGCTTTTGTACTTTATCTGCCAACACATGTATGTACAAACGCACATATCTGATACATGGACTCATTCTGGTACGATATACAATCCACGGTATGAAGTATCTATAGGTATTCAATATCAAGCATACAGAACGTACTCTTCGTTAAAAATCTGCATGAATCCACTCATACACAAGTGTTGTTATCATCAAACACTGGATAACACTGTGTTGTCACGCAGCAGCAGGTGCAGCAGCTGGTGCTGCTTATTCATGGGTGCAGCAGCAAGCAGTAACAGCCTCTGATTTCAAAATGAATGAGAGCGGAAGAAGCTGGTGATTCCGTGAAGAAAGACATTAATGAATTGATCGTAAGAAGGGAACTTCTCGAAAATTCCTCCATAAACGATTATATGTAAAACTGAAACAAAAAATTGAGCAATATGAATACTGAGTTATTTGCACAAAAGATATAAATTATGTAGACAGGTCGTTAAAAATCAATAGAGTGGAAAGCCTACTGCACGAAATGTGCTGGGTGAACTCATCACCATTCAGTTACAAATGTCTACATGTTAAATTTCCAGGTACACATGAGAGTGGATATTTTGGTAAACACACACACACACACACACACACACAAACACACACACACACACAGACCTGACAATATATTTACTTCTCGTTTTTGCCATTTTCGTGAATTTTCATTTAGGAAATCCTTTGTTAAAGTGCTTTCGTGGAATCTAATAGCATATATCATTGCAAACATTTTGTGGCTTCACCTGGGTAACAAGATCCAAATGTAACTCGAGGAATATATATACAGATACATTAGCAGATTTGCATATATATGTTTTTGCATAAACACAAACCATTATAACCATTTTCCACACGATCCCTTTATATTTTTCGTCAGTCTTATATTACACTGGGAGGGAGAGAGGGAGGGAGCCTGAGAAGGGCAGGTGGGGAGGAGGGATTGAACAGAGATGCTGGGGAGGGGAGTGGAGGTTATCATATGATTATCCCCGCAATGGATAACCCTGAACGTTGAGGCGAAGTGGTGCTACAAGAGCGTCCTCCGCGTCTCGACTTCAGCTGCCACCCTTGATTTACAACGGCATAAAACCGATAACTCTTTGGCTTTCTCCCAGTTCGACTCCCGGGTGCGTCACCAATGATTTAAGAAAATCTACGTCTTGAATGTAATGTTCCACAACTCACTGGGCTGTCCGGTTATAGAGTTGGATGCTGCCACTGTGAGCTGGGCGAGATGTTGAATGTCGATTATAACATCAGATTTATGATTTTTTTTCTTCCTTTTTGTAGAGGTTTGAGGAAGATAAACAACATTTGTCTGCTAATATGAACAGGAAAAAAAAAAAAAAAAAATATATATATATATATATATATATATATATATATATATATATATATATATATATATATATATATATATATATATATATATGTGTGTGTGTGTGTGTGTGTGTGTGTGTGTGTGTGTGTGTGTACTCCGCCTGCATGAGGTTAAACAGCAAGTGAACAATTACCTTTGGCGAGGCTGTATTACTGGGAGTATAGTTTTGTTAAAGAACTCATTTCGAAGGAGTCCATTATTATCCTGCAACGACCATCCGTACATACGACCGGAAAAAATATAAAAAGAAAATGAAAATGATGACGTATGAACAACAGAATCATAATCAAAGGTAGAAAGAAACTACAGAATCAAACAATAAAGCTGGTTCATAAAAAACGAGAAAATCATGGCAGAAATTGAGTAGGATAAAAGAATGCTGTACAGGTATACGAATGCTACATGCCATGCTGACATGCGCCAGACATACGTCCATTTCGAGATGCGACCGGTCTGGTCAGAACGGACCTTGGACGCATGTCGGGGAGGGGATGTATTTACATTACCCTGGAGGATACGAGGACAGAATACAACCTACGTATCACCTGTGTGTCGTAGAGGGCTATTAAAAGGGTAGCAGTAGTGAGATCAGAAAAAAAAACTTCCCCTCCTGCATTATCACGCTCTAAAATTAAGAAAAAATGAAAAAGAGCAGAGCCAGGATATTTTCTTCTTTCGAGGACTTAGTTCCTGACGTTACCTCGCTCAGGCGGGAAAGACATCAGAAGGGAGAAGAATTTCGCGTTTTTGTAACAAGATTACACCACAGGATTCACTAAAGAAATACACAAACGTGTCTCTGTTAAATCTACACTTTATATTTTTCCCCTCTCTTTAGCAAAGACCTCGACGACTTGATTAAAAATAAGAAAAAATTTGCTCTTCGTAAAATTCATCTTTAGGGGAGAGAAATTATTTTTTTTTTGTTTTTGTTTTTTTCTTCATTAGCTAATGACCGGTAAAAGCCCTTCGCTTGAGAGGTTAGTCTGGTTCTTTATATTGGAGCCTTGCATAAAGGAGGGGGGGAGGGTCGGAGAGGGGGGGGCTGGTCCTGATGTTAATGACCTGGTGCCTACGTGTCAACCCTAATTATAAGGTACGACGGTACGGTTCTTGGGCACGACGGTACACCTCCTGATGTGTGTGTGACGGCCTTGGAGCTTTGTGACCGGACCCTTGAGGGTCGAGTCAAAAGCCAGGAAGCCATCGCACGGAAGCTGTTTAGTGTAAGAGGTGGACGACTACCATACGTATCGTGGGAGGGTAGGTGGTGGTCAATACTGTGACGTGGTTAGACGAGTACGAGAGGCTGACCATCGTCCTAAGTGTAAGAGGATGACCCTTACTCAACGTGGAATGTACGTAAGGCTCCTGACTGTACTCAAAGCCCTTATTGTACCTGAAGTCCTGACTGCGTCCGTGTATCCCTAGATTCACAGGATGTAATGGCACATGCAGCTTATTGGAAGCAAAAGGGTTGCAAAGGGTTAACTGAGGGGTAGGAGAAGGGTAACAGTACGATGAGGAGTAGCAGAAATTAGTGGGGTAACAGTGGGGAAGAAGAGGGGTAACAGAATGGTAGGAGAGAGCAATGGGTTAACAGAAAGGTAGCAGAATGGCAGGAGAGAGCAATGGGGTAACAGAGGGATAGCAGTAAGGTAACTTGATAAGATTGTATCTATGTTTATCCTGCAGATACTGAGGCAGGCGACCCGGGGATTTAAAGTGGTGAGTCCAGGCAGCTGCACCACCCAAGCCTCCAGCACCAACCACAGCCACTGCACCAGCACCATCCATAGCCACAGCACCAGCCACAGCCGCAACCACAGCCACAGCACCAACCACAGCCACATACACAGCACCATCCATTGCCACAGCCAGCATTTCACACAACAATATATATATATTGGCCATGGCCCCAGCAGATGATATCCATCCTTAACAATGGTCATAGATGCCAATAATCTTATCGTTACTTGTCCTCTACACTGGTAACCCAGATGCATAGGAGGAGCAGTAGTTAATGTATCAACTTCTCCATTTGTCTACCTACTGTTCTACTTAAACATTTAACAAATGTAAGTTTGCATTGACTAAGTACTCAGTTTCGACTACATACACTGACATTCACTTATCTACTCACCTTTTATCTGTAGTTCAAACAGTTGTTGGAGAGTTTGATGGTGTGAGATGTTTTACTCCGAGTCAAGGGCAGTATACGGCATGGGGACTCAATACACAGCTCCAAACACACACACACACACACACACTCTCTCTCTCTCTCTCTCTCTCTCTCTCTCTCTCTCTCTCTCTCTCTCTCTCTCTCTCTCTCTCTCTCTCTCTCAGCATAACACAGCCCACAAGGACGAGAAGGTTTTAGACAGG
>NC_092279.1:12521160-12533660 GCF_036320965.1 Panulirus ornatus
CTAAAAGAAAATCAGCAATAAAAAGAAAATGAACTACCATCGAAACCATTAGTGAATAAGGTACACACAAGTTTGTAACATAGATCGTCACTTGGCCAGAAGCCTGTCACCAAATACGCCAAGTGTGGCTGGTGGAGAACATATTGGAAAAGCCTGTGTAAGATGATAGGGTGGCGGGCATGATGAGTTTAGGGCTAGGCGCTACGTGGCGTGAGAATCATGGCTCTGAGGGTAAGAGAAGACGTGAGGAAATACTGGCCTCAAATGAAGTGTCACACAACAGCAGCAGCAGTGGCTTAACTGATGACACTGTGGCCGTAGCTGGTGTGTCAGGCCTCTCAACACACGCCACGAACAAATACCACAAAGACAATAATACTACTGCTACTACTAATGATAATAATGATAATAATAAATATTGTTATAAGTTATTACAAATATCATTATCAGTTATTACAAATATCATTATCAGTTATTACAAATATCATTATCAGTTATTACAAATATCATTATCAGTTATTACAAATATCATTATCAGTTATTACAAATATCATTATCAGTTATTACAAATATCATTATCAGTTATCACAAATATCATTATCAGTTATTACAAATATCATTATCAGTTATTACAAATATCATTATCAGTTATTACAGATATTATTATCAGTTATTACAAATATCATTATCAGTTATCACAAATATCATTATCAGTTATTACAGATATTATTATCAGTTATCACAAATATCATTATCATTATTGTTACGATTAATATAATGACCATCCTTAAACACCTCAAAGACCCCTTCTAAGGGGCTCCAAGCAGGAGCAGGGAAATATAAGGACTCCTTTATAGCGAGAGTCCTCGACGGGTCTGTACTCCTTTCCGTCCACTAATGATGGTACAGCCTCGCTATACACACACACACACACACACACACACATATATATATATATATATATATATATATATATATATATATATATATATATATATATATATATATATATATTTTATTTTATTTATTATACTTTGTCGCTGTCTCCCGCGTTTGCGAGGTAGCGCAAGGAAACAGACGAAAGAAATGGCCCAACCCCCCCCCCCCATACACATGTATATACATACGTCCACACACGCAAATGTACATACCTACACAGTTTTCCATGGTTTACCCCAGACGCTTCACATGCCCTGCTTCAATCCACTGACAGCACGTCAACCCCGGTATACCACATCGCTCCAATTCACTCTATTCCTTGCCCTCCTTTCACCCTCCTGCATGTTCAGGCCCCGATCACACAAAATCTTTTTCACTCCATCTTTCCACCTCCAATTTGGTCTCCCTCTTCTCCTCGTTCCCTCCACCTCCGACACATATATCCTCTTGGTCAATCTTTCCTCACTCATCCTCTCCATGTGCCCAAACCACTTCAAAACACCCTCTTCTGCTCTCTCAACCACGCTCTTTTTATTTCCACACATCTCTCTTACCCTTACGTTTCTCACTCGATCAAACCACCTCACACCACACATTGTCCTCAAACATCTCATTTCCAGCACATCCATCCTCCTGCGCACAACTCTATCCATAGCCCACGCCTCGCAACCATACAACATTGTTGGAACCACTATTCCTTCAAACATACCCATCTTTGCTTTCCGAGATAATGTTCTCGACTTCCACACATTCTTCAAGGCCCCCAGGATTTTCGCCCCCTCCCCCACCCTATGATCCACTTCCGCTTCCATGGTTCCATCCGCTGCCAGATCCACTCCCATATATCTAAAACACTTCACTTCCTCCGGTTTTTCTCCATTCAAACTCACCTCCCAATTGACTTGACCCTCAACCCTACTGTACCTAATAACCTTGCTCTTATTCACATTTACTCTTAACTTTCTTCTTCCACACACTTTTCCAAACTCAGTCACCAGCTTCTGCAGTTTCTCACATGAATCAGCCACCAGCGCTGTATCATCAGCGAACAACAACTGACTCACTTCCCAAGCTCTCTCATCCCCAACAGACTTCATACTTGCCCCTCTCTCCAAAACTCTTGCATTTACCTCCCTAACAACCCCATCCATAAACAAATTAAACAACCATAGAGACATCACACACCCCTGCCGCAAACCTACATTCACTGAGAACCAATCACTTTCCTCTCTTCCTACACGTACACATGCCTTACATCCTCGATAAAAACTTTTCACTGCTTCTAACAACTTTCCTCCCACACCATATATTCTTAATACCTTCCACAGAGCATCTCTATCAACTCTATCATATGCCTTCTCCAGATCCATAAATGCTACATACAAATCCATATATATATATATATATATATATATATATATATATATATATATATATATATATATATATACTTTAGTTATGTGATGAGAAAGAGGGTAAGTGTTTGTAATACATCTGTTTCTTTTTCACAGTAAACTGCGTGCAGTAAATGGCTTTGTTTATAAATAACTGTAAGTGAAATACAGTATTATTAAGCAAGAAAAATAGCCTCATACATCATGCTTATGCCTTGCTGTGGAGCCTCGTGTGATTCACTGTCGTGTAAACAAGGCAGAGGTACAGAGGCTGAGAGAGAGAGAGAGAGAGAGAGAGAGAGAGAGAGAGAGAGAGAGAGAGAGAGAGAGAGAGAGAGAGAGAGAGAGAGAGAGAGAGAGAGAGAGAGTGTGTGTGTGTGTGTGTGTGTGTCACGGTGCTACCTGCTCAAGGAGCTGGGATCTTCCTCAACCCTACCTAATGAATGATAAATAAGCCGCTGTAAATAACTCTCTGGTCTCTTTCTGAGTGAAGCTATTGTCTGACATTCACAACAACGCCCTCTTTTTTCAGAGATGTTTCCCCTCCATTTGTGTGATACATTTTACTTCGAAGTTTTAGCACACTGTTTCGAGTTATGAGATCCCTGAGTAACTCGGGGAGAGCTTCTATCTTGATGTCAGATATTTCATTATCTTGAAAAGCTCCATTAAGTCACACAAAGGCTTGGCTTTTGTCCAGGGAATAGCAAGGACCTTTAGTCGTCTTTCGTATGGCTTGTTCCTTCCTTCTGGTATTAATTAATCTTGTCGCCCTTTTACCAGAAGATCTTATTTCTAGCTTGTTTCCCGTTTACCACGTTAGAAAGGTAGCGCCAGGAACCGATGAAGATCTGGCTTCAATCGTTCACATCCATTTTCCAGCTGTCACGTGTAATTCATGGAAACCACATCTCCCCTATTCACAACCAGGCACCACAGACCTCTCTGTAATTTCCCGCTGCCGTTTCATATGCCTGGTTCGGTCCACTAACAGCACGTCGACCCCAGTACACGACATCACTCAGTCCCATGCACGACTTACATCCTCTTGCACTTATTTTATAATATGGATACCAAAAATACAACGCCTAATCAAGATATGGTCTTACGAGCATGGTACACAAGGATTATATGAGAGGGACAGACAACAGGAGAGACTTGATGGTTTATAACGAGGTTTTCTCCTATTAACACCTAAAAAGCGGCAGAAAACAGAAGAAGGATAATAAAGCAGAAGGCTTTGTTGTGAATCCATGACGTTTCCGAGTGCTAGGGTGAGGCTAGTAAATATTTCGATGATAATTCAGCGCACCTGGAATATAGGAGCAACATTTGCGAACGTCCACACATCAGGCACGAAGCATTATCAAACCTTCTATCATAAAAGGAATAACACCAGATCCAGAGCCGTTTCAAAGATGAGGAAACAAACTGGAATGAATGACCAACTTCGTATTGCCAATATGGAACCTGCCTCGCTGGAAATGACCTCCTGTATGTCGTGTGTCTGGTGTCACAACCACTCTCCTCCCTCCCTCCTCCTGCTGACGAATATTTACCCAAGACAGGACAACTGCCTGGCCCACTGGATGAAGAACTGCTGCTATTGGATTCCATGGTCTTCCCATGGAGCTCCTATCAGGGGTCCCAGATAGGGCGCTCGTAGTCTATATTCACGTCCTGTGAAGGGGAAGAAAAGAGAGATGGGGAAGGAGGAAAAAGTATACGTCTAGTTTTAATGTCTGCTGCTGATCCTGGTTATTTTGTTTCCCAAGGATTCATCGGCGCATGGGCCGGAATTCATCCAAACCCCCCTCCCCCCTCCATTGGCATATATCTGTCATGCCTTTGAAAATTTTCAGGGTGAGCAAAATCACATTCTTCTCCATCATAACAAACATTCCGTGGTATCTAGGGTTCAGGAGAGAAGCGTTTTGATACACATTCTAAGCTGAACAGACTCACTTGCAGTCAAAGTACTTGAATCTGCCTCTCACATACTTTTATCTACATGAGAGAGAGAGAGAGAGAGAGAGAGAGAGAGAGAGAGAGAGAGAGAGAGAGAGAGAGAGAGAGAGAGAGAGAGAGAGAGAGACCAAACACTGTCAGGGGATCAGATAAGAGAGTTCTGTACCAGCAGAGGCACAAGGCAACCCATAAAAACAATCAGTATACATCACTTTGGCGTTGTTACCCCACAACTCACCCACATTTGAGCTCGGTGAACCACTCCTGGACATAAAGTGACGGGTAACTGACTTGGAAGCTGACGGCAAAATGTATTTAAAGCCTGTTTTGTGGAGGGGAGGCCATTTGTCATGTCCAGGCTGGGGGGAAATTGTGCATTAAATGGGTGGGCCTACCTTGATTTACATGCAAATTCGTATCGACCCACGTCCCTCCCCCGGGGAGATGAATGATTAAGGGAAGATGAAGACTAGAAAATCACACGGTGGTATACGGATCCGGTCTAAACGTATGTTGGCTTTGGAAGGACTCAGGCATGATTACATATATATATATATATATATATATATATATATATATATATATATATATATATATATATATATATATATATATATGGAGAGGACCTGTGCATTTCTGTACTGAAATTGAATGGATTTTAGCAGACGACCAATCCAACAGTGTAGATGCATGACAGACACACACACACACACACACACACACACACGCACGTAATCTTGTATGGCGAATATCTATCTATTGTTTTAAGGTAAGATAAAAAAGTGCAGGTCAAACAAGGCTGCAGTTCGTCATGGAAGTGCAAACAAACCGTTGATCGAGATGGAACTACCAATAAAACATGAACGCACGCGGGTGGGAAAATAACGTGACTATAGACGTACACAATCTGGATCGAGATGGATGTAAACAAACTATGATTCGAATGTAAAAAAAGAACAAACAGTAACACATTGCAGGAATGTAAACTGAAAAAAGGGTAACAAACAGATTCAGAAGGCGAGATATTCAATAAACCTATTATTGGCTGGAGTGTATCGTATAGAAACTAAAAATAAAATGTTTGGTCTCTATTCCTGGGAGCAAGGGCAAAGGCTAACGTAAACAAGCCAGTTTGAAATATCACAAAACATCCAATAGAATCTGCAGTGATGTTGGGCTGCCATCCCCAGCACATACTCTGTCACCTGGACGAGTGGGAATACAAGCCAACAACCCATCCAACCCTGACCAAACTACGTAGTCCAACCTTTGGCGAAGCTTGTTTAAAGTAGTCAGTGAACTTTTGAGAATCTAAAAGCCATTGTTGCAATTATTCAAAACCAAATCTAACGCAACCAGATCTATCATAGACTGAATCACAACGAGGTCTTATCAGTTTCAAGTTAGTCTTTCGAGTGAATGTTAAGATCGACTTCGCTATAACCCGTGGTAACCGCTCTTGGCTTTCTTATAAGACGCGGGAGGAGCCATCAGGGCCTCTTGTTCGTCTGGCGCTGACGTGTGCCGCTGACTGACGCCCCCAAGCTCCCATCTTCCCCCCCACAGCCTTCCAACCCACATATGTTTCCTCGTTTATCTTCCCAGGCCTAAGCTGGACGACTGCCACGTCTGAGGGAGGAGGAACACACGGGAAGAAAGGGAGGGGGTGGGGTCAAGAGAGCAAAAAAGGGAAATGTAAGGAATGGCGATAAAAGGGGTCTGGAAAAGGACGAGAGAGAGAGAGAGAGAGAGAGAGAGAGAGAGAGAGAGAGAGAGAGAGAGAGAGAGAGAGAGAGAGAGAGAGAGAGAGAGAGAGAGAGAGAGAGAGAGAGAGAGAGATGGGGAGGTCATGGTGCTAATAATCGAGGAAGTGATCAATACATGAGGATCCTGATGATCAAGACAACAACAGCTTCACTCCCCCCTGCTGCAGTGTCCACACCCCTGTTGCAGTGTCCACACCCCTGCTGCAGTGTCCACACCCCTGCTGCAGTGTCCACACCCTTGCTGCAGTGTCCACACCCCTGCTGCAGTGTCCACACCCCTGCTGCAGTGTCCACAACCCTACTGCAGTGTCCACAACCGTCTCTCAATGTCACTGCCACAGCCAGCCAGTTGGGTCTGGTAATGGCCGAAGCCAAAGGCAAGTTACCCCCGGAATTAAACAGAGTAATACAGGCACCAGTTATGATATCTGAATTCTTTTTTATTACTGTCTAATGGGACTCTGTGAGACTACATGACTACAGTAATGGAAAGAAAAAAAAAAGAAAGGCCATTACACCTTCCTATTGAGTAAAGTTAAGCCATGACGTCAATATTTTTTCCGTCTTTTTAATAACACCAAACTAGAAAGCGTTAATGGACTTGCGTTCGTGATTACAATCCATAATATTGCGACAGTTTTTTACGGAAATGACATTTGGACATTAGTAGACCGCTTTCCCAGGAAATTAAAACCGAGTTTAACAGTGATAAAAGTTTACAGCCGTCATTGTAAAATTATTTACAACATATATTGAATAATAATTAACAGTGATGGCTCGCTACATGCAGTGTTTACACTGCTGTCTCGCTACATACATGCAGTGTTTATACTGTTGTCTCGATACATATATACAGTGTTTATACTGCTGTCTCGATTCATACATGCAGTGTTTATACTGCTGTCTCGCTACATACATACAGTGTTTATACTGCTATCTCGCTACATACATCCTGTGTTTACACTGCCGCCTCACTGTGTTTATAAATCTACAAACAAGAGGAAGATGTAGCCACTAAGAGTTGCAATGAAGGTTCCATAAAAATGGATAAGCACAAGTTAAATATTATACGTAAAATACGAG
The DNA here is from genome assembly GCF_036320965.1 of Panulirus ornatus. Lineage (NCBI taxonomy): Eukaryota > Metazoa > Arthropoda > Malacostraca > Decapoda > Palinuridae > Panulirus > Panulirus ornatus. The sequence goes on from NC_092279.1 coordinate 12,528,311, forward strand.
GAAATTACTTCGTGCACGAATGCTTTTAATCAAACGGCTATAAAGACGTATATTTACACGAACGTCGCTCGTCATGTTCGGGTACATGTGTTGAAATGGTTCGGTAGAGTCGAGTATATTTGAAGAAAAGATTAAACGAGAAGCTTTCCTAGAACTGTGCTGGCGATGAGTGCTGGCAGGTGGAGTGTGGTGAAGGAGGGGATACAGCATCCTTCGGTAGTAGCTCAGAGAGGGAGCGCCTGGGGAACAGGTTGTGTTCAAGAATGACCTCTGTCTCTTATGGTAGAACAAGATGATTTAGATTAGTTCCCTTACTATGTGACACTGCTTAATCGGGTTAGATGGGACTTTAACTGTCTCTGACGTGGTTGAACTGCTCGTTCACTTAACACTCTCTCCAATTGGCTGATAAGGTTGTGAACGTTGGGGTTGGGCTTAGCTTCGTTGTGATTGGCTTGTGGGCGACTATGTTTACTTTCTAACGGGTGGATATCACTAAGCTGGGGATGATATCGTCTAGAGATTATCCTCTGATTGGATTAAGATGTATTGTTGAGTTTATTGCCAAGGGTAACTTCGTTCTCACTCAATGGTATGTTTGTGGGGAGGTAGTTCAAAATCATACCCGGCACTATGAGTACCTCTCAAGCCCCCAAACTTATACTTTGAGACGTGGATTCAACATCATTGAAAGGTTCAACATCAGATTCAACATCATTGAAAGAGAGAGAGAGAGAGAGAGAGAGAGAGAGAGAGAGAGAGAGAGAGAGAGAGAGAGAGAGAGAGAGAGAGAGAGAGAGAGAGAGAGAGAGACCCGACATATATAAAAAGAATCTCAAGAACGCTTCACTGACCTGATACCGTGGTTTCGTGGCGTGGGGTCGGACCCACCTGGGGAAGGAAGGTGTTGGAGATGTAAAAACTTCCTCCGCCTCTAACACTGTCCGAGGGGAGGAGCTGCTGCTCCTCCACCCCCGTACCTGCTGGTTAACGCCCCGTGGCTCGCCCGCTGATCCATCTTGCGTCCTGCCAGTCTTCGTATCCCATCTGACAAAAAAAGACGCACCATTTACCATCCCGAGGACAGAGGCAGAGGACGAAAGGGAAGATAAATCACTTAATCTGTCACCGTGATTTAGGGAACTGGCTCTCTCTCGAGACTTTATGGGGGAAATTGTACTCTAGAGATGAAGGAATGATAGGGGAGAATTGGAGACGATAAGGACAGAGTTACAGATGGTACGGAGAGACTGAGGGATGATAGGATGAGACTTGGAGATGATAAGAAGACTGTTAGAGATGATAAGAAGAGAGATAAGGATGACAGGAAGAGACACAGAACGACATAGAGCCGAGGCCATCCATCCAGTGTCTCCTTCCCTCAGCAAATGGTTTGATCCAGCTCTACAGCCACCTTGCCTTTATATTCCTCAGTGGGTAGCATAGACCAGCTCTGAAACCACTATAATATTGGCTTTCCTCTGTGGGTAGTAGGGACCAGCTTTAATGTCATCCCAGTGTTCACTCTCCTCAGTGATTTAGCATGGACCAGCACTGAGGCCACACCAGTGTTTGCTTTCCTCAGTGGGCAAGCATGGACCAGCACTGAGGCCGCTGTGTCCTGTTCCCTCAGTGATCTAGAAGGACCAGACAGAACTGAGGCTACGCCCTTTGTCCCTTTTCCCCCCAGTGGACACCATGGACCAGCGCTGAGAACATGCCGTTCCCCCTCTCCATCAATGAATGAGCTGCAAAATTAATTACAATTCAATCTTCCTCGCACACGGCGGGGAAAAATAGTACGGGAATTATAACGTGGCAGGGGCGGGAGATGGGAGAGAGGAAGGGATTGTCATCATGTGATAATGAATGTCATACGGCCGGACTGAAGGGCCCGGGGCCGTTCATGGATCGTTCATACAGTCATGTGAACGTCGCACTGAAGTGTCCGGGTGTTGTCATTAGTGGCGACAGGGGATGGAATCTTTCACACTTTAGCAATGATTTTCTAACTGGTGTAGCCAGAGGGGAAGAGAGTAGGTAGTCTTTCATACTGTCACAGGGAATGACCAAGTGCTGCAGCAGGTGTGGACGAAGTATAGGGGGTCTTCCATACTCTCACACTGAGTGGGTACAGTGTGAGGATGGCTGAGATATTGTTATAGAGAGAAGAGGCACTGCAGAGGGCGTCTCATGCTGTCATAATCAGTAATAGTCTACGTCTTCTGTGTCAGTCTTCTTTGTAAAAACGAGATGCGAAGACAGACAGACAGACAGACAGACAGACACACACACACACACACACACACACGAACACACTCTCTGTGCTCAACACTGCAAGGCAAGGATACAGGTACTCGACAGGTCGAGTCATTTCTGTCGAAGTGTGATGCCTGACTGTATCCTTACACTCGAAGGATAAGGTAATCGTAAGCAACAAGGCTGGTCATCATATCAACAATAATCGTCGCTTTCAACCTTGTTGCACTCAAGGAGTTAAGTCACCCCTGGAATTAAGGCACTCCTGGAGTTAAGGCACCCCAGGAGTTAAGCCATCTTAGGAGTTAAGTCACCCCTGGAATTAAGGCACTCCTGGAGTTAAGGCACCCCAGGAGTTAAGCCATCTTAGGAGTTAAGTCACCCCTGGGATAAAGTCGCTCATACTGTTAAGTCATCCCCAGAGTTAAGTCAAACAGCCCAAGTAAAAGTCAGTCCCCAAGAAGGTTATTACGACACATTCCCCAGTTTGCTCCTGGTATACAGGAGATGTCAGCAGCAGCTCCTCTGGTCATCATGTTGTGAGGGTCAGAACCATCGTTCTTACGGATCTAGGTCGTTGCACGGATGAGGTCAATTCGTCGTCGTTTTAAGTCGTCCTCAAGGACCAACTCGTCTTGCTAAAGGGGTCAGGTTATTGCATTCCAGATGTTACGTCAAGATTTCCATTCCTCAAAGAAACACAAGGAGGAAGTTGTGTATTCTTCGTAAAGCAGTGGATGATGATGTTTAAGCTGGAGACGAGGACATGACCTCCTACTCCTTTAAAATTTGTAATACCTCGATCCGTTGTCTATGTGAGACACACACACACACACACACACACACACACACACACACACACACAAAAGAATGAGAAAAACTACCTCTGGGTTTGTGTGTCAGCAAGTCTTCAGCTGTACCTGACTCGTTGTCCCGGTAGAATATATATATATAAAATATATATATATAAATATATATATATATATATATATATATATATATATATATATATATATATATATATATATATATATATATATATATAAGAGAAACGAGGGAAAGATACTCCGTGTGAGGAGATTTTCAAAGCCATTGTCTCATGTCTGCGGTACGGTCGAATCTCTGGAAATGCAGTCCAATAATCCCGCAACACTGTGTGTGTCTTGCCTTTGCGCTCCTCTCTGTTTCCTCTTTCGTTTGACAATCTCTTTGATATCGGTTCCCAAAGGCCAACGGACCGCTATCTCTAACACAATACCGTCCAGGACAATTTTACTCGCAATTCTCCTTCTGGGGGCATTCCTTCTTTCAGGATCTAAAACCTCTCCTCGGTGTACCTACGGATAAAATGGAATTTCGTTTAGATTCAGACCCCGCGGAGTCTATTGAGCACCGGAGTAATGTTTTTATCCTCCTCCTGGCAGCGGTATAGGACCGTCTGCAGACAGCATGAAATTAATCTCGCTGGTCGCCGGTGCAGAGACGTTGCGCTCTGGTTTTTGCCCTCCCCACGATCTTATGTAGATGCAGTCACAGGCACGTGCAAGAAGTATGCAGTCCACCCGTGCACTCCCGTGCGCTGGAGAACTCGTATATTCCTTTAATTCATACTCGCGTGTATATACACATACCTCACACACACACACACACACACACACACACACACACACACACAGAAATACACACACAAATATAACTCTTCTTGATCTATGTAAATCATCCGCCAGACGGTGTGGACTCCTGCCTGATTAACGTTTGCAGATGGTGGAAAGGTCGTATGGGGAGTGAAATGGGCGGAGGATTGCATCAAGTTACAAGGGGACCTCGACAAACTCCAAATTTGGTCGGACACATTGTTGATGAACTTCAACCCCAGCAAATGTCAAGTAGTGAGGATGATTCAGAGCCAAAGGAAGGCTCAACATGATAGTTATCTAGCAGAAAATAAGCTGCAGGAATCTGTGTCAGCGAAAGACTTGGGAGTCGAAATCGTCCCTACCCTGTCGCTTGCCAGTTTCACCTTAGGAGACTGGTCAAGGAGACCAACTGTCTGCAAGCAAATATCAGAAAATCAGGAAATATTCAGCAAGCTGTTCACATCCAACATGAGGCCAAAACTGGAATACTGTTTCTTAATTTTAGTTACCGCATCCACAGACGTACAAAGAGCTGCGAGAGAAGGCATAGAGGAATGCAACACATATGATACCGCAACTAAGCGAGCTTTGTTTTAAGGAAAGGCCAATGGCCTTAGATTTGACCACACTGTTAGATAGCGCAGAGTTCTTCGAAACATGCGAGGACAGAACAGCCAGAGGACGATACAAGAAAAGATGTGAACAAGTACTATTAGCGAACACGAACAGTGCAAGAATGGAATAAACAGTGGGAGAATAAGAGTAACTGCTCGCAGCACAGATGAGTCTAAAAATCTGTATGACTGAAATGAATGTTCAAGAGATGGGGCACCTCCAGTGTAAAACTCCCTCCCTTTACAAGTAGGTAATCACACACACACACACACAAACAAACGCGAAGTCCCGGGATCGTACTTCCATTTTACAGTGGCTAGCGTCGCATGGGTTCGAATCCTGGGTGCAGTGGTCGCCCCACAGTCAACCCGACTGTTCATCCTTCCCTCGGGGCCAGTACATAAATGGGTATCCAACTCTGTGGAGCAAGTGCTCGATCAGGGGAGAGGTTTCCGGCCGTCTTTATGACCCCTCGGCTGTAAACCCGCCTCTCATCACCCCAGCCTCGTCATGTGTTTATTCTCTCCCTCATAAAAGGACAACATGATGTTACTATTTACCTTCGTCTGTAAACAGCGTCGTTTGGTGGTTCGAGGCGAGAGGCTATTGCTTGTTCCATGAGGCGTTATGGTCGGTCATCAGAGCCTAGCTTCATGGGCTCTCGTGCCTTGACAGCTCTCACCAGTGTCGGGCCTTGTAGAGAGTTTAACCCTCTCTTGAGTATGATACTACGACCTTTGAGTACGACAACATGACCTTTGAACACGACGGTACGACCCCTGAGTATGATGACCTGGCCTGTGACTTTTGTTTTCTTTTTTTACATGTCAGGTCAAAGA
>NC_092279.1:12538660-12638660 GCF_036320965.1 Panulirus ornatus
GGCCAAGATATCACCTTCATCTTTAACGAAGGTAAGGTTAGCTGTTGCTGGACTCACAGTTCATGATAACTTTATCATTTAACCTATGCTCAATTCTTCTAGAGATTCCATTCATTCTTCGTCAGTCTTCCTTATAGAATCAAGTTCCTTTATAATTGCTCATCTTTCATTCATCCAGGTTTCTCTTTAAAGTCTCTTCTTTCTTCCTCTACATTTCCTCTTCATTTGTACGTAATCCTTGGCTACTGATGCTGGTCTCTGGTAAAATGCTGTTCTGTTCTTGTTGACGTCATCTCTTGAGAATAACATTCCAATTTAAACCTCGTGATATTCCAGTTATCTCTTTCCAGTTTACCTCGTCGGCATGGGATGTCAAGTTTGTTTTAGGTCGCTTATGCCGTCCTTTCTGCAGAGAGAGAGAGAGAGAGAGAGAGAGAGAGAGAGAGAGAGAGAGAGAGAGAGAGAGAGAGAGAGAGAGAGAGAGAGGACACCACCTATCCAAAGTATTGAGTGAGAGTCAGCCATAACTCATCCGGCCACACGGAGCAGCGCCCACCATTCCTGGGGGTTTATTACCATCATCCAGAGACGGTCGAAACTTTTGCCTTCCGGTTCACCCTCTCAATCTAGCCTGCAGTCGCCGCCTTGCCTCCAGCAGGCGAGGCAAAATGGCTCGTGCTGGATTTCCGCTTCCTTTCTTTCTCTTGTTTTTTCTTACCCGCTGGAACTCGAAGGTACGACCCTTGAGCAAGATGTTTAAGACCCATGAACAAGACACAACAACCCTCAAACACGACCCCTCGGTATGATGGTATGAACAGCTGACATTTAGTTGCTTGGATAGAATAAGTAGATGAGTGAAACACTATCTGCAGGCACTCATAATCTGCTTGATCAACAGTCGACCTGACTAAATAAATGCATAAATCTTTAACATAATATCTGGAGGGTTTAACTTTTAAAAATAATTCATATGTACATCTTTCTTGTTTCATATTCTGTAAAAAGAACAAACCTCAGTTGACTATAACAGAACTGCTCTCTTTACCTCTCTCTTTCAGTGTGTGTTTATACATTTGTATCTAAGTATCTGTACGTATATCTTTCTACTTAACTTCATATCATTATCCATAAGCCTAATTGTCTAACTATCCCATCCTTCCTTAAGTCAAGCATCCAGTCAACCAGTCGATTTATCTGTCCGTCTGTCTATCAGTTCATTCATTATACATCTTTTCTATCCACACACGCAGTCACTCAGTCAAACTGCTGGCCATAGAACTATATGAGGTCTTCAACGTCAGTGCCACATACAAACCAAGATAAGAGAGAGTTACAAGTACATATATTTTGTTCATTCAATCCTTTCTTATCCGCATGGATGAATCCTGAATCAGCTGTGGGACAGAGGGACGTCCTATAACCCAGTGATCATCAGTTCCCACTGGGAATAAAAAGATCTTGGACTTTACTTTTCCAGGAAGGAGGCCTCTGGACCACCACCATTTACCCACTAATTACAGAGAGTGCGACCACATGGCCAAGCTACACATTACTCTGAGGTCAGACGCGGAGAAAAGAGGTCAACTCTCTCTCTCTCTCTCTCTCTCTCTCTCTCTCTCTCTCTCTCTCTCTCTCTCTCTCTCTCTCTCTCTCTCTCTCTCTCTCTCTCTTATCTAAGCCTTAACCCCTTTTTTTAAGTTGCTCTTCCGGTGGGTCTTTTGTGTTCCTATTCAGGGTTAACCAAGGACTGGAGTCTCACGTTAACTGGACCTTTTAGATTCACGAGGTCACGTCTGCTGTGGAGAGCTATCGTAAACTGTGGGTGAAAGATGGGGAAAAAATGTGGAAAATAATAATAATAATAATAATAATAATAATAATAATAATAATAATAATAATAATAATAATTTCAAAATTTTTCTCATCGACTGACGAGTCTTAAGCTCGGCTCTGAAAGACAAATCTCACAGCAATACAAAGTGATAGTTTCTTTATTAACTATGAAATAAAAAAAAACTACCTAAATTGAATGTAATTTTGTGATAGCTTTAATATCTGTAATATCACTTACTCTTGATAAAGAAAAAAATTGTGTGTTATGAAAACACAGAGAGTTTGATCTGGTATTTACATATGTGATGTCGAATGTTTTATCATATGTCTGGTAAGTTTGATTTACTTAAAAATCCGTAGTGAATTTTATGTATATGAATGTTATATACATATTCTGTATCAGTTATTTTTCTTTTTGACATCTTAATGTGTGTGTGTGTGTGTGTGTGTGTGTGTGTGTGTGTGTACATGTGACACTTACTATCTGTACACTTCAGAGAATAATTACCACAATTATCACCACTACCTTTGTATATGTAAAATATTTTCAGATGACCAAGACATAGGTTGGACGTGTACGTTGTAGCTTTATAATCATTTATAATCATTAATGACTCGGTTAAAAATTCGGATATAATTGCTACCTAATTGGCAATTATATCGTAAAATTAGGTTATCATTTGATCCATTAACCTCTGATGATGGTAATTTCTACACATGGTTTCATAACTCTGCTTTTAGCAGTGGGAATCATACTCGTATATGAATAAATACAGCCACTAGACACACACCGAGGAGGAGGATAATATAAGCAAAAATCAAGAACGCTTAGAAGAAAAAAAAGAAAGTTTTTTTTTAGAAAAAATCAAGAAGAGTGGCGTTTATATTTGTGCTGATGCTACGCACTGGAGAAGACTTTATACCTTGTGATTAGCCGAGACGAAGACGTGGCTTCATGTGGTGACGAAGATTCGTCCAGGTTATGTGGGGTCAAGCAAGGACGGGTCACAGCGGAGGGTATCTGGACAGCTGTCTGTTTTTGTTTTGACTCTATGTTTGCGTGACAGTCATGTAGACGTAGACCATGAAATAATATATACAATTGTTCCAGGACCCTTTTTTTTTTTTTTTGAGAGGGGTCCTGGTGTTCCTTCAGAACCAGCCTTTCCCAGGAATTCTTGCAGTTCCAAGACTGCGCCACTTATACACTAAAATCGATCATGATTATAGACAAGCCGGTGGCTTCCACCCCCAGGCCACGGGTCAAATAAATTCCTCAACAACTAAACACACACAGCAATGGCAACGACATTTAAGAATGTACTTAAGGTCAACTGGAGTAAAATATTTTAGTATTTCTCTCCATTTTAATTTCACAAGGAAATAGCGAGAAAAACCATCCTCAAACCATTTATATATCATCACAAAACGATATCAACGCAGTGGCCAATGTCATATACCCTTTTTCATACTGTTTCCCTCCTGCCTGTAAATACGATTTACAAATCCATCTCCCACTGAGAAACGGCGAAGAATAAATCACCATAAAACAACAAGCTCTTAGATATCTTGATGGGAGCTTAAGGCAGATGGATGAGGGGTCCAGGGCTGGGCAACAGGACCTGGTGACGTGCCGTCCCTTAGAGAGATGGAGGAGGGGGTCCAGGGCTGGGCCACAGGACCTGAGAACGTGCTGTTCCAGACCGCCCTCAGCTTCGTACGTCACGGAGTACCACAAGGTGATCTGTCACTGTTTGTTTACACATTCGTCTGGGAAATCTTATATACGTGAATAACCATTCATCTTCTACCTTTCTACATACTCATCATTGACTCTATCTCGTCACATATGTATCCAGCGAAGCATCCTCCCTCACATCTATCACTCTGCTTACTGTCATCATCTATCAACTGTTACTCTGCTTACTGTCATTATCTGTTTTTGTTTCTCTGTCTACTGCTTATAGCTAGCTATCTGTGTCTCACAAGGTGTGGCTATTTATAGAGTCTCTCTCTCTCTCTCTCTCTCTCTCTCTCTCTCTCTCTCTCTCTCTCTCTCTCTCTCTCTCTCTCTCTCGTAGAAGAAGAAGAAGAAGAAGAAGAAGAAGAAGAAGAAGAAGAAGAAGAAGAATGTTCATCACACAGTGGATACACTACCGACCCCTCTATGCTGCACCCTGCGGGCCATACGTCATCCGGTGATGGCGAGGCACCCAGCGCCTCGGAAACATGTTTCTGGTGAAGGGAACAAAAATGCTAATGGAACGTCTTTCCTAATTATGAAAACGATGAGAGAAAAAAAAAACTTGGTCTCTTACAGAGGTTTCGGAAGAGGGTCGGTTTTTCGTGTGGGACGCCGAACACAACCAGCCAAACATCATCAAAATGATGATGGAAACTAAGAGGAAAAAATTAGTCTTAATGGTGAATGGGGAGATGCCAAGTGACTATTATATAATTCGTTTTGAAAACACCGTAAATATCTAAAATGGGATTAATGGCTGACACACGATGGTTCTGTTATCAATATCAATATTTAGAGAGAGAGAAACATGACATTTTCAAGTTCTTCCCTATGATTTGTGATCTCTCTCTCTCTCTCTCTCTCTCTCTCTCTCTATCTATCTATCTATCTATCTATCTTGCTCCAACACGAACTCATATCCCCAGTAATCTCTATTTTCCCCATCCCATCAACACATACGGTCCTTCCTTCCACTGACACCATCCACCTCTACTTCCAGCTTCTTCTCCCACCCAGGAGCTTTACAGATCTCCCCTCCTCCATCTCCTCCTCCCCCACATAACTCACCCTTTCCCCCACACTCAGCTCAGTCCACAGCACCTCTTAAGCTTCCAGGTTTTGGCGGCTTCTCCCGTGCACCGTCTGGGGGTTATGGATGCGGGAGGGCTAAGTGGTGGCGGGTTCCAGCCAAGGAGGACGGGCCGCAATCATGCACGGGGGAGGGAACGCACCCACCTACCCTTGTGAGGGAACGTGACCCCTCCCTTCACCCGTCCTTGAGAACACGACTGCTAGTCTTGATACCTTACCAAGGCACATGGTAAGGTATCAGAAATTCGGATTCCACCGACGTCAGAGGCCAACGACGACTTTGTCTCCTCACCTACACCATGAATAACAATCGTTACATGATGAACGTAACGGTAACACGTATCTCCCGATGCTGCTCATTCCTCTGAAGTTGAAGAGACGAGGTCATGCTGTACCAAAGGACGAAGGAAAAAGGAATGAGTCTTGTCAATGAAAATATTCCTACAGTATAGGAAGGAAAAGATTCAATTACATATCTTTGAGAACGAGATTATGGGATCGACATTTGTAATGCCTTAATGGCAGTATAATTCTGTGGTTAGCGTCACGACCGATAAATCTTACAAACTGTATGTTGTAGCCAACCTGTATGTTGTACTGTTATACATCACTAGTCTGATCGAGCCTGGAACCATGAACGTGCCAAAAAGGATAAAGGAAATCTTTCCCTGATGCTTGAGAAACAATCCTTACGAAACTTTTCTTACAACTAAATCCTTGGGAGATTCCTCTCTGCTTACCCCAAGTTCAACCTTTAAGAATCTTGATTATCTCTCTCTCTCTCTCTCTCTCTCTCTCTCTCTCTCTCTCTCTGCTTCTCAGCCTTACTGGGGAACTCACGTTAACCGAGAGCATGATAATGACGATACATATATGTTTTCTTTTTGAGTGCCATGATTTTCAAATGACAGAATTCGTAAAATTCGAGTAAAAATTGTTTCTTAATATCACTGTTCCTGATGTGATGAAAATACTGTGTCGTAAATCACAATTTCCGATATATAATGATAGTTGGTGACCGACAAAATTTCGACAGAGTAACAAATTATATCATAAATTTATATTCTAACAGGATAACAGCCTTTTCCTTATCATATATATAGAGAAGATGGTATTTTCTGACATTATAACTCCTGACAAGAGACGGCAATTTCCTCTATCTTAATGGCGGTAATGTAATAATTCACAATTTTTCCTCGAAAAAAAATTAGTGTGATGAATGTATCAGATTTTAAAGATTGCCCTCAATATATCAAGCTAGGTGACGTACACAAGAAAATGGAAGTCACTGCGGTCAAAATGTGAAAGAAAATGAAGAGCTGAAGCACTGACCTACAACTGCTGTACACAAAAACAAAAAAAATAAAAGAAACTCTGTTGGAAAGGTAATTTTGGTCCCCGGCAGCAGTCCCCACCTGGCCTTCGTGGTGGGGAGGGGAGGTTATGCTGGGGATGGGGGGGGGGGGGAAGGTTATGCTGGTGATGGGTGGGAGGGGGAATAGGTCGTGAGAGCCTTGCCAAGATTGATACCGACGCCGCCGATCGAGCCTTGTCGCCAACTGCTGGACGAACCCACAAGACCGACCAGTACAGACACCTCCCTCCCTCACACCTGCTTCCCAGGTGCCTGACCAGGTGTGTGTGTGTGTGTGTGTGTGTGTGTGTGTGTGTGTGTGTGTGTGTGTGTGTGTGGGCGAGAGCACTGCACTCTCGCATCCTTGAGATGAGAGAGCAATAGAGAAAAATAAAACCATAAACTTTTCAAGATGCGAGGGAAAGTAAAGGTGCGAGATGTGAGTTGTGAGGGCGTTCCTGCCTCTCTCTGTTTTCCTTAGTGAGGGAGGGAAGGTCGTGGTGGGAGAGCGGGACTAGGGGCAGTCTGACGGGACTCAAAGCGACGAAATGGGTCATTCAGGGTGTGGGAAAGACGACCACGAAGTGACTACGAAAGTTGGAAAAAAAATCAGAGGATGATGATGGTACAGAGGGAGGGAGGGGCTGGACCTGCCTCTGGCTGGGTTGCAGGAGACTGGAACCATCTGTGGTATGAGACAGGTGGCTCACCCCACATGGTTGGAAGGTGGTGGACCACCGTCAGGTGTAGGATGGCCTGAACTTGCCATCTTAACTCACCCTCTTCATACTCAGGGAGTGGCGTTTGGGGCGACTTAGGATGCCGTGCCAACTTCACAGCCAGGTTGTGAGGTTTTGGAGTTGAGATGTAAGTTTGAAAGCTATGCTGTGAGATTTTGGAGTCGAGATGTTATAGTTTGAGCGCCAGAGTGTGAGGAACGAGAGCCCAGTTGTTAATCAGAGCTGCTAGGATGTGTGACTCTAACCTTCCAGAATAAGATCTGAGCGTCCCTGGCGGGTCTAATACCTCTCTGGCCTGAAGTCGATTCCTTGGGACGCGTTACTCCCAGGGCAAGACCTCTGGGAGTTCAACACGAACGAAAAGTTTCAATACTTTTGATTACTTCTGCTGCAGCTCCTGATACCTTGAGTGTTTTTTGAAATTCTTGTTATTTTCATCCTTAGTAAATATATATAAGTACATATATATATATATATATATATATATATATATATATATATATATATATATATATATATATATATATATACAGAGAGAGAGAGAGAGAGAGAGAGAGAGAGAGAGAGAGAGAGAGAGAGAGAGAGAGAGAGAGAGAGAGAGAGAGAGAGAGAGAGAGAGCTGTTTACTTGCTCAATTTATTTCCAGGGCAACTAGGGGCAACCTCAAAAATAGTTTGCCAATAGACATCCTGCATAGGTCAATGTATCAGATGACAAACAAATGTTGGAAGATAATTGCCAATTAACAACAAATTTGTAACGACGTCATTTGCTTCTCTTTTTGAAACATGAAATTATTTTTACCCTAAAAACGTTCACATCTACACACGTGAAAATACACGCAAGTGTGCAATAACATACACACACACACACACACACACACACACACACACACACACACACACACACACACACATACACACACACACACACACAAACACACACGAATATATGGCAACAACAGTTAAAAGTCACTTTAGAACATTTCTGTCGGACTTTCAAATTAAGGATATTACTATAAGTACAAAGACGTCCCTGAATTATGTAGTTAAATGAAGAAAACTACGAAGAAAGAAGAAAAAAATTGTACTTATGAAAAAATAAAGTTCACCCGGGAAAACTTATGAAAAACAAAATGTTCGCCAGGGAGAAAGAAATTGGTATGGTCATATGAGAGAGAGAGAGAGAGAGAGAGAGAGAGAGAGAGAGAGAGAGAGAGAGAGAGAGAGAGAGAGAGAGAGAGAGAGAGAGATAGTAGCACACAAAGTTCGACCTTTATTGAGCTCTGAAAACATCATTTGACAATACTTGTGGAAGTTTCTGTCCAGAGCAATCAATGGCACAGGGCCCCGGGCTCTCTGGGAGGCTGGACCAATTCTCGAGTTTTCAACTCACTCCTGTGTGGCGGGTTATGATCTGCTGGCCTCCCCCGGTATATATATATATATATATATATATATATATATATATATATATATATATATATATATATATATATATATATATATATTCATTCAGTTACACAATGTTCTATTTCAGGACGGATCCTGAGGTCACCTCAAAACCCCATCCATGGGTTCCTACAACACTTCCAGGCTGCACTACACCCAGTAGCAGGGGCAGGATGGACTCTGAAATCGGTCTCTTTGAGGATACTGTGTTATCGTTCGTGACCTGACGATGACACAGCCTTGCCAATGATGACTTTTCATTTGCGGTGTAGCCCCAGGGGGTTGGAATCCGGTAACACCCAAGACAGACTTGAATCTAACCCGCATCCTTCCGTCACTTTGAATGGCCAATCTTTCCCACTCAACGAACCTCAATTATTCAGGGCGTCAAATGCGACACCCACATGACGTTCACGCTCATCAAATAAATCTTAAGACAAAAAAAGAGAAACAAGCAAGATACGAGAAAAAGTTCTTCGTGTCTTCTATAAACTTTCCATCCGCTCCACCCTAAACTACGCCTCACCTACCAAGCCATCCCTAAATACACACATACACATAGGTTCGTGAATGTGGTAACAGTCCGTGATAATCTAAACCTGTAACAATATCTACGAGACACGAAGCCCCAAGCGATGACAGGCACAAAATAAATCGAGGAATGGTTTAGAGCTCAGAGAGGACAGGTCAAGCACAGAGAAAAGTTGACCTCTTTTCTCCGCGTCTGACCTCACAGAAATCTATGGGATGGCTTTGTGGTCGCACTCTCTGTAATTAGTGGGTAAATGGTGATGGTCCAGCGGCCTCACTCCTGAGAAACGAAACGTCTGAAGATGTTTGTGTTACTGTGGACAAGACTGAAGGGAAGAAAGTATAAAACCTTTCTTCCTTGTGAGGAAGAAGACGATTATCTTGGTGGATCCTCGACCGATTGTTTACACACCATTCATTCCTCCGGATGTGAAAGAACTGAATGCATAAAATGTTTGTGAATCTATGGTCGTTTCTTAGCTTGGATCGCTTCCGGCACTGGATGGCAAAGCCCTTATTAGCCCTGAGGCCCGACACCAGGGATGAGGATCGATCTGAGAACGCTCGCTCAGATCCACAACACACCTCCAGCTATGGCTTCCACTCCCGGAAAGAAAGAAGGCGCTGTTCTCTCCCAGTCCCTCAACTTCCAGTACGGCCCTCTGCCGTCCTTCACCTTCCAGTATCGCCTCCTTCCAGTCTCTCATCTCCTAGTACCGCCATCTCTAAGACCTCCCAGTACCGCTTCTCCCAGCCCTCAACTCCCAATACTTCCCCCTTCCAGCCTTCATCTCTCAGTGTCGCCTTCTACCAGTCCCTCACCTACCAGTACAGCCCTCTCCTAGCTCTCATCTCCCAGCACCACTCTCTCCCAACCCTCACCTTCCAGTACAGCCCTCTCCCAGCCCTCACCTCCAAGTACAGCCCTCTCCCAGCCCTCACCTCCCAGTACAGCCCTCTCCCAGCCCTCATCTCCCAGTATCTTCCAACTACGATAAAAGTTCTCCCTGCAGGTCCCGAGGGAGGACGTTCCCATCTCGTGGATCCGTGAGTTATTTCACACAACATTCCTCTGCCTTCTGCTGCCTCCTCCTCCTCCTCCTCTCCTTGATGGGAACCTCTCTCACGTAGTCCCAGGTACCTCCCACGTAGCCATCCTTCTCAATTCTAGATGCCTCCATCGTAGTCCTAGTTACGTTGCCTACTTACCTCAGTATAAACCCAGGTACCTCCCACATGCTCCCAGGTATCTCCCACACGGTCAAGGTATCTCCCACGTATCCCAAGAATCTCCCACGTAGCCTAGGTATCTCCCACGTAGCCCACGTAACCTAGGTATCTCCCATGTAGCCAAGGTACCTCCCAACTTCCATCCAAGAGACGAGTTGTCTCGTAACGACTTCCAGCATCTCGCGTGTCTCTAATTTCTCTAGATACTTCATGCGTCTCCAGTTATCTCGTCCATCACGCCGAGATAGCTCAGCCGTCTCTTAGTGGCCACCTCGAAGTGCCTCGCTTATCTCTCAACGCCCTACAGAAGCATCACTTCCCGGCTTCGTCAGATCTACAGATAGTAGTATTACCTCTT
Organism: Panulirus ornatus; assembly: GCF_036320965.1. Taxonomy (NCBI): domain Eukaryota; kingdom Metazoa; phylum Arthropoda; class Malacostraca; order Decapoda; family Palinuridae; genus Panulirus; species Panulirus ornatus. Next base: position 12,548,997 of record NC_092279.1, read on the forward strand.
CGTCGTTCCTGATATTTCAAGCGTTACATCTTATCTCTCTTCCCATCGGGTCAAGGTACCTCACCGGTCTCATAAACCTCTCGTTCGTATCTCTCATCAGCACGAAGGCGTCAGAGTCTCCTCTCCGCCTTACTTAGCGGCTCCGGTATCATGGTTTCTCACCCTGATAGTCCGGGTTCCCTTACGTCAGCTGGGTGACGAGCCGCCTCCTGCTGGGTAATGCGTGGGCCACACAATGATATCGTGACCACAGGCGGACAGACAGACAAACATACAGGGAAACACAGACAAAGCACACACAACCACAGAGAGAGAGAGAGAGAGAGAGAGAGAGAGAGAGAGAGAGAGAGAGAGAGAGAGAGAGAGAGAGAGAGAGAGAGAGAGAGAGAGAGAGAGAGAGAGAGAGAGAGAGAGAGAGACACACACACACGCGAACAGTGGCAGGGTGCAGCCAGGCGTAACTCTCTCTTGGTCCCACTGTTTGTGTAGGATTAACTCTCCCTCGGGAGCCCTAAGGACCCAGGGCTGATGATGATAGTATTCTAGGCCTAGTTATGTTGAGGTGGGGGAGACTGTGATCATTGCAAATATTTTTTCTATTCCTGCGTCGCCATAGCTCGATCTATCGTACATGTATATAGTTACTGTGATCTTGAAATGATATAATTCTAGTTCTGTGAACCGAAGGATATCTGGAGCAGTTGTTTGTTACTGTCCAAAGTGGAATATCAATTTGGCCTTATGGAGATCTGGATATATGGTTTGTGTTTGTGTAAACATCTATTTGTAATAATTACATATGTATTTATCTCCTTTACCATTTTCCTTTTGTGGAACTTTGGCGACAGGTTAGGGACGATGTTAACTCCCAAGCTTTTCTCATACAAATATTCTTGCACTTTATCTTCTGATTGCTTAATAGTTATACCGAGGTCTTCCTTCCCTCCTTGCTTCACACCTCCCTCATGAGACAATTTCAGGTGGTTTCCAATCCCTCTGACAAATCATTCAAACAGATCAAGAAGAGGAGTGAGACCTAAGAGAGACCCCTGCGGAACGCCACTCATGACTGTAACTCATACTGAAAAGGATACAGCAACATCCGCCCTTTGTTCCTCTCCAGTTAGATAATCTTTCCATCGAAGGAATACCCCTTTGACTCCTGCCCTTTGACTCCTGCTTGAGGGTCTATCTTCTTTATCAGCCTCCTACGTAATAAAGTGGCAAATGCTTTCAAGCAGTTCAGGGACAGACAATCCATCCAGTCTTCTAATGCTTTCCAAGACCTCTTCTCCATTCCATCTCACTGGTGCTGGGACTCTAGTGCCTCATACAGTGAAAACACCTTTATACATGCCATTAAGTTCCTCACATATCCTTACATCATCCTCAATAGCTCTTCCCTCTGAATCCCTTAGTCTAGTTGATGCACTTTGATTCTCTCATGATGAATCTATGGAAAAGTTTTGGATTATCCCCTTTCTTGTCTACGATATATTTTCTTAAATTCTCCCAGTTCCTCCTTTCTTATCTTGTTATACTCGTTTGCTGCTCTTCTATACCTTATAACGGCTGGCTGTGTCACAGCACATCACGAAATCCCTTCGTTTCTGACATCTTTTATTGATCCACTCCTCTCTCTTTCTCAACCTTACCTCTGTTGTCGAGTTCTGTACAAGATCCACGATTATATTCCTCTCTGAGATAGGTTAGATCTGTATGTGTGTGTGTGTGTGTGTGTGTGTGTGTGTGTGTGTGTGTGTGTGTGTGTGTGTGTGTGTACATATATGAGTAAAGACATGGTACATATATACAAGATACAGGGCAATACAAGTGCAAAACTCTTTCTTCGTAATGCACAAGCAGTAATCACACACACACACACACACACACACACACACACACACACACACACACACACACACACACACCATACCCACCTGCCACCATGCTAGGCTCCTCAAAGCCCATTAAAGTCTATTTCACAACAAAATTCTGATGCAGTCACCTGCTGGAGGACTGGCATACTTACCTGCCAACGTGCCAGCTCCTCTCAAGGACCATTAGGACCTACAGTGTATCCCGAGAGAGTCCTGTCGTAATCTTTATCAACACCACATGAAAAATGGCTCTTATCTTCCTCCCCCTCTGCTCCTTCTCGTTCTTTTCCTCCTCTTCTCTCACTCACTCCTTCCCCTCCGTCTCCTCCTCTCTCCCCTCATCAGCCATCCTCACCCAAGCATCAGACTGTAAGAACCCAGGGGTTGGGTTTTCTCTGCAGGATGTCGTTTTATGAATACCACTCTTGACAGAGATGGGCTCTGACATTTCTAGTCTTTATTTGCAATAAAATACAAAGGTACATAGATCAACAGAACTGTTATCACCCGGTCGATGATCATTTTCTTTTTTCTTCTAATTTTCCCCGACATCAACCAGGAGGAACAAGTTCACATAAATTTTCTTTTTTCCTCTAAAACGTCAATACGAAGGTTGTATTGGCAGACTGCTTGATGACTGTACCTTATTTTTCTAAGCCATAAACGTCAGTTTTTGTTATCAACGGTATATTTTTCTGTTCTAGCTGGTTTTCCCTAGCGATTGTTCTAGTTTTCTGAACCTATATAAACTATTCTCTGTAAACTGAGTTTAGTAAAGTATCGTTTTCTTTCAGCATTGTGCGTGATTTTGTATCACGTATTTCAAAGCGGACGAATTTAAGTTCATAACAGATGGCCGAGACAAATGTGCCAACGGGAATTCTGTTGTTTTTCTTTCCTACTCATATCTCTGCCTCCTCAGCAACAAGAGAATTTTACAGACAAGCCAGGACTGACGTCATTTAAAGCTTGATGAACATCAGACCCTCACAGGTCACACACACACACACACACACACACACACACACACACACACATAAGCCTTCTTGCTACGCAAGCCATCCAATATGGCGAGCAGGAGGCAGTTTATATCTCGAAAATCCGTCAATTTTGTTCCATGTCTTTCCTTCGTCCACGACCATTGCTCGGTCATGCAATGATATAACTCACACTAGGCACAAAGGGAACCCATCAGTCGTTCCATATCTACTATTTTGCTTTCCAGTCCCTTCCAGAAAGACGCACTGGAAGCCATTTTCGTGGGGAAAACCCTGTACCAAGCTGGGGACTGCGTCAAACAAAGTGACCCATTTATTTCTTTTCTGTTGAATGGGATTCATTTAACATGATGGATTATCCCGTCTCCTATTTCCATTTCCTTACGAGTCCCCAATTCATGAATCCCCCTTCTCCGTTTCCCTTTGCTTTCTTATTTCTGTTTTGGTTCTGTTGTCGTACTCATGGTGACACATTCCCGTCCTTGGTTTCTCTTCTCCTCTCTCTCTCTCTCTCTCTCTCTCTCTCTCTCTCTCTCTCTCTCTCTCTCTCTCTCTCTCTTCACTTTCTTATATTCTCTTGAGAACTCCGTATCACTGAATCTGCTTTTCCAAAATTCTAAGAGGAAAATGATCAAATCATATAGTCCGCACGACAGGCAGAAGAATGAGCCTCACGAAGAGGCATAACAAATACAATACAGATGTTCTCCACGTCACCTCGAAACTGTGAGAGACATGGAGGAGACCTCCTCCACGTTCCAGTCTTTATCTTGGATTCCAAGGTCGTGTTCCAGTCTCACTTCCGTGGACATAGGGAACCGTCATTTTCCAGTTTCATCATCGTGGAGATAGGGAGCCATTTTGTTCCAGACTCATTTTCGAAGAGACAGGGAGACCATACGTCCCGGTCTCATCTTCGAAGAGACAGTGAGAGATCTATTCCGTTCTCATCTCCAAAGAAACTGGGAATCCTCATGTTCCACTCTAATTCTAGAAGAAACAGGGAGACCTCATACTCCATTCATAAGTCAGAGATGATTATGATTCAAGACTCACCGCTTGATAATTATTCTATCTGAGTTTCAAGTTAATGAAGTCCCTCACGGGAAGAGAAAGTGGGGGTTAGACTTGGTGGAATTAATTACCACAAACTTACATGACACGTATCATATAAAACAAAGTCATGCTACCCAGATATATATATATATATATATATATATATATATATATATATATATATATATATATATATATATATATATATATATATATATATATATATTCTTTCTTTCAAACTATTCGTCATTTCCCGCATTATCAAGGTAGCGTTAAGAAGAGGACTGAGCCACTGAGGGAATATCCTCACCAGGCCCCCTTCTCTGTTCCTTCTTTTGGAAAAAAAAAAAAAAGAGGGGAGGATTTCCAGCCCCCGCTCCCTCCCCTTTTAGTCGCCTTCTACGACACGCAGGGAATACGTGGGAAATTGAAATAAAAGAGGTGTTGGGGGGTGTATCCTGCCCCTCCTCCCCCCATCTTTTACGACACGCAGGGAATACGGAAGAAATCTTCTTCTTCCTCTATACCTGTCTCATTACATATGACAGCTCGAGCACGAGTGTGAGCGGATGCGGCCTTTCTTCGTCTGTTCCTGGCGCTCCCGCACTAACGCGGGAAAGGGCGATCAAGAACAATATATAAACAAATAGGTAAGTTGGTAAGAGCACACACACACACACACACACACACACACACACACACACACACACACACACAGTAAAACACTCACAAAAAACAAACACACAATCTTCTCTCTGCAAGTGTAGTAACTTCGTATTTACCAAGTTTGCAAGATCTTGTAAAGTTACACCCAGCGGTAAGTCTCGAAATCAAGAAACAAGAGTGAAGGTAACATCATATAACTTTACTATATAACATAACACCATTTTCTTACGACGCAATTATGTACAAAGTGTGAAACTAGAAGAAGACATTCCTGGCAATATCCTTCTTTTTTTTTTGTTCAAGAACCTGCGAGATTATATACTAGTTTCTATTCACAATATAATCATAATACTGTCATATGAAAATTCAACTGAGAAATGTATGATGTCATGCAAAGGCACGTAAGGTATATATATAAAACCTTTGAGAAATGTGCACGATAATCTGAGTAATTTCTCTTGAAAAGATAAAAGTTATAAGAATAATACATACGTAATACAACAAAAACCTTACTGTATCGTAATGCACGGGAGATTTAACTGAAGCCCCCGAGAAAAATGTTTAATACAATCGCAATGCGTTTTCCCGGGGATCTTAAGCGGCGGTACAAATGGCGGTAAATGCGTTGCCTGGCCGGTAATGAAGATGTATCACGTGCGAGCCTGGAGGGCAGGGGGACTGCCCGCCCGCCCGCTGGCTGCCTGGCTGTCTCCCTCCCATCCCCGTCTTCCCCCAAGCCCTTGCCTAGCGGGGGTGGGGGATCCGGCCCGCACCCCGACCCTGACCCACTGGGGCCGACCGGCTGCTGGCTGGCTGACTCTCTGCCTGCCAAGGCCCTAACCCATGGAGGCCCAGATATGCCACTCGTGACGCTCACATACATTCTTATCTACCTACACACACACACACTTATGTACATAATCACACATATACACATACACAAGTACATACACATAGAAACACACATACACTTATAAACACACTTGCCAGAAGGGCTGGAGACGTATCTGAATATGTTTACTGATGATGCCAAGGTCATGAGCTGAAAAGCGAGGGTGACTGCATCGCCTTACAAGGGGACCTAAACAAACTTCAAAGCTGATCTGGTGTACAGGTGGTGACCTTCAACCTTGGCAGTTGTAGGGTAACATGTGCGACGCTGGGAAAGATGGCCTCGATGTGAACATAATCTCGGAGGAAATAAGGTGAAGGAGTCTGTGAGAGGAACCTAGGAGAGAGGACTTGAATTCGTCCACCACGGGAAAGACGAGTAAGGCGTGACCTGATCACACCCTTTAAGTTTTTACCAGCTTGGTGACGTCGACACTCCTTCTAAATATGCAGGAACAGAACAACCTAAAGCCACAATGAAGTACTTTTTATAGCATAAGAGTTCCGTTCCATCATGTTAAGTATTAACTTGCATCTTACTTCTTTGGTTTGTTTATTTCTCTCTTCTTCTACTATCTAAACACACAGTCATTATCATTATTATCATCATTATCATTACAATGAAAATTGTTCTGATATATATATATATATATATATATATATATATATATATATATATATATATATATATATATATATGTTTGTAAGGATGAACAACGTTAAAGCGTGGATGAGTCTGGACGACCTCGAGAGGGCATCTTGATGAAAATTCCCGCAAGCAAACTGTGCTTGCAGATGGGCGGCCCGGGGCGTTCCTACCCTCCGGAGGAACTAAGGTAAAGACCGTCCGGCGTGTTATTGGCGCATTAACCAGTAATTGCCGCCTCAAATCACCCTTGGGCCAATTTAGAAACATCGTTGCCGGCCCAGTTTCATTTCCTTCTGTCAGTCTTTAAGCCATTTTTGTTATATATCTTTTTCTTCCCTCCTTTTGCATCAGCGTCTGGTCGGAGCCGCCTGCCAGGAGCCAATTTTGGGTTGTTGTACCCTATCTGAGCGTCGTCGGCGCCCGCTCAAGCGCGACTATGTTATCACTCAACCACCATCCATCAACTTGGGGACAGGTCCATCAACTCAGGCCTCCAGGTGTGAGAAGGAAATTGCTACTTCCAAAATCCTATCTCGTATGCTTCCCTATTCCTCCTCCCCTGGACCCAGCCACACGGGTCTAACCTCCCCATCAGCAGGGAGCTTCCACCCAGATTGTCTCCTGGTTATCTCTTCTTCTCTAAGTCCGTCTCTCTTTTGTTGCCTCGCTCTCAGGCCCTTGTGTTTATCCTGTCCAAGAAGCCAGTGTGCAATTTGTCCCTGTTTTCTCTGACCTCTGAGGTCATTTTCCTGTTTTCTGTGACCCGTGAGGAGAATTATTTTACATTTCCATTCTTTTTGTTTTCCTTTGTATACATATTTTCGTAGCTCCTTGTGTTATAAAAATCCATGACACTGTCAGAAGATCCTTGTCGTACTTGTCTTATTCTGGAATATCACCCTCTTCCTACCCTTATGGATCATTTACTTCCCTTTTCCTTCCAGTTCGTACCTCTCATTCTTCGTTCGGCTCCACCCTGATCATCTAAATGCCATTCCATGAAAGTTTACCTCCCATTTTCCTTGATTCCCAGTAGACCACCTCCATAAATTACGTTTTTTTTTACTGCCCACTGATGGAAGTCTGGGGCCGGAGGAGAGGGGGGGTGGGAAATGAGGAGGCGGCAGGATGGAGAGGGGGGAGGGAGGGTTCACTGATTTCCTTCCGAGACAGTGAAGTAACCCGCCTCACTGCTGTCAAAACAGTGATAACAGAACTTCCCCTTCTTTTCGAGACACAAGCGGGAAACAATGTGATTCTTTAGTTCACTCGAAACAAATCTGTTTCTGGTCCTCTGACAAATGAACAGTTTTAATCTCTTTTCCAGATTAGTGAAACGAACAAATATCGCTTCCCCTGAGACACATTACAGAAAAGTTTCACAGATATAAACGCTTTCCAGACGAACCATTTTAATCTTTCCAAGAGAGTTATGTGAAACTGCGAATCATCTTTCGAAACCCGGCTTCAGCGTTTCGAAACACTGAAGCCAACTGCTTCACAAGGCGAGGGACACTGATGGTTTCATGAGGATAACTGTGGCCATCAGAGAGTACTCAGGATGGTACCCCGAGTGCCTGATGTGGTTAGCTTTCTTTAAGAATAAAAATCATTCAGGAAATGACCCACGATTGACTGATGTCATGTGGCTCAAAGCCACTGTTTCATATATATATTTTCATGGGGACCAAAACTTGAGCACGAGACTGAACAATGTTGAATCTTACTTTGTTTCGTCTGGCACCAAACTTTTCCAATTCACTTGTGAATCAACCTGGACAATGTTGGGAAAGACAATGATGTGCGACTTTGTAAATACAGAGCAAATCTGTTTTTCCAGATTCTGATAGAGTCATCAGGAGACTTACCACCCATGTTCTTTGACCCTCTACTGCTCTCAGCAACTGACCACATTTCGTATTCCTCTATGTCTCCTGGCCTTATCTCTCGGCCAGTCTATCTGTCTCCCTGTCTATCGTCTGTCCGTTGCGCGCAATAATCCATGACCAGTAATGTCAGAAAGGTTGGAATAAAACATGAGTGTGTGGGGGGGTGTGGCGCCACCGTACCAGTCAAGGTGTGTTTGATGTCATACCTTCAAAGCGCAAGGTCGCGGTATCAATTAGCTTTTCCGATTGAGCGTTGATAAAGCGGAGGGAAGGAGACGTGATATGCTGGTCGAGTTCTGGTTCTCACGGCCGTGTGAGATTTCTTGTCTTTCTTTGATTCTTAATTAAAAGGTCAAGGTCGAAAATACACACACACACACACACACACACACACACACACACACACACACACACACACATACAAACAAACAAACACACAAACACAAACAAAAGCCTGAGCATGGAAAAATATGCTAGCCACTCAGGTGATGATCTAACTGGTAGATGAGAAATCAGTTAACCATTCCTTAACAACCGCACGTAACCCACCTTAGGACAATAACATCAAGGTAGCAAGCATGAAGAAAATGGAAAGTAGGACATGGCTATGAGTGAAAGGGATCCTCAGTGGAGAGCAATGGAGCCAAAGTGGAGGTGGAGGAGGAACTGACAGCGGATAAGCTCATCCTTGGAACATGTAGCCTGGAGGTTGAGGGGAGGACACTCCAGGACACAGCCAGGGGGAAGATGAGTGGTGCCCGAGAGCACCAGTGGCGGTGGAGGAATTATGTAAAATCGTCCGGGAAACTTGACAAGAAAGTTAGGGTACTGGGAGATGGTGTCGACAACCACGGAGAGGGACAACTTGAGACACGGCAGGAAATGACGTGAGAGAGAGAGAGAGAGAGAGAGAGAGAGAGAGAGAGAGAGAGAGAGAGAGAGAGAGAGAGAGAGAGAGAGAGAGAGAGAGAGAGAGATCTGGACACGGGGGATGTGAGGACTGGGACATGGTATGTGTTGGGGCTTTATAGATAATGCGTTAGAATTTCAATCCAAATGCGTTCACGTCCGCGCAAGATGAATGTGGACATGACCATGATGGGGAGGGATCTGGATCAAGTCTACAGGAGTATCGACTCTTTATGTAGGGAGTTAACGTAGGATTTTGATGATCTGTCAAGCGCCTCATGGGATCTCGGACACAATGTGTTATAAAGGCACATTACCAGAAATAGAATTTGGAAGGGCAGGTGGGGGACCTGGCACGTTCTCATGGATAAAGTTATTTCATTGAGCGATCAAAGGACATTCTCATGATAATCAGATGTTATCTTCCACGGTACGCATACATAAACAGACATGCAAATTTAAGGTACACCCTTTAATATAACAAATATTGACTTTCTACTGTAAATTCTATCCAAGTTTTTCCTTTATCTCAACCGGGAAAACAGTGTTTACATAATCTACGTCACAAAAGAATCGTAAATCACAAATAACACATCTGGATGGAAGGGAAGGCATGATTGGAAAATAATTCACGCCCCAGAATGGTCCAGAGAATGTGAAACACATTCTGCCGTTCACAGTTAACAATGCAAATTACCTCCACAACTCGCTGTCAAACTGTCAATACTTGACACAAAATGTGGCCAGGAACAATAGGATTTGAAGGCAACAGTCCGTTATTGTCGAAAATGGAACAGTTGTGTATAACTTGGTAAAGGACAGAACTGTGGGCCCTACCACCAGCGGTACTAGGAATAAACTCACCTACGCCTCCACCGCCTGCTGGTCCACTACCACATTCACCACACAACGCACGCCACTGGAAAACGTAGAGTAAAGGCCATGGATGATCATCCTTGGTCCCCTCTTACACCACCTGTCAAGAGACGATTAACACTGGTCCTCCCGACTCTCTCTCTCTCCATCCCTCCATCACCAGGACCTCACCTGACGGTTCAGGATGAAGCTACCGCACTGGTGGCTCTTGCCTCCGTCACCTCCTCCCTCCTCGGATCCCTCGTCCTCGAGCAACAATTCGACACCACAACCGCTAGTGAATTCAAGCAGACTCATAGCATCGTCAGATTACATTAGCATCCACAAAGCTTTGTGTGTGTGTGACCAAACTGTTTAACAGCCCCTCATCATAACATTACTATCATTATCCTCATCACTTCATTATTGTTCTTCACTAAGGGGTACAAGGAAGTGGGATATCATCCCCTATTGGATTCGAACCTGTGTATCAGGTAAGCCTGGAGGAAACAACCTACAAAGTGGGCCCCACTTTCCCTGTACGAGCGGACACACCGCCATGAACGTATTAAATATAACATCTAAATACGACCATTGCTGGAAGTTAAACAATGAAACAGTCCAAATATGTTATCCATTTTTACGCAAACAATAAGCGTAACATTGTGTTTGCTGTCGATCACGTGACCAGTAGTGTCAACGAAGGGATAAGCAAACAAGGATGAATGTCGGCACAGGTCAACACGGACGACTGGCGGTGACCTCTGACGTTTGAACTCTTGTGTCGCTTTACGAAAGGAAAAAATACTCCTCACTTTAGATAGATCAGCTGGAATATTACATATACGTATTCATATTCCACAGATATCTATTCCCATCCCTCAGGAGCGATAATGACTCCAGAGGACTCGGGGTGGGGAGGGAGGGGGGTTCCTTTACATCCTGAAGGAGGTGATGGAAGCGTCTGAGGACCAGGAGGATTTAACATAAACAAGGCTGGGGCCTGAGGTACGGCCACTGCTGCAGGAGAGTGTGCTGGCAGCCCCGAGATTAGCATTTAAATGACTTAATCACCAGCATTGTCTAATGTGACGTGATGTATGTTGCAAGGAACTTAAGCCCATCCTCAGGAGATGGAGTGAGAGGGTTAAACGACTTGGTTATGTAAATGAGACAATGAAATGACCATTTCCTTTTTTTTTCTTCTTTATTTACATCTAGTAAACTGAAACTTTGTATTGTGCATTTACATACGTTTGACGGAATTCATAGCAGGTATTTTTTATCTACCTTTTTGGTACATCGTCTTTATATCCCATCTTAAAGGGGTGGTTCACGTGCATACAGCCATGTAGTACATCTTGCTGCAGTTATTCATTTTCTTCGAAAACTGGGGTTTCGGCACCCGTCGACAATCAGGGAATTTCGGAGGCCCCTCGACACCGTCGACAGTCGAAGGGCAAAGACGCTCAGGGGTTCCCTACCCCTACATGTAGTCAAACGGCATGGACCCTTTGTTCATACCCTACACTGCTACAGGTAAGGGGATGTGGACGTCTCAAACCATGTAACCTTGGACGGGTCGTGTCATCTCGTGTTTGTCACACATGGCATCATTCGTGCGATCATTACAACTTTCCTCTGCTTCACCTAAGCCATCACCACGGCAATCACCACCATCACTGCGCCAACCTCCACCACCATCACTGTCACACGCACCATCGTTATGACCATCCCCACCACCATGACAGTCACCATCACCATGACAGTCCCCATCAACATGACTAGTCACCATCACCATGACAGTTACCATCACCATCTCCATGAATGTCATGAACGTGACAGTCACCACGATCTTGACTTTAGTCACGACGAGCACCATGAACTTAAGACGAACAGCTGAGCGTTGACAGTAAAACCTGCCTGGTAACACATGTGAACCCAACATCTACAAAAAGACGAACAGAAGTCCCTTGAAAACATGCCACAAGTTCATACGGCCTACACATCCTTCTCTGTGTGTTCACAGATGAACAGAGATTTCAGAGGGTGTTTAGCAATGTCCACAAGATTCTCCGTTCTGTTCTTCAAGAGCAGCGTCTCTCACCAACCCCTGCCAGACTTTACTGGGGACGTCCTCCTTGACCACATCAGCTTTAGGTCTCCCTCGCTATTATCCCACGAAGCAACCTGTTAATAATTCCTCAGCCTTGAAATGCCCTTAGAGCATGAGGTTATTAGCTCCATGGCAGGAACAAAAACTTATTTGGAGGAGCAGAAGGGACCTCTTGTTGCAGGCTGGAGAGCTCCTACAACAGATGGGAAGAACCCTCGAACCAGGCGAGGATGCACCACTCATCCCTCGTCCCAGAAAGATAGCCACGTCCACACACTCACGGAATCTTAATTACAGAAGCTAATGATCTCCGGGAGGACTTGTGAATGAATGGAAAGAAACTTGCTCGGCCTGAGGAATGAAGGCAGTCTCGAGTTACGCTCTCCCGGCCACAGCCGCCAAGTTTGGGGTGACATTTAATGAGCACTCAGCAGGACCACCATGCTGGCTGATGGAGGCGAGCCTCGCTAGGGCTTCTGTTTCTCCACTTTACCCTCCCTCTGTGCCCCAGACTCTTCCCCCTTCTCCACCACGAGAGAGAGAGAGAGAGAGAGAGAGAGAGAGAGAGAGAGAGAGAGAGAGAGAGAGAGAGAGAGAGTCTGAAGTGTGTCGGAGGGGAACCGGATGCAAGAAACTTAGGAAGATGGACATCGATGGCAACGCATGGGAAAAGGGGAGAGAGCACAGGTATATCAGTGAGCGAGGGAGCCTCTGCTCCAACACTACTCACCAGGTGAAGGAGGAAGGAGGAGAAGGAGGAGGAGGAGGAGGAGGGAGCCTGAAGAAAAGGAGGAGAGAGCGTAAGAGATAAACGGAAGATGAACGCGGGGATGAAACGTAGGAGGAAGAAAATGTAGAGACGGTTTTCAAGAAGGTGGAGTAAAAATCTTTGTATGACGAAACGCCATTGTGGTTTATGAGAGTTGGGGAGGGAAAGAGACGGGAGGCATGGTAGAGATATAGAGGAGAAATAGAAAAAAGATGAGGAAAGGGCATATATATATATATATATATATATATATATATATATATATACACACGCAACCAAGACCCTAAATGGACTAGAGGGCCGCTGGGACCTTGGCTGGAGTCATGCCGGAGAGGCAGAGACAGGGAATGTATGAGGGACTGGGCAACAGGGGCCAAAGGAAAATAGGATGAGGTAGTGTGAGGAAGCTTATTCATGACGCCAGGCCAACACCTGGAGGTAAAGGAAGATGAGTGAAGAAGATGACGGTGCATGAACACGAGAGGCGGAGGAGGAGCAGAAAATATAAACAACAATGAAGCAGAAGAGAAAAGGTGAATACAGACCAGAGAAACACAGTCATGGCTTTTCAGGTCGAGGCTGTGATGTGTGGTGTGAGGCTGCATGGGTCCTGTACGAAGGGCAGTGTGAGCAAGGAGGTGTTATGAAGACGATGGATGTTCCAGGAATGAGGGAAGTATTGGGAAACAATGAGACGAATAAGGAACGCCACAAGATAAAAGAAAATAAAAGACGAGGGAGAGAAAGGACAATGACAATGAATGTGATAAAAACGAAAATACAGAGACGGGAGAAGGTGAACACAAGAAAGAGACCAAGAGCGTGAGGCACCGGAGTTTTGGAAGATACATGAGTCACCTGCACGAGACATGGAAGCTGCTGCCTGGATACTGGAATGTGAGAGACTAGATGGATCTCCCTAAGGATACTGGAATGTGTGAGGCATGGCAGGTCTCTCTGAAGGACACCGCGGAGAGAGACATCTGGGAGGATCTCTCTAAGGAGAGTGAGAGGTATATAGGGAGTAATAAGAGATAGCTAAGTGGATCATAATAAGTATGTTTAATAATATGAAACATGGCGTATCTCTCGATAGATGTTGGAGAGTGAGAAGCATTGGATTTCTCCATCAATGCTGGAGAGCGAGAGATCTGGTGGATTTCTATAAGGAAGCAACGAGATCAAGGTACATCCCTTAAAGGAAGATATACCCGGAGGTGCCAGGCAGGATGGGGAAGGTGTTCTGGAGGAGTTACACCAGGAAGGGAAGAACAACCTGAGGGAGGGATGACCGAGGGAGACCTGACCAAGATTGGCAGGAGGTCTGACATCAGTAGAGGTGTACAGACTGATTCTGTACCGACATCAAATATTTACATCTTGACCATCTGGTCCTCATTTCAGTCTCTTGGTAACCCTAAAAGAAATTATGGTGCAGCTTTCAATATTAGAGTTTAATGCTACACACACACACACACACATACACACACACACACACACACACCACACAAGACGCCTATACACAACCACACCACCCCTGCCATTCACACTTTTTTCTCTCGCTTCCCCTTCCCCCTCTATGTCAATCTGTCTGCATGTCTCCCTCTCTTCTCTTTCTCTCTCTGTCCGCAGCTCCGCCTCCCCACCAGGGACCTCCCGGCGGGGGAGAGGGGCAGGGGAAGGGGGAGAGGGGGCCTAAGGGGGCTATATCTACTTCCCTGGGATTCCATCTCCGTCGTCTCAGACAGACAGACAGACAGACAGACAGGCAGACAGACAGACAGACAACCCATCACACGCTGCAGTCGTCCGTCCTTCATTAGTCAACAGGTTCCTCCTCCACGAACCTGCCGCTCTTCATTAGCCAAGAAACCATCTTCTAAATAAACTATTGATGGCCCAGAGCTTTTCTTTTTCTTCCCATTTATCTCCATCACAACACACACACACACACACACACACACACACACACACAGAGAACACGAGGTTATAGAGTTACCCAAACAACGAGACCCCTGTACTCTGTCATCTGCATAGCTGCTACTTCGAGCCAAGGGGGTTAGGAGAGGTTGATCAATATGTGAGGTTGACGTGCGGGGGAGGAAGGACTTAGTGTGGGGTTAGAGAGAGAGAGAGAGAGAGAGAGAGAGAGAGAGAGAGAGAGAGAGAGAGAGAGAGAGAGAGAGAGAGAGAGAGAGAGAGAAGCGTGGGTAAGAGAGATTGTAGAGTTAGAGATTTTTTCATTGTGTGTGTGTGTGTGTGTGTGTGTGTGTGTGTGTGTGTGTGTGTGTGTGAAGTCCGGCTCCTCTCAGGAGTGCTGAAAACGCACTAATTGATGTCTTGCGTCACTGAATGTGCCGTCAGGCGCTGAGGGCAGAAGGCCCCCTTGCTCACACGTTATAGCGTGGCATTCAGGTGCTGTGGGTATCACACAGCACCCGACGTGGCTCCCTGCCACTTGCAAAATGAGAGGCAGGGAGGTACCGTCTCAACCCCAGGTGCAGACGATCTCCACGACCGAGTGAGAGAGCTGAGGGAAATGCTCCGGACGTACACAGAAGTTCGTTAACGAGCTTACGAAAGATTTGAGGACTCCAGCACTCACTCGAAACGTAATGGTCAAACTGAAGAGGGCGAACGAGACGGAAGTTTACAGGTGGGTTAAGTCTATAATTACCTGTTTGTACAGAACGAGGAGGGAGTTCTACACTCGTGGGGGCCACATCTCCTGAACTTTCTCCACTGTCACATAACTTCTTAAACTTTCCTGTACTGTAAACATAATTCAAAAAGTCCTATTAACCAAATAAGTCAAGATGATGTCAGAAATCCTCATTTCAGTGGTTTGTGTGTCTTACCCAAAAATAAAAAGTCGAAGTTTTATCTGGAAAGCTTCAGTGGGGAGACTTTTGTGTCCAGGCTGTCATGGAGCGCATTCTGAGGCCTGTTTGTACCACACAATACCCATTCCTCTGTCAAGTGTCACACTGGCTTCCGTTACCATGGGGAGCCATGGTTATCTTCACGCTACACACACAACTTTACCCGACAGGCGGGAGGAGGAAAAAAGAAGGACACGTTTCAAACTGGCTGGAAAATGTAAAAATGGCACATCAGACGTGAATACTGATCTAGACGTCCGAGGAATAAATACCCCAGAGAGGCGGTGTGGGGCTTCTGAGGTGATGGTGTACGAGACTGTTGTGCGCTGCTGGAGGACACGCTGGGTGACTGTTGATTGAAGGACAATGGGTTTAGTGTTGATTGTGGCGAGATGATTTTACTAGCTGACCGGTGGCAAACAGAGAGTAGCAGCGATCAACGGTAAAGTCTCGGATTGGTTAGCTGTTACAACAGGGGTGCTGCAAGGATGTCTTGGAACCTATTCTCTTTCTGATTATATATATATATATATATATATATATATATATATATATATATATATATATATATATATATATATATATATTCCTTGCCCTCCTTTCACCCTCCTGCATGTTCAGGCCCCGATCACACAAAATCTTTTTCACTCAATCTTTCCACCTCCAATTTGGTCTCCCTCTTCTCCTCGTTCCCTCCACCTCCGACACATATATCCTCTTGGTCAATCTTTCCTCACTCATTCTCTCCATGTGCCCAAACCACTTCAAAACACCCTCTTCTGCTCTCTCAACCACGCTCTTTTTATTTCCACACATCTCTCTTACCCTTACGTTACTTACTCGATCAAACCACCTCACACCACACATTGTCCTCAAACATCTCATTTCCAGCACATCCATCCTCCTGCGCACAACTCTATCCATAGCCCACGCCTCGCAACCATACAACCTTGTTGGAACCACTATTCCTTCAAACATACCCATTTTTGCTTTCCGAGATAATGTTCTCGACTTCCACACATTCTTCAAGGCTCCCAGAATTTTCGCCCCCTCCCCCACCCTATGATCCACTTCCGCTTCCATGGTTCCATCCGCTGCCAGATCCACTCCCAGATTTCTAAAACACTTCACTTCCTCCAGTTTTTCTCCATTCAAACTCACCTCCCAATTGACTTGACCCTCAACCCTACTGTACCTAATAACCTTGCTCTTATTCACATTTACTCTTAACTTTCTTCTTCCACACACTTTACCAAACTCAGTCACCAGCTTCTGCAGTGTCTCACATGAATCAGCCACCAGCGCTGTATCATCAGCGAACAACAACTGACTCACTTCCCAAGCTCTCTCATCCCCAACAGACTTCATACTTGCCCCTATTTCCAAAACTCTTAAATATGTGGTTAAGCGCTCAATTTTACGAAATGCAGTCTTTTGACTCGATATCCTTAATCACCATATAGAATACCACATATACCCTGAGTTTCATTAAAATCTGAAGAAACTGAAAATCTAAGAAAATATTACCCAAGGCCTAGGATTTTTCTTGATTTTTTTGAAAAAATAGATTTTCCTGAAAATTTCAGCATAGATCCTTGTACGTGTGTTGAATGACAATCTTTGGTTATAACCTTAAGATTCGTGTAATTAGTCGAGTAATTAGCATATCAATATAATTAATTATAATTAATATTAAATATGTGGTTAAGCGCTCAGTTTTACGAAATGCAGTCTTTTGACTCGATATCCTTAATCACCATATAGAATACCACATATACCCTGAGTTTCATTAAAATCTGAAGAACTTGAAAATCTGAGCAAAATATTACCCAAGGCTATAGCCTAGGATTTTTCTTGATTTTTTTGAAAAAATAGATTTTCCTGAAAATTTCAGCATAGATCCTTGTACGTGTGTTGAATGACAATCTTTGGTTATAACCTTAAGATTCGTGTAATTAGTCGAGTAATTAGCATATTAATATAATTAATTATAATTAATATTAAATATGTGGTTAAGCGCTCAATTTTACGAAATGCAGTCTTTTGACTCGATATCCTTAATCACCATATAGAATACCACATATACCCTGAGTTTCATTAAAATCTGAAGAACTTGAAAATCTGAGCAAAATATTACCCAAGGCTATAGCCTAGGATTTTTCTTGATTTTTTTGAAAAAATAGATTTTCCTGAAAATTTCAGCATAGATCCTTGTACGTGTGTTGAATGACAATCTTTGGTTATAACCTTAAGATTCGTGTAATTAGTCGAGTAATTAGCATATTAATATAATTAATTATAATTAATATTAAATATGTGGTTAAGCGCTCAATTTTACGAAATGCAGTCTTTTGACTCGATATCCTTAATCACCATATAGAATACCACATATACCCTGAGTTTCATTAAAATCTGAAGAACTTGAAAATCTGAGCAAAATATTACCCAAGGCTATAGCCTAGGATTTTTCTTGATTTTTTTGAAAAAATAGATTTTCCTGAAAATTTCAGCATAGATCCTTGTACGTGTGTTGAATGACAATCTTTGGTTATAACCTTAAGATTCGTGTAATTAGTCGAGTAATTAGCATATTAATATAATTAATTATAATTAATATTAAATATGTGGTTAAGCGCTCAATTTTACGAAATGCAGTCTTTTGACTCGATATCCTTAATCACCATATAGAATACCACATATACCCTGAGTTTCATTAAAATCTGAAGAACTTGAAAATCTGAGCAAAATATTACCCAAGGCTATAGCCTAGGATTTTTCTTGATTTTTTTGAAAAAATAGATTTTCCTGAAAATTTCAGCATAGATCCTTGTACGTGTGTTGAATGACAATCTTTGGTTATAACCTTAAGATTCGTGTAATTAGTCGAGTAATTAGCATATTAATATAATTAATTATAATTAATATTAAATATGTGGTTAAGCGCTCAATTTTACGAAATGCAGTCTTTTGACTCGATATCCTTAATCACCATATAGAATACCACATATACCCTGAGTTTCATTAAAATCTGAAGAACTTGAAAATCTGAGCAAAATATTACCCAAGGCTATAGCCTAGGATTTTTCTTGATTTTTTTGAAAAAATAGATTTTCCTGAAAATTTCAGCATAGATCCTTGTACGTGTGTTGAATGACAATCTTTGGTTATAACCTTAAGATTCGTGTAATTAGTCGAGTAATTAGCATATTAATATAATTAATTATAATTAATATTAAATATGTGGTTAAGCGCTCAATTTTACGAAATGCAGTCTTTTGACTCGATATCCTTAATCACCATATAGAATACCACATATACCCTGAGTTTCATTAAAATCTGAAGAACTTGAAAATCTGAGCAAAATATTACCCAAGCTATAGCCTAGGATTTTTCTTGATTTTTTTGAAAAAATAGATTTTCCTGAAAATTTCAGCATAGATCCTTGTACGTGTGTTGAATGACAATCTTTGGTTATAACCTTAAGATTCGTGTAATTAGTCGAGTAATTAGCATATTAATATAATTAATTATAATTAATATTAAATATGTGGTTAAGCGCTCAATTTTACGAAATGCAGTCTTTTGACTCGATATCCTTAATCACCATATAGAATACCACATATACCCTGAGTTTCATTAAAATCTGAAGAACTTGAAAATCTGAGCAAAATATTACCCAAGGCTATAGCCTAGGATTTTTCTTGATTTTTTTGAAAAAATAGATTTTCCTGAAAATTTCAGCATAGATCCTTGTACGTGTGTTGAATGACAATCTTTGGTTATAACCTTAAGATTCGTGTAATTAGTCGAGTAATTAGCATATTAATGTAATTAATTATAATTAATATTAAATATGTGGTTAAGCGCTCAATTTTACGAAATGCAGTCTTTTGACTCGATATCCTTAATCACCATATAGAATACCACATATACCCTGAGTTTCATTAAAATCTGAAGAACTTGAAAATATGAGCAAAATATTACCCAAGGCTCGGATTTTTCTTGATTTTTTTGAAAAAATAGATTTTCCTGAAAATTTCAGCATAGATCCTTGTACGTGTGTTGAATGACAATCTTTGGTTATAACCTTAAGATTCGTGTAATTAGTCGAGTAATTAGCATATTAATATAATTAATTATAATTAATATTAAATATGTGGTTAAGCGCTCAATTTTACGAAATGCAGTCTTTTGACTCGATATCCTTAATCACCATATAGAATACCACATATACCCTGAGTTTCATTAAAATCTGAAGAACTTGAAAATCTGAGCAAAATATTACCCAAGGCTATAGCCTAGGATTTTTCTTGATTTTTTTGAAAAAATAGATTTTCCTGAAAATTTCAGCATAGATCCTTGTACGTGTGTTGAATGACAATCTTTGGTTATAACCTTAAGATTCGTGTAATTAGTCGAGTAATTAGCATATTAATATAATTAATTATAATTAATATTAAATATGTGGTTAAGCGCTCAATTTTACGAAATGCAGTCTTTTGACTCGATATCCTTAATCACCATATAGAATACCACATATACCCTGAGTTTCATTAAAATCTGAAGAACTTGAAAATCTGAGCAAAATATTACCCAAGGCTATAGCCTAGGATTTTTCTTGATTTTTTTGAAAAAATAGATTTTCCTGAAAATTTCAGCATAGATCCTTGTACGTGTGTTGAATGACAATCTTTGGTTATAACCTTAAGATTCGTGTAATTAGTCGAGTAATTAGCATATTAATATAATTAATTATAATTAATATTAAATATGTGGTTAAGCGCTCAATTTTACGAAATGCAGTCTTTTGACTCGATATCCTTAATCACCATATAGAATACCACATATACCCTGAGTTTCATTAAAATCTGAAGAACTTGAAAATCTGAGCAAAATATTACCCAAGGCTATAGCCTAGGATTTTTCTTGATTTTTTTGAAAAAATAGATTTTCCTGAAAATTTCAGCATAGATCCTTGTACGTGTGTTGAATGACAATCTTTGGTTATAACCTTAAGATTCGTGTAATTAGTCGAGTAATTAGCATATTAATATAATTAATTATAATTAATATTAAATATGTGGTTAAGCGCTCAATTTTACGAAATGCAGTCTTTTGACTCGATATCCTTAATCACCATATAGAATACCACATATACCCTGAGTTTCATTAAAATCTGAAGAACTTGAAAATCTGAGCAAAATATTACCCAAGATATAGCCTAGGATTTTTCTTGATTTTTTTGAAAATAGATTTTCCTGAAAATTTCAGCATAGATCCTTGTACGTGTGTTGAATGACAATCTTTGGTTATAACCTTAAGATTCGTGTAATTAGTCGAGTAATTAGCATATTAATATAATTAATTATAATTAATATTAAATATGTGGTTAAGCGCTCAATTTTACGAAATGCAGTCTTTTGACTCGATATCCTTAATCACCATATAGAATACCACATATACCCTGAGTTTCATTAAAATCTGAAGAACTTGAAAATCTGAGCAAAATATTACCCAAGGCTATAGCCTAGGATTTTTCTTGATTTTTTGAAAAAATAGATTTTCCTGAAAATTTCAGCATAGATCCTTGTACGTGTGTTGAATGACAATCTTTGGTTATAACCTTAAGATTCGTGTAATTAGTCGAGTAATTAGCATATTAATATAATTAATTATAATTAATATTAAATATGTGGTTAAGCGCTCAATTTTACGAAATGCAGTCTTTTGACTCGATATCCTTAATCACCATATAGAATACCACATATACCCTGAGTTTCATTAAAATCTGAAGAACTTGAAAATCTGAGCAAAATATTACCCAAGGCTATAGCCTAGGATTTTTCTTGATTTTTTTGAAAAAATAGATTTTCCTGAAAATTTCAGCATAGATCCTTGTACGTGTGTTGAATGACAATCTTTGGTTATAACCTTAAGATTCGTGTAATTAGTCGAGTAATTAGCATATTAATATAATTAATTATAATTAATATTAAATATGTGGTTAAGCGCTCAATTTTACGAAATGCAGTCTTTTGACTCGATATCCTTAATCACCATATAGAATACCACATATACCCTGAGTTTCATTAAAATCTGAAGAACTTGAAAATCTGAGCAAAATATTACCCAAGGCTATAGCCTAGGATTTTTCTTGATTTTTTTGAAAAAATAGATTTTCCTGAAAATTTCAGCATAGATCCTTGTACGTGTGTTGAATGACAATCTTTGGTTATAACCTTAAGATTCGTGTAATTAGTCGAGTAATTAGCATATTAATATAATTAATTATAATTAATATTAAATATGTGGTTAAGCGCTCAATTTTACGAAATGCAGTCTTTTGACTCGATATCCTTAATCACCATATAGAATACCACATATACCCTGAGTTTCATTAAAATCTGAAGAACTTGAAAATCTGAGCAAAATATTACCCAAGGCTATAGCCTAGGATTTTTCTTGATTTTTTTGAAAAAATAGATTTTCCTGAAAATTTCAGCATAGATCCTTGTACGTGTGTTGAATGACAATCTTTGGTTATAACCTTAAGATTCGTGTAATTAGTCGAGTAATTAGCATATTAATATAATTAATTATAATTAATATTAAATATGTGGTTAAGCGCTCAATTTTACGAAATGCAGTCTTTTGACTCGATATCCTTAATCACCATATAGAATACCACATATACCCTGAGTTTCATTAAAATCTGAAGAACTTGAAAATCTGAGCAAAATATTACCCAAGGCTATAGCCTAGGATTTTTCTTGATTTTTTTGAAAAAATAGATTTTCCTGAAAATTTCAGCATAGATCCTTGTACGTGTGTTGAATGACAATCTTTGGTTATAACCTTAAGATTCGTGTAATTAGTCGAGTAATTAGCATATTAATATAATTAATTATAATTAATATTAAATATGTGGTTAAGCGCTCAATTTTACGAAATGCAGTCTTTTGACTCGATATCCTTAATCACCATATAGAATACCACATATACCCTGAGTTTCATTAAAATCTGAAGAACTTGAAAATCTGAGCAAAATATTACCCAAGGCTATAGCCTAGGATTTTTCTTGATTTTTTGAAAAAATAGATTTTCCTGAAAATTTCAGCATAGATCCTTGTACGTGTGTTGAATGACAATCTTTGGTTATAACCTTAAGATTCGTGTAATTAGTCGAGTAATTAGCATATTAATATAATTAATTATAATTAATATTAAATATGTGGTTAAGCGCTCAATTTTACGAAATGCAGTCTTTTGACTCGATATCCTTAATCACCATATAGAATACCACATATACCCTGAGTTTCATTAAAATCTGAAGAACTTGAAAATCTGAGCAAAATATTACCCAAGGCTATAGCCTAGGATTTTTCTTGATTTTTTGAAAAAATAGATTTTCCTGAAAATTTCAGCATAGATCCTTGTACGTGTGTTGAATGACAATCTTTGGTTATAACCTTAAGATTCGTGTAATTAGTCGAGTAATTAGCATATTAATATAATTAATTATAATTAATATTAAATATGTGGTTAAGCGCTCAATTTTACGAAATGCAGTCTTTTGACTCGATATCCTTAATCACCATATAGAATACCACA
Source organism: Panulirus ornatus (assembly GCF_036320965.1). NCBI lineage: Eukaryota > Metazoa > Arthropoda > Malacostraca > Decapoda > Palinuridae > Panulirus > Panulirus ornatus. Next base: position 12,572,168 of record NC_092279.1, read on the forward strand.
TATACCCTGAGTTTCATTAAAATCTGAAGAACTTGAAAATCTGAGCAAAATATTACCCAAGGCTATAGCCTAGGATTTTTCTTGATTTTTTTGAAAAAATAGATTTTCCTGAAAATTTCAGCATAGATCCTTGTACGTGTGTTGAATGACAATCTTTGGTTATAACCTTAAGATTCGTGTAATTAGTCGAGTAATTAGCATATTAATATAATTAATTATAATTAATATTAAATATGTGGTTAAGCGCTCAATTTTACGAAATGCAGTCTTTTGACTCGATATCCTTAATCACCATATAGAATACCACATATACCCTGAGTTTCATTAAAATCTGAAGAACTTGAAAATCTGAGCAAAATATTACCCAAGGCTATAGCCTAGGATTTTTCTTGATTTTTTTGAAAAAATAGATTTTCCTGAAAATTTCAGCATAGATCCTTGTACGTGTGTTGAATGACAATCTTTGGTTATAACCTTAAGATTCGTGTAATTAGTCGAGTAATTAGCATATTAATATAATTAATTATAATTAATATTAAATATGTGGTTAAGCGCTCAATTTTACGAAATGCAGTCTTTTGACTCGATATCCTTAATCACCATATAGAATACCACATATACCCTGAGTTTCATTAAAATCTGAAGAACTTGAAAATCTGAGCAAAATATTACCCAAGGCTATAGCCTAGGATTTTTCTTGATTTTTTTGAAAAAATAGATTTTCCTGAAAATTTCAGCATAGATCCTTGTACGTGTGTTGAATGACAATCTTTGGTTATAACCTTAAGATTCGTGTAATTAGTCGAGTAATTAGCATATTAATATAATTAATTATAATTAATATTAAATATGTGGTTAAGCGCTCAATTTTACGAAATGCAGTCTTTTGACTCGATATCCTTAATCACCATATAGAATACCACATATACCCTGAGTTTCATTAAAATCTGAAGAACTTGAAAATCTGAGCAAAATATTACCCAAGGCTATAGCCTAGGATTTTTCTTGATTTTTTTGAAAAAATAGATTTTCCTGAAAATTTCAGCATAGATCCTTGTACGTGTGTTGAATGACAATCTTTGGTTATAACCTTAAGATTCGTGTAATTAGTCGAGTAATTAGCATATTAATATAATTAATTATAATTAATATTAAATATGTGGTTAAGCGCTCAATTTTACGAAATGCAGTCTTTTGACTCGATATCCTTAATCACCATATAGAATACCACATATACCCTGAGTTTCATTAAAATCTGAAGAACTTGAAAATCTGAGCAAAATATTACCCAAGGCTATAGCCTAGGATTTTTCTTGATTTTTTTGAAAAAATAGATTTTCCTGAAAATTTCAGCATAGATCCTTGTACGTGTGTTGAATGACAATCTTTGGTTATAACCTTAAGATTCGTGTAATTAGTCGAGTAATTAGCATATTAATATAATTAATTATAATTAATATTAAATATGTGGTTAAGCGCTCAATTTTACGAAATGCAGTCTTTTGACTCGATATCCTTAATCACCATATAGAATACCACATATACCCTGAGTTTCATTAAAATCTGAAGAACTTGAAAATCTGAGCAAAATATTACCCAAGGCTATAGCCTAGGATTTTTCTTGATTTTTTTGAAAAAATAGATTTTCCTGAAAATTTCAGCATAGATCCTTGTACGTGTGTTGAATGACAATCTTTGGTTATAACCTTAAGATTCGTGTAATTAGTCGAGTAATTAGCATATTAATATAATTAATTATAATTAATATTAAATATGTGGTTAAGCGCTCAATTTTACGAAATGCAGTCTTTTGACTCGATATCCTTAATCACCATATAGAATACCACATATACCCTGAGTTTCATTAAAATCTGAAGAACTTGAAAATCTGAGCAAAATATTACCCAAGGCTATAGCCTAGGATTTTTCTTGATTTTTTTGAAAAAATAGATTTTCCTGAAAATTTCAGCATAGATCCTTGTACGTGTGTTGAATGACAATCTTTGGTTATAACCTTAAGATTCGTGTAATTAGTCGAGTAATTAGCATATTAATATAATTAATTATAATTAATATTAAATATGTGGTTAAGCGCTCAATTTTACGAAATGCAGTCTTTTGACTCGATATCCTTAATCACCATATAGAATACCACATATACCCTGAGTTTCATTAAAATCTGAAGAACTTGAAAATCTGAGCAAAATATTACCCAAGGCTATAGCCTAGGATTTTTCTTGATTTTTTTGAAAAAATAGATTTTCCTGAAAATTTCAGCATAGATCCTTGTACGTGTGTTGAATGACAATCTTTGGTTATAACCTTAAGATTCGTGTAATTAGTCGAGTAATTAGCATATTAATATAATTAATTATAATTAATATTAAATATGTGGTTAAGCGCTCAATTTTACGAAATGCAGTCTTTTGACTCGATATCCTTAATCACCATATAGAATACCACATATACCCTGAGTTTCATTAAAATCTGAAGAACTTGAAAATCTGAGCAAAATATTACCCAAGGCTATAGCCTAGGATTTTTCTTGATTTTTTTGAAAAAATAGATTTTCCTGAAAATTTCAGCATAGATCCTTGTACGTGTGTTGAATGACAATCTTTGGTTATAACCTTAAGATTCGTGTAATTAGTCGAGTAATTAGCATATTAATATAATTAATTATAATTAATATTAAATATGTGGTTAAGCGCTCAATTTTACGAAATGCAGTCTTTTGACTCGATATCCTTAATCACCATATAGAATACCACATATACCCTGAGTTTCATTAAAATCTGAAGAACTTGAAAATCTGAGCAAAATATTACCCAAGGCTATAGCCTAGGATTTTTCTTGATTTTTTTGAAAAAATAGATTTTCCTGAAAATTTCAGCATAGATCCTTGTACGTGTGTTGAATGACAATCTTTGGTTATAACCTTAAGATTCGTGTAATTAGTCGAGTAATTAGCATATTAATATAATTAATTATAATTAATATTAAATATGTGGTTAAGCGCTCAATTTTACGAAATGCAGTCTTTTGACTCGATATCCTTAATCACCATATAGAATACCACATATACCCTGAGTTTCATTAAAATCTGAAGAACTTGAAAATCTGAGCAAAATATTACCCAAGGCTATAGCCTAGGATTTTTCTTGATTTTTTTGAAAAAATAGATTTTCCTGAAAATTTCAGCATAGATCCTTGTACGTGTGTTGAATGACAATCTTTGGTTATAACCTTAAGATTCGTGTAATTAGTCGAGTAATTAGCATATTAATATAATTAATTATAATTAATATTAAATATGTGGTTAAGCGCTCAATTTTACGAAATGCAGTCTTTTGACTCGATATCCTTAATCACCATATAGAATACCACATATACCCTGAGTTTCATTAAAATCTGAAGAACTTGAAAATCTGAGCAAAATATTACCCAAGGCTATAGCCTAGGATTTTTCTTGATTTTTTTGAAAAAATAGATTTTCCTGAAAATTTCAGCATAGATCCTTGTACGTGTGTTGAATGACAATCTTTGGTTATAACCTTAAGATTCGTGTAATTAGTCGAGTAATTAGCATATTAATATAATTAATTATAATTAATATTAAATATGTGGTTAAGCGCTCAATTTTACGAAATGCAGTCTTTTGACTCGATATCCTTAATCACCATATAGAATACCACATATACCCTGAGTTTCATTAAAATCTGAAGAACTTGAAAATCTGAGCAAAATATTACCCAAGGCTATAGCCTAGGATTTTTCTTGATTTTTTTGAAAAAATAGATTTTCCTGAAAATTTCAGCATAGATCCTTGTACGTGTGTTGAATGACAATCTTTGGTTATAACCTTAAGATTCGTGTAATTAGTCGAGTAATTAGCATATTAATATAATTAATTATAATTAATATTAAATATGTGGTTAAGCGCTCAATTTTACGAAATGCAGTCTTTTGACTCGATATCCTTAATCACCATATAGAATACCACATATACCCTGAGTTTCATTAAAATCTGAAGAACTTGAAAATCTGAGCAAAATATTACCCAAGGCTATAGCCTAGGATTTTTCTTGATTTTTTTGAAAAAATAGATTTTCCTGAAAATTTCAGCATAGATCCTTGTACGTGTGTTGAATGACAATCTTTGGTTATAACCTTAAGATTCGTGTAATTAGTCGAGTAATTAGCATATTAATATAATTAATTATAATTAATATTAAATATGTGGTTAAGCGCTCAATTTTACGAAATGCAGTCTTTTGACTCGATATCCTTAATCACCATATAGAATACCACATATACCCTGAGTTTCATTAAAATCTGAAGAACTTGAAAATCTGAGCAAAATATTACCCAAGGCTATAGCCTAGGATTTTTCTTGATTTTTTTGAAAAAATAGATTTTCCTGAAAATTTCAGCATAGATCCTTGTACGTGTGTTGAATGACAATCTTTGGTTATAACCTTAAGATTCGTGTAATTAGTCGAGTAATTAGCATATTAATATAATTAATTATAATTAATATTAAATATGTGGTTAAGCGCTCAATTTTACGAAATGCAGTCTTTTGACTCGATATCCTTAATCACCATATAGAATACCACATATACCCTGAGTTTCATTAAAATCTGAAGAACTTGAAAATCTGAGCAAAATATTACCCAAGGCTATAGCCTAGGATTTTTCTTGATTTTTTTGAAAAAATAGATTTTCCTGAAAATTTCAGCATAGATCCTTGTACGTGTGTTGAATGACAATCTTTGGTTATAACCTTAAGATTCGTGTAATTAGTCGAGTAATTAGCATATTAATATAATTAATTATAATTAATATTAAATATGTGGTTAAGCGCTCAATTTTACGAAATGCAGTCTTTTGACTCGATATCCTTAATCACCATATAGAATACCACATATACCCTGAGTTTCATTAAAATCTGAAGAACTTGAAAATCTGAGCAAAATATTACCCAAGGCTATAGCCTAGGATTTTTCTTGATTTTTTTGAAAAAATAGATTTTCCTGAAAATTTCAGCATAGATCCTTGTACGTGTGTTGAATGACAATCTTTGGTTATAACCTTAAGATTCGTGTAATTAGTCGAGTAATTAGCATATTAATATAATTAATTATAATTAATATTAAATATGTGGTTAAGCGCTCAATTTTACGAAATGCAGTCTTTTGACTCGATATCCTTAATCACCATATAGAATACCACATATACCCTGAGTTTCATTAAAATCTGAAGAACTTGAAAATCTGAGCAAAATATTACCCAAGGCTATAGCCTAGGATTTTTCTTGATTTTTTTGAAAAAATAGATTTTCCTGAAAATTTCAGCATAGATCCTTGTACGTGTGTTGAATGACAATCTTTGGTTATAACCTTAAGATTCGTGTAATTAGTCGAGTAATTAGCATATTAATATAATTAATTATAATTAATATTAAATATGTGGTTAAGCGCTCAATTTTACGAAATGCAGTCTTTTGACTCGATATCCTTAATCACCATATAGAATACCACATATACCCTGAGTTTCATTAAAATCTGAAGAACTTGAAAATCTGAGCAAAATATTACCCAAGGCTATAGCCTAGGATTTTTCTTGATTTTTTTGAAAAAATAGATTTTCCTGAAAATTTCAGCATAGATCCTTGTACGTGTGTTGAATGACAATCTTTGGTTATAACCTTAAGATTCGTGTAATTAGTCGAGTAATTAGCATATTAATATAATTAATTATAATTAATATTAAATATGTGGTTAAGCGCTCAATTTTACGAAATGCAGTCTTTTGACTCGATATCCTTAATCACCATATAGAATACCACATATACCCTGAGTTTCATTAAAATCTGAAGAACTTGAAAATCTGAGCAAAATATTACCCAAGGCTATAGCCTAGGATTTTTCTTGATTTTTTTGAAAAAATAGATTTTCCTGAAAATTTCAGCATAGATCCTTGTACGTGTGTTGAATGACAATCTTTGGTTATAACCTTAAGATTCGTGTAATTAGTCGAGTAATTAGCATATTAATATAATTAATTATAATTAATATTAAATATGTGGTTAAGCGCTCAATTTTACGAAATGCAGTCTTTTGACTCGATATCCTTAATCACCATATAGAATACCACATATACCCTGAGTTTCATTAAAATCTGAAGAACTTGAAAATCTGAGCAAAATATTACCCAAGGCTATAGCCTAGGATTTTTCTTGATTTTTTTGAAAAAATAGATTTTCCTGAAAATTTCAGCATAGATCCTTGTACGTGTGTTGAATGACAATCTTTGGTTATAACCTTAAGATTCGTGTAATTAGTCGAGTAATTAGCATATTAATATAATTAATTATAATTAATATTAAATATGTGGTTAAGCGCTCAATTTTACGAAATGCAGTCTTTTGACTCGATATCCTTAATCACCATATAGAATACCACATATACCCTGAGTTTCATTAAAATCTGAAGAACTTGAAAATCTGAGCAAAATATTACCCAAGGCTATAGCCTAGGATTTTTCTTGATTTTTTGAAAAAATAGATTTTCCTGAAAATTTCAGCATAGATCCTTGTACGTGTGTTGAATGACAATCTTTGGTTATAACCTTAAGATTCGTGTAATTAGTCGAGTAATTAGCATATTAATATAATTAATTATAATTAATATTAAATATGTGGTTAAGCGCTCAATTTTACGAAATGCAGTCTTTTGACTCGATATCCTTAATCACCATATAGAATACCACATATACCCTGAGTTTCATTAAAATCTGAAGAACTTGAAATCTGAGCAAAATCTGAGCAAAATATTACCCAAGGCTATAGCCTAGGATTTTTCTTGATTTTTTTGAAAAAATAGATTTTCCTGAAAATTTCAGCATAGATCCTTGTACGTGTGTTGAATGACAATCTTTGGTTATAACCTTAAGATTCGTGTAATTAGTCGAGTAATTAGCATATTAATATAATTAATTATAATTAATATTAAATATGTGGTTAAGCGCTCAATTTTACGAAATGCAGTCTTTTGACTCGATATCCTTAATCACCATATAGAATACCACATATACCCTGAGTTTCATTAAAATCTGAAGAACTTGAAAATCTGAGCAAAATATTACCCAAGGCTATAGCCTAGGATTTTTCTTGATTTTTTGAAAAAATAGATTTTCCTGAAAATTTCAGCATAGATCCTTGTACGTGTGTTGAATGACAATCTTTGGTTATAACCTTAAGATTCGTGTAATTAGTCGAGTAATTAGCATATTAATATAATTAATTATAATTAATATTAAATATGTGGTTAAGCGCTCAATTTTACGAAATGCAGTCTTTTGACTCGATATCCTTAATCACCATATAGAATACCACATATACCCTGAGTTTCATTAAAATCTGAAGAACTTGAAAATCTGAGCAAAATATTACCCAAGGCTATAGCCTAGGATTTTTCTTGATTTTTTTGAAAAAATAGATTTTCCTGAAAATTTCAGCATAGATCCTTGTACGTGTGTTGAATGACAATCTTTGGTTATAACCTTAAGATTCGTGTAATTAGTCGAGTAATTAGCATATTAATATAATTAATTATAATTAATATTAAATATGTGGTTAAGCGCTCAATTTTACGAAATGCAGTCTTTTGACTCGATATCCTTAATCACCATATAGAATACCACATATACCCTGAGTTTCATTAAAATCTGAAGAACTTGAAAATCTGAGCAAAATATTACCCAAGGCTATAGCCTAGGATTTTTCTTGATTTTTTTGAAAAAATAGATTTTCCTGAAAATTTCAGCATAGATCCTTGTACGTGTGTTGAATGACAATCTTTGGTTATAACCTTAAGATTCGTGTAATTAGTCGAGTAATTAGCATATTAATATAATTAATTATAATTAATATTAAATATGTGGTTAAGCGCTCAATTTTACGAAATGCAGTCTTTTGACTCGATATCCTTAATCACCATATAGAATACCACATATACCCTGAGTTTCATTAAAATCTGAAGAACTTGAAAATCTGAGCAAAATATTACCCAAGGCTATAGCCTAGGATTTTTCTTGATTTTTTTGAAAAAATAGATTTTCCTGAAAATTTCAGCATAGATCCTTGTACGTGTGTTGAATGACAATCTTTGGTTATAACCTTAAGATTCGTGTAATTAGTCGAGTAATTAGCATATTAATATAATTAATTATAATTAATATTAAATATGTGGTTAAGCGCTCAATTTTACGAAATGCAGTCTTTTGACTCGATATCCTTAATCACCATATAGAATACCACATATACCCTGAGTTTCATTAAAATCTGAAGAACTTGAAAATCTGAGCAAAATATTACCCAAGGCTATAGCCTAGGATTTTTCTTGATTTTTTTGAAAAAATAGATTTTCCTGAAAATTTCAGCATAGATCCTTGTACGTGTGTTGAATGACAATCTTTGGTTATAACCTTAAGATTCGTGTAATTAGTCGAGTAATTAGCATATTAATATAATTAATTATAATTAATATTAAATATGTGGTTAAGCGCTCAATTTTACGAAATGCAGTCTTTTGACTCGATATCCTTAATCACCATATAGAATACCACATATACCCTGAGTTTCATTAAAATCTGAAGAACTTGAAAATCTGAGCAAAATATTACCCAAGGCTATAGCCTAGGATTTTTCTTGATTTTTTTGAAAAAATAGATTTTCCTGAAAATTTCAGCATAGATCCTTGTACGTGTGTTGAATGACAATCTTTGGTTATAACCTTAAGATTCGTGTAATTAGTCGAGTAATTAGCATATTAATATAATTAATTATAATTAATATTAAATATGTGGTTAAGCGCTCAATTTTACGAAATGCAGTCTTTTGACTCGATATCCTTAATCACCATATAGAATACCACATATACCCTGAGTTTCATTAAAATCTGAAGAACTTGAAAATCTGAGCAAAATATTACCCAAGGCTATAGCCTAGGATTTTTCTTGATTTTTTTGAAAAAATAGATTTTCCTGAAAATTTCAGCATAGATCCTTGTACGTGTGTTGAATGACAATCTTTGGTTATAACCTTAAGATTCGTGTAATTAGTCGAGTAATTAGCATATTAATATAATTAATTATAATTAATATTAAATATGTGGTTAAGCGCTCAATTTTACGAAATGCAGTCTTTTGACTCGATATCCTTAATCACCATATAGAATACCACATATACCCTGAGTTTCATTAAAATCTGAAGAACTTGAAAATCTGAGCAAAATATTACCCAAGGCTATAGCCTAGGATTTTTCTTGATTTTTTGAAAAAATAGATTTTCCTGAAAATTTCAGCATAGATCCTTGTACGTGTGTTGAATGACAATCTTTGGTTATAACCTTAAGATTCGTGTAATTAGTCGAGTAATTAGCATATTAATATAATTAATTATAATTAATATTAAATATGTGGTTAAGCGCTCAATTTTACGAAATGCAGTCTTTTGACTCGATATCCTTAATCACCATATAGAATACCACATATACCCTGAGTTTCATTAAAATCTGAAGAACTTGAAAATCTGAGCAAAATATTACCCAAGGCTATAGCCTAGGATTTTTCTTGATTTTTTTGAAAAAATAGATTTTCCTGAAAATTTCAGCATAGATCCTTGTACGTGTGTTGAATGACAATCTTTGGTTATAACCTTAAGATTCGTGTAATTAGTCGAGTAATTAGCATATTAATATAATTAATTATAATTAATATTAAATATGTGGTTAAGCGCTCAATTTTACGAAATGCAGTCTTTTGACTCGATATCCTTAATCACCATATAGAATACCACATATACCCTGAGTTTCATTAAAATCTGAAGAACTTGAAAATCTGAGCAAAATATTACCCAAGGCTATAGCCTAGGATTTTTCTTGATTTTTTTGAAAAAATAGATTTTCCTGAAAATTTCAGCATAGATCCTTGTACGTGTGTTGAATGACAATCTTTGGTTATAACCTTAAGATTCGTGTAATTAGTCGAGTAATTAGCATATTAATATAATTAATTATAATTAATATTAAATATGTGGTTAAGCGCTCAATTTTACGAAATGCAGTCTTTTGACTCGATATCCTTAATCACCATATAGAATACCACATATACCCTGAGTTTCATTAAAATCTGAAGAACTTGAAAATCTGAGCAAAATATTACCCAAGGCTATAGCCTAGGATTTTTCTTGATTTTTTTGAAAAAATAGATTTTCCTGAAAATTTCAGCATAGATCCTTGTACGTGTGTTGAATGACAATCTTTGGTTATAACCTTAAGATTCGTGTAATTAGTCGAGTAATTAGCATATTAATATAATTAATTATAATTAATATTAAATATGTGGTTAAGCGCTCAATTTTACGAAATGCAGTCTTTTGACTCGATATCCTTAATCACCATATAGAATACCACATATACCCTGAGTTTCATTAAAATCTGAAGAACTTGAAAATCTGAGCAAAATATTACCCAAGGCTATAGCCTAGGATTTTTCTTGATTTTTTTGAAAAAATAGATTTTCCTGAAAATTTCAGCATAGATCCTTGTACGTGTGTTGAATGACAATCTTTGGTTATAACCTTAAGATTCGTGTAATTAGTCGAGTAATTAGCATATTAATATAATTAATTATAATTAATATTAAATATGTGGTTAAGCGCTCAATTTTACGAAATGCAGTCTTTTGACTCGATATCCTTAATCACCATATAGAATACCACATATACCCTGAGTTTCATTAAAATCTGAAGAACTTGAAAATCTGAGCAAAATATTACCCAAGGCTATAGCCTAGGATTTTTCTTGATTTTTTTGAAAAAATAGATTTTCCTGAAAATTTCAGCATAGATCCTTGTACGTGTGTTGAATGACAATCTTTGGTTATAACCTTAAGATTCGTGTAATTAGTCGAGTAATTAGCATATTAATATAATTAATTATAATTAATATTAAATATGTGGTTAAGCGCTCAATTTTACGAAATGCAGTCTTTTGACTCGATATCCTTAATCACCATATAGAATACCACATATACCCTGAGTTTCATTAAAATCTGAAGAACTTGAAAATCTGAGCAAAATATTACCCAAGGCTATAGCCTAGGATTTTTCTTGATTTTTTTGAAAAAATAGATTTTCCTGAAAATTTCAGCATAGATCCTTGTACGTGTGTTGAATGACAATCTTTGGTTATAACCTTAAGATTCGTGTAATTAGTCGAGTAATTAGCATATTAATATAATTAATTATAATTAATATTAAATATGTGGTTAAGCGCTCAATTTTACGAAATGCAGTCTTTTGACTCGATATCCTTAATCACCATATAGAATACCACATATACCCTGAGTTTCATTAAAATCTGAAGAACTTGAAAATCTGAGCAAAATATTACCCAAGGCTATAGCCTAGGATTTTTCTTGATTTTTTTGAAAAAATAGATTTTCCTGAAAATTTCAGCATAGATCCTTGTACGTGTGTTGAATGACAATCTTTGGTTATAACCTTAAGATTCGTGTAATTAGTCGAGTAATTAGCATATTAATATAATTAATTATAATTAATATTAAATATGTGGTTAAGCGCTCAATTTTACGAAATGCAGTCTTTTGACTCGATATCCTTAATCACCATATAGAATACCACATATACCCTGAGTTTCATTAAAATCTGAAGAACTTGAAAATCTGAGCAAAATATTACCCAAGGCTATAGCCTAGGATTTTTCTTGATTTTTTTGAAAAAATAGATTTTCCTGAAAATTTCAGCATAGATCCTTGTACGTGTGTTGAATGACAATCTTTGGTTATAACCTTAAGATTCGTGTAATTAGTCGAGTAATTAGCATATTAATATAATTAATTATAATTAATATTAAATATGTGGTTAAGCGCTCAATTTTACGAAATGCAGTCTTTTGACTCGATATCCTTAATCACCATATAGAATACCACATATACCCTGAGTTTCATTAAAATCTGAAGAACTTGAAAATCTGCGCAAAATATTACCCTAGGCTATAGCCTAGGATTTTTCTTGATTTTTTTGAAAAAATAGATTTTCCTGAAAATTTCAGCATAGATCCTTGTACGTGTGTTGAATGACAATCTTTGGTTATAACCTTAAGATTCGTGTAATTAGTCGAGTAATTAGCATATTAATATAATTAATTATAATTAATATTAAATATGTGGTTAAGCGCTCAATTTTACGAAATGCAGTCTTTTGACTCGATATCCATAATCACCATATAGAATACCACATATACCCTGAGTTTCATCAAAATCTGAAGAACTCGAAAATCTGAGCAAAATTTTTTTTTTTTTTTTTTTTTATACTTTGTCGCTGTCTCCCGCGTTTGCGAGGTAGCGCAAGGAAATAGACGAAAGAAATGGCCCAACCCCCCCCCCCATACACATGAACATACACACGTCCACACACGCAAATATACATACCTACACAGCTTTCCATGGTTTACCCCAGACGCTTCACATGCCTTGCTTCAATCCACTGACAGCACGTCAACCCCTGTATACCACATGACTCCAATTCACTCTATTTCTTGCCCTCCTTTCACCCTCCTGCATGTTCAGGCCCCGATCACACAAAATCTTTTTCACTCCATCTTTCCACCTCCAATTTGGTCTCCCTCTTCTCCTCGTTCCCTCCACCTCCGACACATATATCCTCTTGGTCAATCTCTCCTCACTCATTCTCTCCATGTGCCCAAACCATTTCAAAACACCCTCTTCTGCTCTCTCAACCACGCTCTTTTTATTTCCACACATCTCTCTTACCCTTACGTTACTTACTCGATCAAACCACTTCACACCAAACATTGTCCTCAAACATCTCATTTCCAGCAAAATATTACCCAAAATATTATCTAGGATTTTTCTTGATTTTTTTGAAACAATAGATTTTTCTGAAAATTTCAGCATAGATCCTTGTACGTGTGTTGAATGACAATCTTTACTTATAACCTTAAGATTCGTGTAATTAGTCGAGTAATTAGCATATTAATATAATTAATTATAATTAATATTAAATATGTGGTTAAGCGCTCAATTTTACGAAATGCAGTCTTTTGACTCGATATCCTTAACCACCATATAGAATACCACATATACCCTGAGTTTCATTAAAATCTGAAGAACTTGAAAATCTGAGGAAAATATTACCCCAGGCTATAGCCTAGGATTTTTCTTGATTTTCTTGAAAAAATAGATTTTCCTGAAAATTTCAGCATAAATCCTTGTACGTGTGTTGAATGACAATCTTTGGTTATAACCTTAAGATTCGTGTAATTAGTCGAGTAATTAGCATATTAATATAATTAATTATAATTAATATTAAATATGTGGTTAAGCGCTCAATTTTACGAAATGCAGTCTTTTGACTCGATATCCTTAATCACCATATAGAATACCACATATACCCTGAGTTTCATTAAAATCTGAAGAACTTGAAAATCTGAGCAAAATATTACCCAAGGCTATAGCCTAGGATTTTTCTTGATTTTTTTGAAAAAATAGATTTTCCTGAAAATTTCAGCATAGATCCTTGTACGTGTGTTGAATGACAATCTTTGGTTATAACCTTAAGATTCGTGTAATTAGTCGAGTAATTAGCATATTAATATAATTAATTATAATTAATATTAAATATGTGGTTAAGCTATCAATTTTACGAAATGCAGTCTTTTGACTCGATATCCTTAATCACCATATAGAATACCACATATACCCTGAGTTTCATTAAAATCTGAAGAACTTGAAAATCTGAGCAAAATATTACCCAAGGCTATAGCCTAGGATTTTTCTTGATTTTTTTGAAAAAATAGATTTTCCTGAAAATTTCAGCATAGATCCTTGTACGTGTGTTGAATGACAATCTTTGGTTATAACCTTAAGATTCGTGTAATTAGTCGAGTAATTAGCATATTAATATAATTAATTATAATTAATATTAAATATGTGGTTAAGCGCTCAATTTTACGAAATGCAGTCTTTTGACTCGATATCCTTAATCACCATATAGAATACCACATATACCCTGAGTTTCATTAAAATCTGAAGAACTTGAAAATCTGAGCAAAATATTACCCAAGGCTATAGCCTAGGATTTTTCTTGATTTTTTTGAAAAAATAGATTTTCCTGAAAATTTCAGCATAGATCCTTGTACGTGTGTTGAATGACAATCTTTGGTTATAACCTTAAGATTCGTGTAATTAGTCGAGTAATTAGCATATTAATATAATTAATTATAATTAATATTAAATATGTGGTTAAGCGCTCAATTTTACGAAATGCAGTCTTTTGACTCGATATCCTTAATCACCATATAGAATACCACATATACCCTGAGTTTCATTAAAATCTGAAGAACTTGAAAATCTGAGCAAAATATTACCCAAAATATTACCTAGGATTTTTCTTGATTTTTTTCAAAAAGTAGATTTTCCTGAAAATTTCAGCATAGATCCTTGTGCGTGTGTTGAATGACAATATTTGCTTATAACCTTAAGATTCGTGTAATTAGTCGAGTAATTAGCATATTAATATAATTAATTATATTAATATTAAATATGTGTTAAGCGCTCAATTTTACGAAATGCAGTCTTTTGACTCGATATCCTTAATCAACATATAGAATACCACATATACCCTGAGTTTCATTAAAATCTGAAGAACTTGATAATCTGAGCAAAATATTACCCAAGGCTATAATATTACATATGTGGTTAAGCGCTCAATTTTACGAAATGCAGTCTTTTGACTCGATATCCTTAATCAACATATAGAATACCACATATTCCCTGAGTTTCATTAAAATCTGAAGAACTTGAAAATCTGAGAAAAATATTACCCAAGGCTATAGCCTAGGATTTTTCGTGATTTTCTTGAAAAAATAGATTTTCCTGAAAATTTCAGCATAGATCCTTGTACGTGTGTTGAATGACAATCTTTGGTTATAACCTTAAGATTCGTGTAATTAGTCGAGTAATTAGCATATCAATATAATTAATTATAATTAATATTAAATATGTGGTTAAGCGCTCAATTTCACGAAATGCAGTCTTTTGACTCGATATCCTTTATCACCATATAGAATACCACATATACCCTGAGTTTCATTAAAATCTGAAGAACTTGAAAATCTGAGCAAAATATTACCCAAGGCTATAGCCTAGGATTTTTCGTGATTTTCTTGAAAAAATAGATTTTCCTGAAAATTTCAGCATAGATCCTTGTACGTGTGTTGAATGACAATCTTTGGTTATAACCTTAAGATTCGTGTAATTAGTCGAGTAATTAGCATATTAATATAATTAATTATAATTAATATTAAATATGTGGTTAAGCGCTCAATTTTACGAAATGCAGTCTTTTGACTCGATATCCTTAATCACCATATAGAATACCACATATACCCTGAGTTTCATTAAAATCTGAAGAACTTGAAAATCTGAGCAAAATATTACCCAAGGCTATAGCCTAGGATTTTTCTTGATTTTTTTGAAAAAATAGATTTTCCTGAAAATTTCAGCATAGATCCTTGTACGTGTGTTGAATGACAATCTTTGGTTATAACCTTAAGATTCGTGTAATTAGTCGAGTAATTAGCATATCAATATAATTAATTATAATTAATATTAAATATGTGGTTAAGCGCTCAATTTTACGAAATGCAGTCTTTTGACTCGATATCCTTAATCACCATATAGAATACCACATATACCCTGAGTTTCATTAAAATCTGAAGAACTTGAAAATCTGAGCAAAATATTACCCAAGGCTATAGCCTAGGATTTTTCTTGATTTTTTTGAAAAAATAGATTTTCCTGAAAATTTCAGCATAGATCCTTGTACGTGTGTTGAATGACAATCTTTGGTTATAACCTTAAGATTCGTGTAATTAGTCGAGTAATTAGCATATTAATATAATTAATTATAATTAATATTAAATATGTGGTTAAGCGCTCAATTTTACGAAATGCAGTCTTTTGACTCGATATCCTTAATCACCATATAGAATACCACATATACCCTGAGTTTCATTAAAATCTGAAGAACTTGAAAATCTGAGCAAAATATTACCCAAGGCTATAGCCTAGGATTTTTCTTGATTTTTTTGAAAAAATAGATTTTCCTGAAAATTTCAGCATAGATCCTTGTACGTGTGTTGAATGACAATCTTTGGTTATAACCTTAAGATTCGTGTAATTAGTCGAGTAATTAGCATATTAATATAATTAATTATAATTAATATTAAATATGTGGTTAAGCGCTCAATTTTACGAAATGCAGTCTTTTGACTCGATATCCTTAATCACCATATAGAATACCACATATACCCTGAGTTTCATTAAAATCTGAAGAACTTGAAAATCTGAGCAAAATATTACCCAAGGCTATAGCCTAGGATTTTTCTTGATTTTTTTGAAAAAATAGATTTTCCTGAAAATTTCAGCATAGATCCTTGTACGTGTGTTGAATGACAATCTTTGGTTATAACCTTAAGATTCGTGTAATTAGTCGAGTAATTAGCATATTAATATAATTAATTATAATTAATATTAAATATGTGGTTAAGCGCTCAATTTTACGAAATGCAGTCTTTTGACTCGATATCCTTAATCACCATATAGAATACCACATATACCCTGAGTTTCATTAAAATCTGAAGAACTTGAAAATCTGAGCAAAATATTACCCAAGGCTATAGCCTAGGATTTTTCTTGATTTTTTTGAAAAAATAGATTTTCCTGAAAATTTCAGCATAGATCCTTGTACGTGTGTTGAATGACAATCTTTGGTTATAACCTTAAGATTCGTGTAATTAGTCGAGTAATTAGCATATTAATATAATTAATTATAATTAATATTAAATATGTGGTTAAGCGCTCAATTTTACGAAATGCAGTCTTTTGACTCGATATCCTTAATCACCATATAGAATACCACATATACCCTGAGTTTCATTAAAATCTGAAGAACTTGAAAATCTGAGCAAAATATTACCCAAGGCTATAGCCTAGGATTTTTCTTGATTTTTTTGAAAAAATAGATTTTCCTGAAAATTTCAGCATAGATCCTTGTACGTGTGTTGAATGACAATCTTTGGTTATAACCTTAAGATTCGTGTAATTAGTCGAGTAATTAGCATATTAATATAATTAATTATAATTAATATTAAATATGTGGTTAAGCGCTCAATTTTACGAAATGCAGTCTTTTGACTCGATATCCTTAATCACCATATAGAATACCACATATACCCTGAGTTTCATTAAAATCTGAAGAACTTGAAAATCTGAGCAAAATATTACCCAAGGCTATAGCCTAGGATTTTTCTTGATTTTTTTGAAAAAATAGATTTTCCTGAAAATTTCAGCATAGATCCTTGTACGTGTGTTGAATGACAATCTTTGGTTATAACCTTAAGATTCGTGTAATTAGTCGAGTAATTAGCATATTAATATAATTAATTATAATTAATATTAAATATGTGGTTAAGCGCTCAATTTTACGAAATGCAGTCTTTTGACTCGATATCCTTAATCACCATATAGAATACCACATATACCCTGAGTTTCATTAAAATCTGAAGAACTTGAAAATCTGAGCAAAATATTACCCAAGGCTATAGCCTAGGATTTTTCTTGATTTTTTGAAAAAATAGATTTTCCTGAAAATTTCAGCATAGATCCTTGTACGTGTGTTGAATGACAATCTTTGGTTATAACCTTAAGATTCGTGTAATTAGTCGAGTAATTAGCATATTAATATAATTAATTATAATTAATATTAAATATGTGGTTAAGCGCTCAATTTTACGAAATGCAGTCTTTTGACTCGATATCCTTAATCACCATATAGAATACCACATATACCCTGAGTTTCATTAAAATCTGAAGAACTTGAAAATCTGAGCAAAATATTACCCAAGGCTATAGCCTAGGATTTTTCTTGATTTTTTTGAAAAAATAGATTTTCCTGAAAATTTCAGCATAGGTCCATGTACGTGTGTTGAATGACAATCTTTGGTTATAACCTTAAGATTCGTGTAATTAGTCGAGTAATTAGCATATTAATATAATTAATTATAATTAATATTAAATATGTGGTTAAGCGCTCAATTTTACGAAATGCAGTCTTTTGACTCGATATCCTTAATCACCATATAGAATACCACATATACCCTGAGTTTCATTAAAATCTGAAGAACTTGAAAATCTGAGCAAAATATTACCCAGGGCTATAGCTATATCTAGGATTTTTCTTGATTTTTTTGAAAAAATAGATTTTCCTGAAAATTTCAGCATAGATCCTTGTACGTGTGTTGAATGACAATCTTTGGTTATAACCTTAAGATTCGTGTAATTAGTCGAGTAATTAGCATATTAATATAATTAATTATAATTAATATTAAATATGTGGTTAAGCGCTCAATTTTACGAAATGCAGTCTTTTGACTCGATATCCTTAATCACCATATAGAATACCACATATACCCTGAGTTTCATTAAAATCTGAAGAACTTGAAAATCTGAGCAAAATATTACCCAACTATAGCCTAGGATTTTTCTTGATTTTTTTGAAAAAATAGATTTTCCTGAAAATTTCAGCATAGATCCTTGTACGTGTGTTGAATGACAATCTTTGGTTATAACCTTAAGATTCGTGTAATTAGTCGAGTAATTAGCATATTAATATAATTAATTATAATTAATATTAAATATGTGGTTAAGCGCTCAATTTTACGAAATGCAGTCTTTTGACTCGATATCCTTAATCACCATATAGAATACCACATATACCCTGAGTTTCATTAAAATCTGAAGAACTTGAAAATCTGAGCAAAATATTACCCAAGGCTATAGCCTAGGATTTTTCTTGATTTTTTTGAAAAAATAGATTTTCCTGAAAATTTCAGCATAGATCCTTGTACGTGTGTTGAATGACAATCTTTGGTTATAACCTTAAGATTCGTGTAATTAGTCGAGTAATTAGCATATTAATATAATTAATTATAATTAATATTAAATATGTGGTTAAGCGCTCAATTTTACGAAATGCAGTCTTTTGACTCGATATCCTTAATCACCATATAGAATACCACATATACCCTGAGTTTCATTAAAATCTGAAGAACTTGAAAATCTGAGCAAAATATTACCCAAGGCTATAGCCTAGGATTTTTCTTGATTTTTTTGAAAAAATAGATTTTCCTGAAAATTTCAGCATAGATCCTTGTACGTGTGTTGAATGACAATCTTTGGTTATAACCTTAAGATTCGTGTAATTAGTCGAGTAATTAGCATATTAATATAATTAATTATAATTAATATTAAATATGTGGTTAAGCGCTCAATTTTACGAAATGCAGTCTTTTGACTCGATATCCTTAATCACCATATAGAATACCACATATACCCTGAGTTTCATTAAAATCTGAAGAACTTGAAAATCTGAGCAAAATATTACCCAGGCTATAGCCTAGGATTTTTCTTGATTTTTTTGAAAAAATAGATTTTCCTGAAAATTTCAGCATAGATCCTTGTACGTGTGTTGAATGACAATCTTTGGTTATAACCTTAAGATTCGTGTAATTAGTCGAGTAATTAGCATATTAATATAATTAATTATAATTAATATTAAATATGTGGTTAAGCGCTCAATTTTACGAAATGCAGTCTTTTGACTCGATATCCTTAATCACCATATAGAATACCACATATACCCTGAGTTTCATTAAAATCTGAAGAACTTGAAAATCTGAGCAAAATATTACCCCAGGCTATAGCCTAGGATTTTTCTTGATTTTTTGAAAAAATAGATTTTCCTGAAAATTTCAGCATAGATCCTTGTACGTGTGTTGAATGACAATCTTTGGTTATAACCTTAAGATTCGTGTAATTAGTCGAGTAATTAGCATATTAATGTAATTAATTATAATTAATATTAAATATGTGGTTAAGCGCTCAATTTTACGAAATGCAGTCTTTTGACTCGATATCCTTAATCACCATATAGAATACCACATATACCCTGAGTTTCATTAAAATCTGAAGAACTTGAAAATCTGAGCAAAATATTACCCAAGGCTATAGCCTAGGATTTTTCTTGATTTTTTTGAAAAAATAGATTTTCCTGAAAATTTCAGCATAGATCCTTGTACGTGTGTTGAATGACAATCTTTGGTTATAACCTTAAGATTCGTGTAATTAGTCGAGTAATTAGCATATTAATATAATTAATTATAATATTAAATATGTGGTTAAGCGCTCAATTTTACGAAATGCAGTCTTTTGACTCGATATCCTTAATCACCATATAGAATACCACATATACCCTGAGTTTCATTAAAATCTGAAGAACTTGAAAATCTGAGCAAAATATTACCCAAGGCTATAGCCTAGGATTTTTCTTGATTTTTTTGAAAAAATAGATTTTCCTGAAAATTTCAGCATAGATCCTTGTACGTGTGTTGAATGACAATCTTTGGTTATAACCTTAAGATTCGTGTAATTAGTCGAGTAATTAGCATATTAATATAATTAATTATAATTAATATTAAATATGTGGTTAAGCGCTCAATTTTACGAAATGCAGTCTTTTGACTCGATATCCTTAATCACCATATAGAATACCACATATACCCTGAGTTTCATTAAAATCTGAAGAACTTGAAAATCTGAGCAAAATATTACCCAAGGCTATAGCCTAGGATTTTTCTTGATTTTTTTGAAAAAATAGATTTTCCTGAAAATTTCAGCATAGATCCTTGTACGTGTGTTGAATGACAATCTTTGGTTATAACCTTAAGATTCGTGTAATTAGTCGAGTAATTAGCATATTAATATAATTAATTATAATTAATATTAAATATGTGGTTAAGCGCTCAATTTTACGAAATGCAGTCTTTTGACTCGATATCCTTAATCACCATATAGAATACCACATATACCCTGAGTTTCATTAAAATCTGAAGAACTTGAAAATCTGAGCAAAATATTACCCAAGGCTATAGCCTAGGATTTTTCTTGATTTTTTTGAAAAAATAGATTTTCCTGAAAATTTCAGCATAGATCCTTGTACGTGTGTTGAATGACAATCTTTGGTTATAACCTTAAGATTCGTGTAATTAGTCGAGTAATTAGCATATTAATATAATTAATTATAATTAATATTAAATATGTGGTTAAGCGCTCAATTTTACGAAATGCAGTCTTTTGACTCGATATCCTTAATCACCATATAGAATACCACATATACCCTGAGTTTCATTAAAATCTGAAGAACTTGAAAATCTGAGCAAAATATTACCCAAGGCTATAGCCTAGGATTTTTCTTGATTTTTTTGAAAAAATAGATTTTCCTGAAAATTTCAGCATAGATCCTTGTACGTGTGTTGAATGACAATCTTTGGTTATAACCTTAAGATTCGTGTAATTAGTCGAGTAATTAGCATATTAATATAATTAATTATAATTAATATTAAATATGTGGTTAAGCGCTCAATTTTACGAAATGCAGTCTTTTGACTCGATATCCTTAATCACCATATAGAATACCACATATACCCTGAGTTTCATTAAAATCTGAAGAACTTGAAAATCTGAGCAAAATATTACCCTAGGCTATAGCCTAGGATTTTTCTTGATTTTTTTGAAAAAATAGATTTTCCTGAAAATTTCAGCATAGATCCTTGTACGTGTGTTGAATGACAATCTTTGGTTATAACCTTAAGATTCGTGTAATTAGTCGAGTAATTAGCATATTAATATAATTAATTATAATTAATATTAAATATGTGGTTAAGCGCTCAATTTTACGAAATGCAGTCTTTTGACTCGATATCCTTAATCACCATATAGAATACCACATATACCCTGAGTTTCATTAAAATCTGAAGAACTTGAAAATCTGAGCAAAATATTACCAGCTAGCAGGATTTTTTCTTGATTTTTTGAAAAAATAGATTTTCCTGAAAATTTCAGCATAGATCCTTGTACGTGTGTTGAATGACAATCTTTGGTTATAACCTTAAGATTCGTGTAATTAGTCGAGTAATTAGCATATTAATATAATTAATTATAATTAATATTAAATATGTGGTTAAGCGCTCAATTTTACGAAATGCAGTCTTTTGACTCGATATCCTTAATCACCATATAGAATACCACATATACCCTGAGTTTCATTAAAATCTGAAGAACTTGAAAATCTGAGCAAAATATTACGCAAGGCTAGGATTTTTCTTGATATTTTGAAAAAATAGATTTTCCTGAAAATTTCAGCATAGATCCTTGTATGTTGAATGACAATCTTTGGTTATAACCTTAAGATTCGTGTAATTAGTCGAGTAATTAGCATATTAATATAATTAATTATAATTAATATTAAATATGTGGTTAAGCGCTCAATTTTACGAAATGCAGTCTTTTGACTCGATATCCTTAATCACCATATAGAATACCACATATACCCTGAGTTTCATTAAAATCTGAAGAACTTGAAAATCTGAGCAAAATATTACCCAAGCTATTATCTAGGATTTTTCTTGATTTTTTTGAAAAAATAGATTTTCCTGAAAATTTCAGCATAGATCCTTGTACGTGTGTTGAATGACAATCTTTGGTTATAACCTTAAGATTCGTGTAATTAGTCGAGTAATTAGCATATTAATATAATTAATTATAATTAATATTAAATATGTGGTTAAGCGCTCAATTTTACGAAATGCAGTCTTTTGACTCGATATCCGTAATCACCATATAGAATACCACATATACCCTGAGTTTCATTAAAATCTGAAGAACTTGAAAATCTGAGCAAAATATTACCCTAGGCTATAGCCTAGGATTTTTCTTGATTTTTTTGAAAAAATAGATTTTCTTGAAAATTTCAGCATAGATCCTTGTACGTGTGTTGAATGACAATCTTTGGTTATAACCTTAAGATTCGTGTAATTAGTCGAGTAATTAGCATATTAATATAATTAATTATAATTAATATCAAATATGTGGTTAAGTGCTCAATTTTAGGAAATGCAGTCATTTGACTCGATATCCTTAATCACCATATAGAATACCACATATACCCTGAATTTCATTAAAATCTGAAGAATTTGAAAATCTGAGCAAAATATTACCCAAGCCTAGGATTTTTCATGATTTTTTTGAAAAAATAGATTTTCCTGAAAATTTTAGCATAGATGCTTTTACGTCTTTTGAATAAGAATCTGTGGTCAAAGCCTTGAAATTTGTGTAATTGGTCGAGTAATTAGCATATTAATGTAATTATAATTAATATTAAGTATGTAATTATGCGCTTAATTTTACGAAATGCAGTCTTTTGACTCGATATCTTTAATCACCATATAGAATACCACATATACCCTGAGTTTCATCAAAATCTGAAGAACTTGAAAATCTGAGCAAAATATTGCCCAAAATATTACCTAGGATTTTTCTTGATTTTTTGAAAAATAGATTTTCCTGAAAATTTCAGCATAGATCCTTGTACGTGTGTTGAATGACAATCTTTGGTTATACCCTTAAGATTCGTGTAATTAGTCGAGTAATTAGCATATTAATATAATTAATTATAATTAATATCAAATATGTGGTTAAGCGCTCAATTTTACGAAATGCAGTCTTTTGACTCGATATCTTTAATCACCATATAGAATACCACATATACCCTGAGTTTCATTAAAATCTGAAGAACTTGAAAATCTGAGCAAAATATTACCTAGGATTTTTCTTGATTTTTTTGAAAAAATAGATTTTCCTGAAAATTTCAGCATAGATCCTTGTACGTGTGTTGAATGACAATCTTTGGTTATAACCTTAAGATTCGTGTAATTAGTCGAGTAATTAGCATATTAATATAATTGATTATAATTAATATTAAATATGTTAAGCGCTCAATTTTAGGAAATGCAGTCTTTTGACTCGATATCCTTAATCACCATATAGAGTACCACATATACCCTGAGTTTCATTAAAATCTGAAGAGTGAGCGAGATGTTCAAATACTCCGTCTTAAGAAACATATACATTATATCAAGCACTTAGCAACCTCACTAACACGCTGTGTGATAACCTGAGCTGCATAATGTTCCTGAACGAGATGATCCAACCCGGAGGCTCAAACGAACCCAGTCCTGGTACAGTGTTTGTGGACAACAGGTGCACTATTGATTGGCCGGGACGACCCTTCTATCACTGCAGAGAACAGTGAAGTGCTCTCCTCTACACAGTTCTGGATGGCGGCAATATCTTTTTTCGCCTGCGTTTTGCCTCAAAATAATGGAGTTTCGTTAATGTTGCATATATCAAACACTGTTTTACACATCATATGAACACACAGAAATCATAATGCATGCTTCCCGACACTGCACCGCAATCTCATTCATGTTCTACAGTACACCACCAGTCTATAAACGTCATCATTTCATTAACATTAACCATTTTTCCAATCGCGCTAAGCTGGGCGGGTGAGGCTTGCGAGAGAATCATGAATTTTAATATCCGTAACGACGAATTTCGCGAATTTGAGAGGCAGATGAACACGAAGATTGGCAAACCCGCCGCGAATGGATTGAAGCCTGAGCAATAAGTGATTTTGCATAACCGATGCGATTGTTCTCTGAGAATCGTCGGTGCAAGAGGAGGAGGAGGAGGAGGTGGGGGATGTGGCAGGCTAGTGGATGATGGTCTGGAGCAGCGGTGTGTTAAGACTACACAAAACGCACGTTGGGTTTGAAGTCTTGTACCTCGTAATGAAGGAAAGGACCATTCACAGCCCCTGAGGTTTTCCCTGGTGTGGTCATTGTGAGGGAGGATATGGTCGGTCGGTGATGCAGTTGTATGCATGCCACACAATTGGGTGATGTGCAAGGGGAACAACCACTGCCAGAGGTCATCAGTAAAGGTGGCTGACTGGAGGAGGTACCATCACTATGGATTGGCTGTAGATATGGATGATTGGAAGGAGCAGATTTATAGGATAACAATGAAGTAGGTAATTGGAGGAGGTACTGCCACAGACCAAGTGAAAGTACTTGGTGCTTTCTACTGCAACGACCAAACATCACAGGGGACAAGTTTCTATTATGTTTATGTCAGAGATAACGACGCTGACGACCTGGCTAGGTGGCTGGGCTGACGACCTGGCTAGGTGGCGGGGCTGACGACCTGGCTAAGTGGCTGGGTTGACGACCTGGCTAGGTGGCTGGGTTGACGACCTAGCTAGGTGGCTGGGCTGACGATGAACACACTCCTCTTCCTCGAAGGATAATTTCAAGAGTGCTCTCGGTAACGCCCGTCATCCACGAATTCAAACGAACCTACTCTAAAACAACGTTGTTAGTGTTGTTGACTTAACCGAACTAAATAGCAAACAACCTTGTTAGTATCGTCCACTTAACCTAACCAAATATTCACATAGTTAGACAATATCCGTATGTGTCTTATACAGACAGCCAGACAACCATGTAATCACGAAGAAAATTGGCTTATTAAACAAACAGTATCATTAATCTATACCATATAATCTATAATTTCGAGAGAGAGTCATCAAGGTAGTATACATTTCTTAATTAATTTACTGCAATATTCTCTCTCTCTCTCTCTCTCTCTCTCTCTCTCTCTCTCTCTCTCTCTCTCTCTCTCTCTCTCTCTCTCTCTCTCTCTCTCTCTCTCAAATATAGATTATATGGTATAGATTAACTGATACTTGTAAGGTTCTCTTGACACAGTGCATCACTGGAGGCTAAATAAAACGTACCAATGGATGCTTTAAAACGCACGAGACATGGCAATGCAAAACTATTTGCAGTAGGAGAATGGCACGACAAGAACTCTGTATAACAAGTAAATACTTCCTTACTCTACTTTATATTTGACTTCCACTTCAGTTTTTATGTTTATAAAACACCAAAACGTCGGAATTTATCCGTATATATATTTCTAAAAGATTCAGTTTTAAAGAATTAAAGTTTCAAGTCTTTCGCTTGAAATTCTACGAAAGGCAGTCGAGAGGTTCATTCACAATATCTCTGGCTGGAAAAACAAAATCTTTCTTTGGACAACCCAGGCTGGTACTGTCGTAACACACGCAAGTTGGAATAATTCTGATTCCATCACAAACTCACGACGAGAGTACAGAAATACACCCTGGTGCACCTCAGCAAAGAGGAAGATCCCTTGCTCTTTTCCCGTCACAGTATCTGGGAAACACATGGAAGACGTAAATAAACTAAACATTTTCATATATCATCATTCACAGAAAATATGACCGAGTCCCAAGCTTCGTTGAATAATTTTGAAATAACGTACATGGTAAATCTACGCTCAGAATATATGATGAAATGAAACAACCGAGTATCTAAATATTTTTTTCGTAAAAATCAAAATATCAAAAAGCAATATCGAAGATTTATTCTTGTGGCACGGGTTCTTTCACCCGACTTTTGCCTCTGTTGTATTTCAAAACTGTGAATGTTATGACGGGTTCCTGGCTTATCTCAGATGAATAAACTCTGCCCAATTTGAGTTTTGGAAAGCGTAGCAAAACTAGAAATCTAAACACGGTTTCGGAAGCAGACGGTGTAGTATTCTGGAGGACCACCACGGAACTCGAGGACTTTATGGTTTAAAAGATGAAATAATGGGTGAGAATTCAACAGTGTTGTAGCTGTGTGTGTAATTACCTATCTATGCTGTACAGGGAGGGAGTTCTACACTCGTGGGTCCCCATCTGTTGAACATTCTCTACCATCATACAATTTCTTAAAATTCATGTACGTTTTGCGTATCAACCATAGCTTCAGTCATCGTACTCCATTCATCCATCATTCTTGTACGGTATGAGTACTTCTTAAATTGCCTTCTAACAACTTTCTTGTATAATTCAATGTTATTTCCTCTGGCTGCTCCATCTTTAAATCTCTCGAAAAACTGTTCACTGTCTACCTGTTTCAAAGACTTTAGGTACGGCATTTCCAGAGATCAAGAAGATGAACGGTTCCAAAACAGAACCCAGCGGCACGCCACTGGTTACCTTGACCCATCTGGGGAAGGCTTCCCTGATTCTTTATTCCACCAAGATGAATCTTCTGTCCAACGAAGTAGTTCCCCTTTACTCCTACCTGGTGGTCCTGCTCCTTAATCAGCAATAACATGCAAACACAAACATGAACACAAACTCCAAAATTTGATTTTGGTACATGGCTGATGAATTTCAGTCTGAGTAAATCAAAAGAAATGAAAGAGGGATTTACGGGAGGAAAACTTCGATACGAATATCATCTAACAAGAAATTAGCTGCAGGAATCAGTGTGTAAGAGAAGTACTTGGAAACTGACGCCATGCAATTCTGCTTTATGAAAATTGTAAAGGCACAAAGTGTCTCCAATGGGCTTTTCTCAAAATTCTTCGTCCGTGGTGTTATATTGTTTCACACATAATGTGGTAGGATACTTTTTTTTTTACCGTGTGTACATATATATATAAGGTTAAAAGACGGGGAAACATGAGTGTAAGACTCTCTTATCGCACCACATGAACAGGAATCACACACACACACACACACACACATACACACACACACACACACACACACACACACACACACGAAAAAAGACACATTCCACTCCTACACATCATCATCTGATATTCTTTTCTCTTCGCTCTAAATTAGCTGCCGTGCCCCAGGTCGATGTGATCCTTCATTTCGAGGGTAATTATACGTCGTAATCATCTGGCCGTATGATGACGAGAGGTAATCTCCTTCAGACATTGAATTCCAGACAAAACATAATAAAATCTTTCTGATTAGGTGTAGCCGAGTCGACAAGAAGAAAGAAAATTATAAGAGTGGGTTTCCTTGAATACAAAATATACAGAAAAAATCGAATCAATATTTGACAATACATACGAGAGGACAAAGGAAGTTTGAGGGGAAGAATCTCTAATTAACCACAGACGCAGACATCGTAGATAAATAATTCACGATGTATATATCTGAGGATACCATCTTGAACCACGAAGCTTGGACCCTTGAACACGAAGCTTCGACCCTTGAACACGAAGCTTCGACCCTTGAACACGAAGCTTGGACCCTCGACCCTTGGACACCACGACAGTAGTGATTCCTGGACACAACGCTCCGACCCAAGTTGTGATGCCATGGCCTTTGACCTGACCCTTAAGGGTTAAGGGTAAAGGTCACCCCATTATACGACAGTGTCGTACCGATGCCCTCGAAAGGTTAAATGACAAGACCTGGTCGGTCAGGCACCGAGATACGAAACGAATATCTTTACAAGGAGTTTGTGTTCATGTTTGTGTTTGCATGTTGAAAATAAGTTACTGTCCGAAAAACATCGAAACACGAAACAAAATATCATGAATAATTTCACCTCCTCTGTGTGTGTGTGTGTGTGTGTGTGTGTCTTGATTGCTTCTCAGGTGGTGTAACATACCTGTTGCACATGTTTATTAATTAACTTCTTTTTCTAAAAAAAGATGTATGAGGACAGACTAAACGACAGACCAGAGGATAACACAGCCCACAAGGTAATCACAAACAGGTTATTGCAGACAAGAACAACATTGTTTAACTACGGATTTACGACTGAGCAAGAGTCCGTAAGCCTACCCAGCAAGTCTCCCACCACCCAGCGGACCCTGGAATCATCCCGTCGTCCCTGGAACCACACACTGGTCCCTGGAATCATCCAGTGGTCTCTGGAATTACCCAGTGGTCCCTGGAATCATCTAGAGGCTCCTGCTTCTATAACTCGAGGTAAAACAACATCAAATGCCACACTACATACCGCAGTAGCCATGTAACGGGGTGAACCTTGTCCAGCATAACGAATTGAAAGAAAAACGTCCGATCATCCTCATCCAGACTAACGACTTTAAAAACATCCATAAAAAGGATATTTCAAAGGTTTGGTTATTGGCAACCATGAAAAAATGTATATATATTAATTTTACGTAGGCTGGAGAACACGTTGGTGCACTTGCTCCCTGCTCCACTACATGGAACGCACACTTAGCATGCCATGTAATTTGTAGCTGAACTTTGTTGGCTGGAGCCTTCTACTGCTGGATGTGTCGGTCTATCAAAATTGTAGCGTCATCCACAATGCATAGGGTTAGATATGTATCAGTGTTTGGCTGTGTCAGGTGCATGGTGCATCCCCAGATTAGTCATGCAGGGTCCATGAATTGTGAAGACGTCGGGGCGACCAGAGGGAGAAATACTCCCAGATCCTCAGCAGTGCGATGCTTCAACATGCAACACTCGGGTGTTTCTTTGTGTGTACGACTTCGCAACACTCTTGATCACCCTTTTTCTCCTTCAACTCCTCTGACAAAAATGTTCTTGTTGAGCATATGTCTCGTGAAATACTACAGAACACTTGCCTCTTCCTCCCACAGCTGGGGCGTGTCCTTCCTTGGCGTCCGTGATCACGCCTTGGTGTCCGTGATCACACAGTGGCGTTCGTGAGCACATCCTGCCAAACGCGAGCACACCGTAGCGTCCGTAGTTAAATCCTGGCGTATGTGTTCACACTCTAAAGGAGTCTACATTTCCCTGATACTAGATGTGGCGCAGCACTGGTCTGAAGGAGACTTAAGAAAGATCCTAGGTAAAACCAGGACTCTTTCGTTGAAATAGATCATATATATGTATGGAAAGTCCTCGCTTATCACGCCTAATTGAGGTACATCATATTTTCAAAACGCTAAGTTATGAAAAGAAAAGAAAAAAATCAGAACAAATAAATACGTAAACAGGAAAATATTGACAGGAATAAAAGTGAAAAGGGTGATTAATTAAAACTAATGAAGTAATTAAAACCTGATGCTTGTATGAAGTTTGCTGATGTGAGATATAAATATATGACAGATTGATGACTGATGGAAACTGCCTGGCGAGATAATTAATTAGAGAATACTGCAGCGAGGCTCTAATGAAACATATCGACAGGGACGTACACACTCGGGCAAAATACTAGGAAACAGATCGTCGGTGAAAATATATTGTGGCAGCTGTGTGGAAAATGCTCTCCATGATATGAAATATGATAATGTATATCTATCACACCACTAATGTGATAGAGGCGTGGGAATATTATGTGAGGGGAAATTGTATTAACAGTGGGAGGAAAATGTAAGAGAGAGAGACTGTGCATGCCCCACACACGCTCTGACAGACACGCTGTTCACTGTGCATGCCCCACACACACACTGTCAACTGTGCACTTCAGACACACTGTTCGCTGTGCATTCCAGACACACTGTCCATTGTGCACTCCAGACACACTGTTCACTGTGCACTTCACACACACACTCCAAAAACAGTGATGTTGAGGGAACCATTTTCCTCGTCTGTGGGAAAGTCATCTGTTGTGCTTTAATGAAATCTCCAAGATTAGCAGAGAATTCTCCCATCTTGCTTAACTTTCTAGCAAGTGCATGCATGAAAACAGACAAGGTCAGCGTTGCAACAAAATGGCCAGATAAAAAACACCGCATCACTGACTACATCCAGTGTTCGCTCATAATTCTCCAGATGTTTGGTAGATGAATGTCGAAGTCTTGTTGGCCAACTTGTTTCCAATGTTCTACTGCCAAATTAAGCTCTGCATACATACCAGGTAACGGTCTAAATCGTACCCTAAAATACATGAATTAGATTCATGAAAATTATTATAGTATTACCCAAGTTCCCCTCGACAGAAATTATGCCAAATTCCAAAGAAATGATTTGGTACCTGACCTCTTATTATCACCGGATCTCCCTTTAAAGTCATCTCTCTCTCTCTCTCTCTCTCTCTCTCTCTCTCTCTCTCTCTCTCTCTCTCTCTCTCTCTCTCTCTCTCTCTCTCACACACACACACCAATTTCACCTCTGGCCTCACGGTGATGAATGGCGTAGCATCGCCTTGTGACAATATGTCATAAACGAGATGAATTGCACTTGGTGATGACTGGTGCGGCCGTGTGCCACAGAGGGCTTTGCCCTCATGAAAGATGGATGATACATACATACGTAAATTTTATTGCTGTGCTCAAGGTATGGGGGGGCCGGGCCGGGCCGGGCCGGGCCACTGGTTCTTATCTGCTCAAGTCTGATTTTTTTAAATCTGTCACTCGCCTGCCTGTTGATGTATCTAGTATAATGTTCGCTGTAGCGTTTATAAACTCTTTTTATTTCTTTATTACCATGTTGGGAATGATGTTACGACACTTTCATCGCGAACGTACGACCCTTAGAAACATGACTGACGGTGCGACATTTCAGCAAGCGGTTAGGACCACAAAACGTGACGTTACGACACTTCGATATGACGGTTACGACACCCATGGCTCGTACCGACGTGGTCAAACGCCCCACCGTTGTGCTCAAGGGTCGTACCATCGTACTCAACGGCCTTTCCGTCGTCCTCAAGGGTCGTAGGGTAATGGAAGCAGCAACAGCCTCTCAAAATGGTCCTGGGGTAACACCAGGAATCTCTCACAACAAGTGATGCTCGGGTAATAATGCTTAGAATAAATAAACATAGAAATCAGTGAGAAGAAATACCATGGAAATCACAGTTAAGCAAGATACATGGCCTTTATCGCCTCTGGTAGGATGAACAATTTACGTCGTCTGATCGAGAGATCTGAGTCAAAAACCTTCGCTGTTAGTGCCAATTAGGGGGATTCACCTCCTAGGTAATGAGAGGCGGCGAGTCAAGCAAATACCCCCCTTGTTATGGTCAAGATTAATGGCCATTTTTCTGCGGTTGTTTCCTACGTCAGAAATAATAATCCTGAACATTGTCCGATTCTTCAACAGCAGTTCATCTCATATATATATATATATATATATATATATATATATATATATATATATATATATATATATATATATATATATATATATATATATATATATATATATTTCCCGTAGATAATCACAGTTTTTCATAAGATTTTGATTTTGATATTCATCTGAATATGGTTCTTGATCGCAGACGAATTCTAGTGAGGTGATGTTATGAGATGATATATCCTTCATTCTCTGTCATGTAATCTAGAAAATAACATGCTATAGACCTCTAGAGGAGAGAGAGTTTTCAGTTATGTAAAGTAATCAAACGTAATCAGGACTCCGGTAATTAATCGGAATTAATGAGTCGAGTGTCGACTTCTACAGCAACGAGATCCCAAGTGTCACCTTCATTCCCTCATGACACGGAGATCAGATGACGTGTGTCAGCCAGCGTAATGAAGACTAGTGCCAAGCAAGGACAGGCACGACGAGCGTCAGTCAATATGTCAGCGTGATAAATGTCGGCCAAAGTAAGCAAGGAAAGTATTAGTCAAGATCATCAAAACATCTGTCAGTAGGGCACGCGTCAAGCGGTGCCACAAGACAAGCGACAGGCAGTGCCACAGGACAGACGTCAGGCGGTGCCACAAGACAAGCGACAGGCGGTGCCACAGGACAGACATCAGGCGGTGCCACAAGACAGACGTCAGGCGGTGCCACAAGACAAGCGACAGGCAGTGCCACAGGATAGACATCAGGCGGTGCCACAAGACAGACGTCAGGCGGTGCCACAAGACAAGCGACAGGCGGTGCCACAGGACAGACGTCAGGCGGTGCCACAAGACAGACGTCAGGCGGTGCCACAAGACAAGCGACAGGCAGTGCCACAGGACAGACATCAGGCGGTGCCACAAGACAGACGTCAGGCGGTGCCACAAGACAAGCGACAGGCGGTGCCACAAGACAGACGTCAGGCGGTGCCACAAGACAGACGTCAGGCGGTGCCACAAGACAGACGTCAGGCGGTGCCACAAGACAGACGTCAGGCGGTGCCACAAGACAGACGTCAGGCGGCGCCACAAGACAAGCGACAGGCGGTGCCACAAGACAGACGTCAGGCGGTGCCACAAGACAGACGTCAGGCGGTGCCACAAGACAGACGTCAGGCGGTGCCACAAGACAGACGTCAGGGGGAGCCACAGGACAGGCGTCAGGCAATGTCAGCAAGACGGTGAGGACACTCAACTCACCAGTATAGACTGGTGATGGCATCTCAATGGACGTCAACTGAATAATAATAAAAAACTATTATCATTTCCAACAATTCGTTGACAAAGTCTGTTATCACATTTCATTACGATTTTATGAGCTTGCAATTCAACGTGTGAAAAAAAATATTTATTGAAAGTAATAATTTCCCCTAAAAACAGAAACTTGCAAGATTATTTGACTATAACTTTTATATTTTCTCTATCGCTGAAATGCACATATCAACTATTGATGATGCGAAGCAAAGAAAAATGTTTAAACTTTTATGTTCTATATGTAATTACCTTTTAATAGTAATTACCTTCTGAAGCTTTTAAAGTTTTCTTTCTCTTGTGTTTCGGTCTTGTGCAGGAGCCTTCTCAGGAGGGCCAGTAATATACCAAGATGCAATACTATGTATCCGCAGGCATTCCTCACCTCTCTGGACGCTGCAATGTGTTCCCAGAGTCAGCCAGTGTTCCATCATCGGCATATTCGTGGCTGTATTTATCCACGTATGAACCAGCCATGGTTATTAGTCATGCGTTGAAGGTTTTTTTTTCACTCGTCTATTTAATCCTTCGTGTATCACTCCAGCTCCTTGTTCCACTCCTATACTATAAATGTACTCCTTTTACATCTTTTCTAAGACGTTTCTTGCTTAATTTCAAGTCACTGCTTATATTCGTTCTATCCCTGCTTCTCTCAAAATGTCCACTGTATGCATCATCCAACTGCTTTAAAAACTTAAAAGACTGTAATCAGGTCACCCTTTACTCTTCTCTCTGCCATGATGGGTAAATCTGAGATCTCTTAACCCCTCCATGTAAATCGGCTTTCTTAATTCTTCCACCATCATTGTCACCGTCTTCGGGACCTTCTCTATGAGTCCTTTACGCTTCCTTGAGTGCGACGACCAGACTTGAGAAGCATATTATACTGATGGCCCAATGTAGCATGTAAACAGCTTGTTGAATATCACTTTATCCATACACCTGAATGATATTGTAACACCAGCAGACGGTCTGACTCCTCTGCTACTCACCCGAGACAAGACTCTGGTCGCAAGTTAGCGACGAAGTCGACTTGTAAGGGCTTCTGATAGGTAGATCTCTACGGGTCATATCCTGCAAGATGATCGTCATATCAAGGACTGCTTTGACTGTATCCCGTCCTCATTATGTAGAGCGAGGGAGAAAAAATATAACCACTATTATCATCAATATCTTAACGTAAACCTTTCCGTAATGAATAACCATGGTCAGTAAAAAAAAAAAAAAAAAAAAAAGGAAAGGATCAGAGTCAAATTTAGAGATGTTATGATACGATAACGTTTGTGGTAGAGGGGTGGAGATCCACTTATGAATAACAAGATCATAGCAATAAATGATAAGACATCAGGGAAGAAATTCCTTTCTAATGACATCAACTTTCTCAGTGGGAGGAAAAAGCTATTGCTTTTCCCGCCCACGAGCCTCAGACCCGTTATTCCCGGCCTGTTTATGAGGTGTGCGCGAGGTCGAACGCTCCCTAATGGTGCAGAAACAGAAAGGTCAATCCCCCGCCCGCCCAGGGGAGTGGAAAGTTTACGCCCGCCAACCTAACATTGTTTTCTACACTGGAGGTTATTGGAAGGGAGCTGCTGTGGTCGGCCTCTCCCAAGGGATGAAGACTAGGGAGTGAGAGGAGGGGAGTGCCGCTGTTTTGGGAGTGTTCCATGACAGATTTACTCTGTCTTGTGATCGTCATTTTTTTTTCTTTAACTTTCATTTCTGTAAAACAAATATTTACCTTAATATACGTGTAAGCAAACGTGACTAGATATATAATCTTCGCTCCTCACATCCTCGAGTGGTGACCAAACTCTGTATGGTTGGCCAATTATCGGGCATATTCTGTCATAATTTCTGAGCGTACTGACTAACAAGCTGGTGTTTCCCTAACACGGGTTTGCAGTTCCCCACGGCGTCCGTCACTCGAGTGAACCGGGAAAATTCTATTACAGACTCTGTAGAGATAATCACAGCCAGGTCAAGGGTCAAGCTGCCTCTGAGGGGAAGGGGTTGGGGGGGGGGGAGGATTTAATCTTCCATGGTGGATGCTACAGGATTTTTTTACCCCCCCTGGAGGAGGCTGGCTTGTTCCCCTCCCGATCCTCTGTAATATGTATTTCGTGACTGTGGTGTCTGCACCGACATTATCAGACGCTGCTTACTGAAGCTCACACAACACCGTTAGTGTGTCTGATGTCGAGCAAGTGTAGATGATGTGTATATGGGTAGGGTGTAGGGCACTGCTGGCCACAGGTAGTGATGTGTGTGTGGTGCAGGGATTAGGTCAGCGTAAGGTACTTGTGTTCATTCTCGTATTCCATATGGCTATGAAGGAGACTCCTGGTCTTCACCGTCTGTATGGACAAAGTGATACTGGATAACACCTTTCTGATGTGCTGGGAGACCAAGGAGCTTGGAGACCAAGGTGCTGAGAGACCAAGGTCTTGGGAGATCAAGGTGCTGGGAGGAGTATCAGAATTTCTCTGGGTCTCAACGGAACTGTTCGCAGTGTGAATATATATCGTTGTGGGGAAGGTGGTACGCACTACCTACCGTACACTGCAGGCATGTACGAAAAATGTTCGAAGTTCAGCACTAATAGAGTACGACTCATTACCGAACACACAGCAAGTGGTTAGTGTTGTGTCGATTCATTAGTGTATGTGTAGAGGTTCAGTGTAGCCAGCAGTGTAGGGTTAAGTCCCGGCTCTCATGTGGGAAGCTCACACGAGTAATTTACGATTTACATTTGCTAATTAAGTTGTCGTAATAATTCCTCTGCTGTCACACACATCAGAGTTACGGGCCGCTTACCTCTGCCTTATCCATACAGATAGGCAAATTTTATTCACATACACATTATATATATATATATATATATATATATATATATATATATATATATATATATATAGCAATGTACAAGTCATGCTTTCACGTGTATCCAGACAAATGCTCCTGTCACTATATTTCATTCGCGAGACACAACACAAAATCCAGGAACACGTCCTGCTGTGTGAGGTCACCCAAATGCGACAGTATCTGCAACAGTCGGCCCTTCCCAGAGGTCCAGTGTGTGTGTGTGTGTGTGTGTGTGTGTGTAACAGGCGCCTCAGCCGTGAGCACTGAAGGTTTACGATTCATGCTCTGAGGCAGAGACGGGATGAATAATGTATCTAGGGCAACACATGACCAGCCTTAACATATTTACTGAGGATCATCGTGGCGCGTGTGTTTTCCCCTCTGATCCTAACGCCGGGTTGCACGTCCTCCCCGATACGTTAACACACTCCCTCCTCCTCTTCCTCCCTCCTACATGCACTCTGTTCCCTCTCTCTCTCTCTCTCTCTCTCTCTCTCTCTCTCTCTCTCTCTCTCTCTCTCTCTCTCTCTCTCTCTCTCTCTCATTCTTTCCAGCTGTCATCGCCGGGTCCATTCCCAGTGTACAGAGAGTGGATCAGGTGCATTCCCAGAACGCTTAAGGGTGGATCACATACGAGGCCAGTCTTCACGGGGTGGATTACGTACATTTACATGATTTCCTGGTGTGCATCAATCACGTACATCTTCAGTCTTCATGAGGTGGATCACGTACATCCACAATCTTCATCAGGTGGATCACGTACATCCACAATCTTCATCAGGTGGATCACGTACATCCAGTTTTCATGAGATCTATCAAGAATGCATGTAGCCTCTAGAACCACAACAACACAAGGTGTTGTGTTCAGCGGGTTCTTAACTGTGTATCATGCTTTCCTCAGACGACACATTTGTCTTTCATTTCATTTCCACAAGTTCCTTATCATTTGTTCCTCTGCACATGAATTAATTGCATCCTTCTTTTTTTCTTAGTTATCTCATTTTGTTTTGACTTGAAATATAAATGTAAATCTTTACCACACACACACACACACACACACACACACACACACACACAGCATACACACACACACACACACACACACACACACACACGCATACACACACACACTCCATCCGGGACAAAAGCCTCGACTATTTCCCTTGTTACTAATAAGACTCTCCACTGGTAAACTGTACTCTTAGGTAGTTAGGTCGGTACTTCACTCTCCCCTCTCCCCAGAGCGTGAGGGGAGAGCGTGTGTACGTAATCGCCCCTTCCCTAGCATGAATTAACGTGTGTATGTCTCCCCACCTCCTCCTCCTCCTCCTCCTCCTCCCCAACTCCCCTCCTTCCTCCCCCACTACCACCTACATCTGGTCGCTCCTGCAAGAAGTTTTTTCTTTTTTTTTCTAACATCAAAATACAGTGTCCACCCCCCCCCCCCCCCCAGTCCTTACCCTTTTCACCTTATGTTTAATTAACAGACTTAACAAAAGCGGGAATATGAGGAAAACTTTAGAGAGGAGTAAATATTTGTCTTTGAGAACAAACAACAAAGCAGGAGAAATTATTGTAGTCTGTGGCTGCGTCTCTGTGGGGGAGGATCTTATTTATTTAGAGAAAGAATGAACTAGTTTGACGAACTTCTGATCCACCAACCAACCACATGTGAGAGAGAGAGAGAGAGAGAGAGAGAGAGAGAGAGAGAGAGAGAGAGAGAGAGAGAGAGAGAGAGAGAGAGAGAGATATTCCCTGGGGCAGGAAGTTGACCCTTCTATTACCGAGCCATTAAGGGCTATCCCGCCTCTATGGCCTGGCTATAAACTTGGGGGTAAAACTATCCAGATAACCACAAGACGTGAACGTTTGGGCTTTCCCATGCCACAGTTACGGCCCGACGAATCTCACACATTAAGTAAAGTTAATACAAGATATCACGGTGGGAGGAGAGACTGTCTCTCACCTGCTGCACTCAGAGACTACCGAGGAAAATCTATCGAATGTGACTACCGAGTAATCTTCGTGGAGGAACCACTGTGCCATGCAAGGATCCCCAGCTACTCCGTTAGCAACAAGGTGTGTGGACACCACGAAGACCTTATCTGATAACGAGGAAACACTGAACAACGAGAGGATAAACGAGGATTTACTTAACATTCTTTCTTTTACGAACAGAAAGGCGCGTATCTTGTGCCAGACGGAGACAGAGAAATGAAAAAAAATGAAAATCTTAAATCTAAAGTATAAGATATGAATTATAAGAATACATGAATATATTCTATGGCCCTACGTTGTGTAGCGTAGCATTCCTGAACGCGACGCATTTAACGGGTTGGCCAGGGTTGAAGTGCATAGGTTCGAATCCTGGTTGTGGCTCTCGGTCCACAGTCAACTCAGTGATCATTCATCCCCAGGATTTAGTCGATAGAATGAGCACCTGGTTTAGGTTAGGGAATATATATATATATATATATATATATATATATATATATATATATATATATATATATATATATATATATATATACATATATATATATATATATATATATGTAGTGTTTAACAGATGGCCTTGATTAGCGGACAGTTGCCCGTGCCGTCTCATATAACATACAAGAAAGATAAAACTACTGTATTGTTCTGTATTAACTAAATGATAGTCAATGTTACAGCACGCCAATATATCTTACACCATGATAACATCATCTAGTAACACGTTCTCATTAACGTGGTATAAATGGCTTTAAAATGCTCATGCAGAACTCTGCAGGTCTGTTCAACTGGCGTTATAACCCAAGATAACAGAGCAAGCACGTCACAGTTCTCTAGAGAACAAAGGAATAGATGACATCATACACACACACACACACACACACACACACACACACACCCTCCCTCCTCAGTGCGCTACCGAGTATGGTCGAATGTGAGGGTAATGACAGGATAACACACTCGTTATCCATCTTTACAACGCAATGAAAAGAAAAACACATGAGAAAACAGAGTTACCAGAATATGTTAGAGCGAAACGGAGTTACGAAACCTTGGCCAAGCCAGCAACGTAAAGTGAGGGATGATGAGGGGGATTTCGCTGCCCCAACATTTCCAAAGACAACAGAACACAGTTCCATCTGTTACTAACGGTTCCCAGGGGTGGCGGAGGACCCGTTAACTCCCCAGCCGTTATCACAACAGAACAGTGGGTTCGGTTCATGCCACTGATAACGGAAGCTTCCTAGCTGGGTCTTGGCCCTCGGGGATCGATCCTGGGGTCCCGTGGCTTGTGAGTCGTGGGTGCTAATCCTGAATACCATGATAAGGAAAAGAAAAATCCTCAAGAACAAAACATAATATTCATAAAAGAAAAAAAGTATTCATGACAAGAATAAAACATTTTGCTCCAAAGGGACAAAGAAAGAAAAAACTAAAATGTTACATTAAACCTTAATTGCATAACACTCAGGGAGGAGAAAAGTAATTAAGTAAGAATAGAAGGAATGTATACGCCCGAGATGTACAGACTTTAATTACCTTTGTAACGCCAACATCAGCAACGACGAGAAGGGAGGAAAAATCCTGCTTAATAAAAGTCACTTGGAGGAGGAGGGGAAAATACTCCCAGTGCGGAGACCGGTTTCTGCACTGAGAGTTAAAACTTCATTTTAATGAGAGAGAGAGAGAGAGAGAGAGAGAGAGAGAGAGAGAGAGAGAGAGAGAGAGAGAGAGAGAGAGAGAGAGAGAGAGAGAGTGTGTGTGTGTGTCCCGTCGCCAGGTGAAAACTGGGAGTGGTGGTGGGCGTGTTGGAGTTGACCAGTCTATTACTGCCCCATTAGGGAGCTGTCCATCCTCCCCCATACAACGCCCACCTCATAAACTGGCCTGAAATTACAGTTTTTGTGTGGGGGTGTGGAGGGGGGGGGGGGGGATGACGAGTACCCAGCCGTGAGGTGAGAGACAGTCAGGCTCGTTAGAGAGAGATGTCTCTCTGTCTCCTCTCGTGACAGTGGATGTTTGTTTATAAATAGATATTTACATTTATATTTCTTAAACTCACTGAGGAGGACTGTGTTTTCCCATGTATACGTATATCCACAGGACCATACGTATCTCGTATACATATGATGATGCACGTGTCTGCAAACATATTGTGTAAAGCGAACATATGTGTTTGTTCAGGGCACATGACATGGCCTCCTGAGGCTGCCCGTGATGATCTCTCTCATCCTGGTTACTGTAATGATCACTCCTGAAGAAGGAGCAGCCATACACCAGGCTCGCCCTACCGAAGCCAGGCGCCCACAGCCCGCCTACTGTCGTGAGCATCACTACGGTCAAGTTAGCTAGACACCAAAGTAATGACTGTTACATCCCTGGAGGCCTAGGTACCTACCTACTACCTAATACCTAACCTACTGTGGTACGAGTCTTCTCAAGAATAATGTTTGGCATATTCCAGGAGCTCTAGGTACCTACAAACTACCTACTTATAGTGGCGTAAATCTCCGCAACAGTTTACGTAATTTCCCTTACGTTTGTACAATTTCCTTTCATTGTGTGATGCAGAGTCGTGAGTGATTCTGGGCAACAGATCTATATATTCAAAGACAAGAATAGTAATGCCCATGAAATTAAATGGTTTGGATACGAAGCAATTGTTGTGGGTTTGGGAACGGCACTAGTGGTCATTTGAAGTTATGTATAAGCCATTAAGTTATGCAGAATATATTAGAAAGGATATAACTTACAGAAAGTCTACTGTGGGTTTTTAAAGTACTATTCACCTGAATATGTCAATGTATGGGGGAACTGGCTCAACGTTTCTGGAAGAAATTTCGTTCAAATGCAATGAAGAACTCTTTTTCCTTACAAAATATTGTAGACGTGAGATTTTCTGAAAAAAATTACAACAATCAAAGCCAGGTCAAAGATCAAATTGCCTTAGGAGGCAGGACTTCAACGAGGTGACCACGGGGTTTCTAACCCCTGAGGTTGGCTTGTTCCCCTCCCAACCCTCTGTGTTATGTGCGTGGTACTTGGGGAGGCCGGGTCGACACTGTGTGGCTGATGTTGTGGCGCCGTGTGGCCAGTGTCAGTGGTGTGTATATGGACGGGGTATGTGGTGTGGGACATTGCCAGGTCGCAGTCGCGTTTGCAGTTTCAGTGGATGAAACAGGAACGTGTGTGAGTGCAGAGTGTGTGGTGGTGGTGTAGTATCAACGCTTTGGTGGCATGTTTTACCAGATGCGAGGGAGGGTGGTAGAGAAATGTCGGGGTGGTGGTGGCATGGGTGGAGAAGAGGTCTTTCTGTATGGGTAGAGGAGGATCGTGTAGTATAGATGTGTGATGGAGAGGGAGGAAGGTCTAGGGTTGTTGTAAGGTCGCTAGTGGAGGTAGGCAATGTAGTAGGTGAGCTCTACTTGTAGGTGTAGGTAGTAACCTGCCTCCCGCCAGCAAGGTGACACGGGTAATTAAAGATCTACATCTTCTAATTAACTTGTCGCCATAATTCCTCTTCTGTCCCTGACGCTGGTATTTATGTATCTACTCCAGTGGTGTTCACATTCCTCTCTCCATACACACTCGCACTTCATGAGGGTTTGTGTGAAAATTAGAGGAATTACTAACAAAAATGTCAATAAGCAAAGACAGACACATAAATGTACACATACACACGTACATAATAATACACACACACACACACACACACACACACACACACACACACGCACGCACGCACATCTCTCTCTCTCTCTCTCTCTCTCTCTCTCTCTCTATATATATATATATATATATATATATATATATATATATATATATATATATATATATCACAGGGATATAAGTGAGAGGAGCAAGGTGGCCCTCATGGTGGAGTTATTACAAATACTGGATGACAAAATCTTGCGAAATGTCACAAAGTTTTCGTCGACACAGGTTTATTAAATTTCACTTCTCTGACAATGAGCTCCTCTTCTTCCCAAACTTCATGCAACTTCCCAAAGAAGACCTGGAATTTCTTCATCAAATCTTGAGAAGCGAGTCGCTTTATGAGCCACTGGCGGGGAAAGAAATAACTGGGAGTAACGGGATGACGCAGGGAGGAAGCAAGACACACAAGGAAGGGCGTGGAGCTGTGACGAGCGAGGACGGGAATCATGACGCAGGTCTGTGACGAGGACGGGAATCATGACGCAGGTCTGTGACGAGGACGGGAATCATGACGCAGGTCTGTGACGAGGACGGGAATCATGACGCAGGTCTGTGACGAGAACGGGAATCATGACGCAGGTCTGTGACGAGAACGGGAATCATGACGCAGGTCTGTGACGAGGACGGAAATCATGACGAGGATGGTTAAAGAATCTTGAGAAGGTCATATGTAACAGGTGCATGGGAGGTAATTGTTAAGGTAGAATGGTTAACTAAATAAACATTCTGTGGCACTCTGTAAAATGAATCACTCGTGTCTTTTTGTAATACATTCTTTCTACGTTCCACTGTACCCTAGTTAATTATTCATACTTTGATACATAAATCATATATATATATATATATATATATATATATATATATATATATATATATATATATATATATATAAGTGTTGCGGTTACCCTACGAGTGAAAAAGTCATCTTCGGCCAAGTTATACTGTCCTTAATGGATGGAAAGGAGAACAATCTCGATGAGGAACCAATCACTCCAAACGTGTTCTTCATTTCCCTGCTGCTGATTGCAGCGCAGCCTTGAAGCTGCAGGATTTGGTAAAGTGTGTGGAAGAAGAAAGTTAAGAGTAAATGTGAATAAGAGCAAGGTTATTAGGTACAGTAGGGTTGAGGGTCAAGTCAATTGGGAGGTGAGTTTGAATGGAGAAAAACTGGAGGAAGTGAAGTGTTTTAGATATCTGGGAGTGGATCTGTCAGCGGATGGAACCATGGAAGCGGAAGTGGATCATAGGGTGGGGGAGGGGGCTAAAATTTTGGGAGCCTTGAAAAATGTGTGGAAGTCGAGAACATTATCCCGGAAAGCAAAAATGGGTATGTTTGAAGGAATAGTAGTTCCAACAATGTTGTATGGTTGCGAGGCGTGGGCTATGGATAGAGTTGTGCGCAGGAGGATGGATGTGCTGGAAATGAGATGTTTGAGGACAATGTGTGGTGTGAGGTGGTTTGATCGAGTAAGTAACGTAAGGGTAAGAGAGATGTGTGGAAATAAAAAGAGCGTGGTTGAGAGAGCAGAAGAGGGTGTTTTGAAATGGTTTGGGCACATGGAGAGAATGAGTGAGGAAAGATTGACCAAGAGGATATATGTGTCGGAGGTGGAGGGAACGAGGAGAAGAGGGAGACCAAATTGGAGGTGGAAAGATGGAGTGAAAGGGATTTTGTGTGATCGGGGCCTGAACATGCAGGAGGGTGAAAGGAGGGCAAGGAATAGAGGGAATTGGAGCGATGTGGTATACAGGGGTTGACGTGCTGTCAGTGGATTGAATCAAGGCATATGAAGCGTCCGGGGTAAACCAAGGAAAGCTGTGTAGGTATGTATATTTGCGTGTGTGGACGTGTGTATGTACATGTGTATGGGGGGGGTTGGGCCATTTCTTTCGTCTGTTTCCTTGCGCTACCTCGCAAACGCGGGAGACAGCGACAAAGTATAAAAAAAAAAAAAAAAAATATATATATATATACGAATTTGCTCTAAACCAATAATAATAACTCTATATGATAATGATTTGATTAATAGTAAGACGTTAAGAAATTAAGATTCTGTTTAGGGAGGAGATACGGGGGAACTGTCGTTATGAGATGATAAACGACCAATGGGTCGTGCGGGGAGGGAAGGTCTACCAGTGATGGCCAGACTGGCGCTCAGACCCGTGGTGGTGGTGGTGAAAAGGAAGCCGCCAGTGGTGGAGGGTGGTGTGGGAGAGGTAGTGCTGGAGGTGGTGATGGGAATGGAAAGAATGGCTGTATAAATAATACATAGAAACCACCCCATTCCTCCTTCCCTCCTACACACACATATACACACACTCGAGAATATGTGGAAACGTGATAACTAAATATATATATATATATATATATATATATATATATATATATATATATATATATATATATATATATATCTTATTCTTTCTTTCAAACTATTCGCCATTTCCCGCGTTAGCGAGGTAGCGTTAGGAACAGAGGACTGGACCTTTAAGGGAATATCCTCACCTGGCCCCCTTCTCCGTTCCTTCAATTAAAAAAAAATGATAAAAAAAAATGAGGGGAGGATTTCCACCCACCCGCTCCCTCCCCCCCAGTCGCAAACTTGCAACATTTCTCTGACGATGAAAGCGACATCCAAACATCAGAGTACACATGAAGACGAGGCAAAGTATGTTCAATAAGACATGTGATGAAGAATTTCCTAGCCCAGAGAAGTGTGGACACGTGTAACCCAAGCGGAGGTAAATGCAACACCACTGCAAGGTTCAGGTAACAGTGACACGTGAGCCCTCGACACCTCGAGAGCATCTGAGGGGATGTGATACAACCGTTTACTTTATAGACTTCCTTATCATGGCTTTTGTACTCTTCTTTGTGTGTTTCTGATGCACTGCTTCCCCTCA
The DNA here is from genome assembly GCF_036320965.1 of Panulirus ornatus. NCBI lineage: Eukaryota > Metazoa > Arthropoda > Malacostraca > Decapoda > Palinuridae > Panulirus > Panulirus ornatus. The sequence continues at coordinate 12,616,865 of NC_092279.1, forward strand.
AGTCGGCCTATTGTGGCACTAGCTGGTGAAACTACATCTCCCTCTTATAATGTTAACAATGGTATTCTTCAAGGCTGTGTCCTGTCTCCCTCTGCCTTTCTTCTCTCCATAATGATCTCTCCTCAGCCTCTAAACCTATTTACTCTTACGTCGATGATTCCACTCCACATACTTCAACTCACTCTCCCTTCACCCTTCACTCAAATAATCACGCTCTTTTTCTTCATCTGGAAAGGGGAAGCATTGCCCTGGTGAAATTCAGTGGGGGCAATAATGCAGTTTATACCTTTAAATAAACAATACTCGTTTCCTTCTGTTAAAATAAAAACCTTTTCAATTTAACCCAGCATCACCATGATCACTAGTCCCACCCTTCACCATTACTCACACTACGGCCTCACCATCACAACTCGTGTCATTCACCATCATGCACTCCAACAACCTTTCCACCACCATCTCCCACGATTTCATCATCAGTGAGGCAATCATTAAAAAGTAATTACATCAAACTCTAAATCTTTAACAAATATCATACTGTATCTAGTTTAATCAAACTCCCAGCCAATCTAGCAATTTTTATCATATATATATATCTATATCTATCTATCTATCTATATATATATATATATATATATATATATATATATATATATATATATATACATATATATATATATATATATATATATATATATATATATATATATATATATATATATATATATATATATATATATATATATATATATATATATATATATATATATATATCATCTTTCTTTACTGATTTCTTTTAGTGAGTGTAATAAACGAAGTGTTTCTCGCCATATGTATAAACTTATAGTTTCTTCAAGCCAGTTTCTGAAACTGTCACACACACACACACACACACACACACACATACACACACACACACCTGAATCCTTATCGCTTACCTCTTCTGGTGTGAGCCATTCGGGCACGCGTCCTTGTTCACCACCAAGCCACAGAACACCTTCAGCGTGGTGAGGGAGGCGGCAAGACGGCCGATGTGTTCCTGGAACTTCCCCACTGAACACAGAACTGTGGAGAGAGAGTGAGAGGCCAATGCTGGTTATATACAGACATACGCTATGTAATGAGTCTTACAAAGCCGTTAAAAATTATGATATAAAATCAAAAGAAGTATTACATGTTGGGTTGTCTATGTTATCCATACTATATTCTACTTTTTTCAAATGCCTGACTATGCATGATGTGTGACCTGGGTACAGTGAAATGCGAAAACATCTGTTTCTAATTACTGAATGTGTCATGCCATCGGTCCGTAAACAGTGATGTATTATACTCTGACCGTACTTACTGTGTGTTGCTTCTACACTCTAGATTTACACAAATACACCTACACACACACACACACACACACACACACACACACACACACACACACACACACACACACACACACATTTATATACATATATATATATATATATATATATATATATATATATATATATATATATATATATACATGAGATTAATGATTTAACCTGAAATATCTGTGATGTAAGAATACGAAGAAAGAAATCTACCAAGTCATGTACACACGTAACACATACAGTGGACTACCAACTATAAAAGTGAGATCCGTGACAGTACGGCTCTCACAGCTGGTTCGTTCGCGTCGCCCTTACTGAAGTGCACAACAAAGTTGGAGAGAGAAGTTTCAGGTCCCTATTTTTCGACTTCCCACTGTCTCCCACACCAGAGAGAGAGAGAGAGAGAGAGAGAGAGAGAGAGAGAGAGAGAGAGAGAGAGACTCACTTGTTTCCCCCTGGGGTAATCTTTACACTAAACTCTTTAAAATTGTCAAGTTACACTTTACTAGAGTCTTACCTCCGTCTGTATGACATTCTAGAGTCTAATCTACAACTCTTACCAGACACGGCAACTGAAGCAACGTTTGGGGAAGGCAAATATTAGTGTTGTACAACATACAACAGGCACTACTGTCTTTCTGTGTACTCACAAGACAAATATATTGTTGACTTGGCGAAAAATCAACTTGTTGGAAAAGATCTCCTGCTGCTTACTCCTCTCTCTCTCTCTCTCTCTCTCTCTCTCTCTCTCTCTCTCTCTCTCTCTCTCTCTCTCTCTCCCAGTGAATGTGACGATTCATTCTTTTTTCCTAAGTATGTGTAACGTATCATGTTACAGGAGGATAACTCTTTCCCTGCGTGTCCTGGTGGATTGTGGAGGAGTCACACAGCGTTATAGATCAGGCGAGTGTACACACACTGAGGAGGATATACTGTACAGCACTGTGAAGGTAACTTGGTTCTGGTATGCCGAGTGCAGAGTGAAGCGAGTGCCTGGTGACGCTAAAGGTATGTTACCATTTTTTGTCGTGACTCAAAACTTGAGAGAATTTAGGAAAGCTGCAATAATAACTAAGTCAGAATTAAATGAACAGATATAAATATGTTATATATATATATATATATATATATATATATATATATATATATATATATATATATATATATATATATATATATATATATATATATTACTGCATGTCTATTTTACTTCTCTTTATTGCCGTCCAATGTTTTTCCCAACATTCAGGATCTTCGAACTTGGCATCTGAGAGATACTCTTTTTCAGCCTTTCTTCACTCATCCTCTCCATATGTCCAAACCGCCATATCACCTCATGGTAATTTCTCTCAATCAGACCCGAGGCCAAGATTCATTACCCCCACGTCTGTTCAGTAAGATTAACATCAGCAGAGGAGAGACAGGAAGAGACATGATCAACATTCACTTAAGATGTCTTATAAACGATCTCATACTAACATTTTGCGAGGGACGGATGGACGGACAGACTAAATGATGGACGGATGGAACGGACAGAAGAACGGATGGAGAGGATGCGAATAGTACACCCCAATCGTTTTCTTTCTTTCCCTGTGGACACGTCTCCTTCACAGCTCAACTCTCTTTAGCCTCCTTCCCACCACTCCCTCTTTCTCCAAGGCCTTTCTCATCACCACTCCAACAAGCCACCATCCCGCGACACCCTCATCCTCCAAACTCCTTTACTCCTGGGCAGCGAGGATAGAGCCATCGCCTTCCCAACGCCACCGCAGGATCCATTAAGCAACCTCGTCAAGCTCCCGCGTTATCTATTTGGTCTTTTCTGTCGCTGTTGCGAGAGGATGACAGGATTAATATTCCCAGCCGTTCTCAAAGGCGAAGACCTTCAAGAATACCTTTGGGTAAGGAAAATGCACACACACGTGTGTGTGTGGGTATATATATATATATATATATATATATATATATATATATATCAAGGTGGGTATCTGTATATATATCTGTATATATCATGTATACGCGTATTATGAATAATATTTGCATAGTCATTTCTGTAACAATACACATCCAAAATCCCCAATTCTGATACCGAGATACGGCGAACACTGAGGTGTGTCGAACCTTCTCATACCGGAGGGCACAACCTATTCCAGCAAGGAAGACTTGAAATCCATTTTTTTTTCTTACAATCCTAAGTAAGTTCTTAATGATGATCCGAGGAACTGAGGCAGCTTAAAAATAACATGGCTCTGTGAAAAGAGCTTCTCCAATTACCGGAAAGTGAGGGATATTCCCGATATCTTAATGAGGGAGTCCAAGGGGGACGGAGGGAGTGGGGAGATGGTGGGAGAGGGGAGGGATGCTTTGCTAATCCCTTTAGAGCAGCGAGACGTTTCTTTTGATCATCTCCCGATAACTTTTACGGTCCGATATCAAATGATAACCAGGAACTGAACCAGGTGGCCAATCACTTTCCTGTGAGATACGACAAAACATGAAATATATACTTTTTAAAGAATAAGGTTGGAGAGCAAAAAAAAAAAAAGAATGTTGGAACGGCATTTTCTTTCTTTTTTGATACTGTCAAATAACACGTTTTGAAGACTATATTCATTAACCGAGTCGGTTAAATTCTACTCAGACTGGTCATGATTAAGGTCATACAGCAGGCGATTCAAGAGGTTCGAGTGATGAGATTCAAGAGGTCGAACACTCTTCTCATTTCCTATGACATAAGAAAGTGTAACTGACCAATTAAAAGGGGGATAGAGGGAAGTCCAACGAGGCGCCTACCTCAAAGTATAAAGAGAAAGAAAATGGCTATAATGATGAACTTACTAATTACCTCCCTCGTGTTTTTGGAATGGAATGAGTACACCACCCAATAAGTAGATTCTCCTCTGGGGATCAAATACACAAAAAAGTAAAATAAAAGAATATTAGACATTCTGAGAGAGAGAGAGAGAGAGAGAGAGAGAGAGAGAGAGAGAGAGAGAGAGAGAGAGAGAGAGAGAGAGAGAGAGAGAGAGACACGCGAGAAAACAAAAAAACTTGGATTAACCTTTCGAAGAAGCCTGGATGACAGTACAGAAGTAAAGAATACAGGAAAATACGAACAGGATGAGAGGGGTCGCCACACTACACACACTTCACTCTAAATTCTCAGCTAGAACGACAAAAAAACGAAAGACCACGGCACACAGATCAGGGATGTCCGAGAGAAGGGTATGTGTCTGGAACGTGTGAATTCTTCCTGGGATGAATAGTGTAAGCGAGACACGTCTGCGGTCAAGACCAAGGACGACGTGTGGGCGAGGACGTGGACGTGTTGTGTGCGGTTGCAGGAAGGCATAACCAGGACCGTTCGTCAGCTGGATTGGCAGAGAGATCTCCAGCCCGACTGTTGGTGGTCCTCAAATGTTTCCAGCATGTACAGGGGGTCAGAATGGTGAGGGTCAGTGGTAGGTAAGGGGTGGAGGGGACTGGGAAGGGACTGGTGCAAGGGAGAGGAAATAAAGGTCAATGCAGGAGGAGGGGGTTGAGGAAGTGGGGTTAGGTGGTCAGAGATTAGATACCTGTGGGGTTGTAGTGATGCCTGAAGAGTGGTCACTGGCATGGAGGTACATATATATATATATATATATATATATATATATATATATATATATATATATATATATATATATATATATAGTAACGGGGTCGGAACCTTAAAAGATGCACTAAAGCAAATAATTTCTCTGCCACCAGTTCTCCAGTAATACCCCTGCCTGACACAGGGTTCACGGATGGCCTGTCCTGCCCAGCGATGTAACAAGATAATGGTGTTTGCGGCTAAAGCCACCAACCCAACACCCATTATTTACCAGGATTATAGTTCAGGCTGGAAATTTGATCCCAAATCCTCTTTACAAACGGAGATACACATATGTATTCCTGGGTTTTGTTAGGAGTGAATCTCTCGAAACATATTGTTTACGAGTTCACACGTTCTGATCTGTTGTTATGTATCATTAATTCTGAATTGTTATACATATATGGTTGTATTAATGTTCATATCAATTATCTATATTAATGCCTAATTCAAGCTGTATCTTTAGGCAGGAAGACGTGTAAGAGGTGACGCGAAGACGTGTACGTGTTAGACGTGAGAAAAGGGACGTGTACGTTCAGGTGTGCTGCACAATCAACATAACAACTTGAACTAGACACAAAATTCTGTGCATATTGGAATATCTTTCATCACCAGGTATCTTTCTACAATAACGACCAAGAACTGTAGTTAACTATGACTCAATATGCAAAAGTGTATACCTACGCGAGTATGTATGCTCATGTGTTCATGTGTATACATATGTATATGCTGGATTTCCAACAGATACCGATGATAAAAAAAAAGAGATCAAAATTTACGTTCACAACAGAATTTCAGCGACAGCAGAAACTGGAGCCAGAGGAAGGGAATATTACAGTGTTAAACCAGTTTGACACAACCGTAAATGTTGTTATTCTGGTCTGTGTCACCTGATAACACAAGTGTACGAAGGAATGAGAAACTATACACACCCACACCCACACACACATACACACACACACACACACACACACACATACACACACACACATACACACACACACACATACACACACACACACATACACACACACATACACACACACACATACACACACACACACATACACACACATACACATACACACACACACATACACACACACATATACATATATATATATATATATATATATATATATATATATATATATATATATATATATATATATATATATGTGTGTGTGTGTGTGTGTGTGTGTGTGTGTGTGTGTAAATAAGAAAGATTACTGTGCCATGTAGTGAGATTAAACCTATGTGAAAAGTTTACCTGCAAGAGCTTTGTAGACAATGAATAATTGTGCAGTCTACGTATTTTCTCGTTAGCTGTCATAAATCATAAGCAAAATGTACTCCAGATTTTCCGGTCATTGGGATCAAGACATGATTGTCTCAACAGAGGATGGGTTGAAATATTTCACTAGCTACTTAATAAGATTAAATGTCGTTTAATAGTTTCAGGTTAAACTGCAGCTTAGTCAGTATTATAGCATTTATAGACAAGTCTTGATCATGGATTGAAAGCGAATTTGCATAGCAGTTTACATTTATGTAAATAAACATGAAGAGCCTCGTTGTATTGTGTACACGGCTTTAACGAACTTACACAGTAAAAGACGAGGTTGACAAGACTGGATTTGCAAATTATTAATGCAAAATGGTAAAGCGAATGGGGCACTTACAGGTTTGTATAGAGAGAGCCAAAGCATTGTGTTCTAGGAGGGAAAGGTATAAGTATAGAAAGCCTGGGACTTGAAGTCTAGGATGGATAAAACACTGTCGGTATTATGATGTTGCTTTGGGTGTTTAATATCATCCTGGGCGACGCTGCAGGAGTGACGCTTCTTCATACCACTGTGGCAACTGAGCACAAAATGAAAACACAATGCTCGCCTCCTAACTTACCTGCCATCCTTCAGTACAGACAGGCGGAGGTATGATACTGAATATGTAAAGGTAAGTGGAGAGCGGGGCTGAGTGTAGATAATATTAGAATTGAGAGAGAGACACACACAAAATAACGACTGGATACTATGGGAAAGCTGGACAAAAGGAGACCTGATGGTCTATCATGAGGTGATCCGCTAAGGAGACAGTAAGGCCATTCTGAACCCCTTATATCTCTATATACAGACAGGACTGTAAAGGAGAAGGCTCCTCTCCCAGCCTGTGAGAGGAAGGAGAGAAGGGAGAGCTGAGAAGTGAGTGCTTGGATGGACTCGCGAGGCGCTTGTGCTTGGGAGAAGCGAGTGCGAATAAGATTTGGTTAGATTGTGAGACGCTGAGCGCGTGTAGAATTCCAAGCACGCTGGGAGGGAGCATTCTGTGTGGGAATGGACGGTGTATTGCCAGGAGAAGATCCTGAAAAGGCTTCGCTTTACTGACCCTCTCAAGAAGGTCGTGAGGTGTAAACACTTTACAGGTGTGGGAGAAAATTCACCGAAAGGCATAGTTCACTTTCGGTTTTTGTTGCATACGAGCGAAAAAAAGAACATGGGTTTACAAGAACGTTAGACGTGGGTTTAGAACTATCAAATGTTGGCTTAAAAGAGTAGGTAGAGTCAGAGGTGTGGACCTTAGAGTGAGGTATAGAGAAGGGGAAGACTGTATTATAGAATGAAACATTAAAAACGGGGAATATTTTCAGATGTCGAAGCGAGATATGAATAAGGAAAAGCGGAGAAGCATGGATGAGAAAGGTAATATGTAAATGACAGATGGTGTTGACCTCATATGGAAAGAAGACGTGACTGGAGGCAAACAAATTATGTATGAAACGAAGTACGTATAAACACATATACATACACACATACATCTATGCAAATATACACAACAAAACATATCAAAATTTCATGAGGTAATTAAAGGACACAGAATGAGGCGAGAACGAGATTTAAAGCAATATGTGAAGTAAGATATATATATATATATATATATATATATATATATATATATATATATATATATATATATATATATATATATATTTGCATCTCTTATTTCAAAAGCAGTTTTCCGCCCCGCCAGACTTGGGCATCAGTTAGTTCGTGGCCTTGCCCCAACACGCCTCGTCTCAAACTCACTTTTTTTTTTCCTCCAGGAAGACACAGAGCACACAGCAATATACGACCTCTGAGCACAACGGATACAATATACGAGGCAATTTGAAGAGTTTCCTCTTCCACCTCATAAAAAAAAAGAATAAGGCGACTATTCTTTCCTCCGAGAATATACTGCTGGTGTCGGGGCCTCACTCGTATTATAGACGATTTTTCGTTCCCATTTAAGATGCTGCAGCGTAGTAGTGAGGATCATGCTTATATTTCTTGATTTCAGCTTGGCTCCCTGGAGGACACCTAATTGGTGCTAATGGAGTTTAAATTCTGATGCAGTCGAGGAGAAGAGGTTTGCTTCTTAGTGGAGAGTATACTAGTCTGTACTGATATGTAATACGTAATTACACCTAACTGTTTAGTGGACTTATTCACTGACACCCAGTGTCATCTAACACATGGACCAACGACGTTGGGTGAGAGTGAAGATGAGAGTGACGGGTGATGATGAGTGGGCGGTGAAGGTGAGGATGATCAACGGGGTAGGGAGGGTAGGACAAAAAAGGACCTTTGGTAATGATGGGAGGGGTGATGTTAATGGTATGTGGTGATGATAAGATGGGGAGAAACAGTGAGCCCAGATGAGCTCCGCTTCTTTACGTCTCTTCTGTTGAGCATGATGCAAATTCTCTCAGAATGAGAGGAACTATAAATGAGATTTGTAACGATCTGATAAAGAAATAAAGATGTGTTAGCTTTACTGATCGCCACACCTGCACGGGCCGCCCAGGATCCACTGCAAATGGGTTCGAATTCTAGGAGCAGCAACCTGTCCACAGTAAACTCAGCTGTTCATCCTTTTCTAAGGATTGGTTGATGAACTGGCTACCTGCCATAAGCTAGGGTAAACATATCTAGAGAGAGAGAGAGAGAGAGAGAGAGAGAGAGAGAGAGAGAGAGAGAGAGAGAGAGAGAGAGAGAGAGAGAGAGAGAGAGAGAGAGCATAAATTATAAAAATAAAAAAAAAAAGGCCGCCATAACGAGACTGGGAAGCGCTGACACCTCTTTCAAAAGAACCAATAAGACGATCCAGGACTACAAGAGCCGGAGGGACGTTATGTCGAGGTAAGACAGGCGACCGAACCCTCCAAACCTCGGGAAGGTCGGCGAAGGCACTCCCCTCCCCGGCCACCACCAACACAGCTGGTGTTTATTGGCCATAAATACCCGGCTGTAGGGCCAGCAGGTCTGATGGAGACAGGATCCCCGGGAATATGGGACGGGAATGTGTTTACCCCGTCTGTAGTCACACCACTTGTTAAGCTACGCTTTATGTGGAATCTTGGTCCACATTTTGTGTTGTAGGGAGTGGGTGTGTATGGCTTACATAGCTCATAATGTACGATACACTACCCTTGGTATGACACAAAGGAAAAACATTTATTCTTCTCAGAATGATGGATTGTGGATTAAGATACAAGAATATATCATTCTCTTCCTATGAAGGACTCCTGGAGTTACCCAGGGCTTTTCGAAAGGATCTTGCACTCCCAAGGGTGCGTTACTTCCAACAGCAGGTAACTGTAGGCTCCTTTGTAGGGATACGTTTTTTTGACAAGACTCTGATTCCGATGATCAAGGTATCTATTTCACCTACAGAGTAACCTAGAACAGTAGGAGTCCGGTAACACCTCTATACGTATATATATATATATATATATATATATATATATATATATATATATATATATATATATATATATATATATATTCTACATAGGCACACTCATTCATATATACATCATCACGTCAATTAGATTCACATGAATGAAATTAAACAATGATTCTACAGTATCAAACACACAAAAAAAGATGGATAACAAATGGATGAACCGAGGACATAAAGATTACAATATAACAATACAATTTCCAACAAAACTAAAGCAGTACATTATATATATATATATATATATATATATATATATATATATATATATATATATATATATATATATATATATATTTATATATATATATATATATATATATATATCCTAATAGAGCAAAAGTACATACGTGCCCGGACATGGTACAAGTACAGACATGGCCAAATACAGTAAAAGTACATACATGGCTATATACAATGGATGCACGTCACAAGCAGAGTGATTGGAGAAACCTTTGGTACCCGAAATTGGCTAGACCTTCACAATTGGTCATTATTATCAACCAATTACCATCCCTCGGTCGATGTATGGTGTTCCCAGCGTGAACAGATATTTTCATGGATATATCTAAGTGAACCATTATACGTGATGTCAATTTTCTACATCATAAAGGACTGTAAAGTTTATTACAAATACGTCTAAAAATTACATAAGGACGTATTTCACTTCTATTTTTTTTTCCCCAGGGTTGTCTAAACTCCACGCGGCGAAGCCCCGCAACATGAGTGTCGCCAGCGAGGAGTTATATCGCCTCCATGGAACTTTTAATTAGTACTTGTGAGACTGGCGCAGCAGCGAGGGAGTGCCTGCAAAAAAAAAAAGGGGGGAAAAGAATCCAACACTGTCTTTGTCGCAGACTTCTCCATCCAAGTCTCCTACTTCCGGCATAAATGGATGGGATGCGGTCGGTCATGTGAGTATTTACTGACTGCTGCAGTAAGGCATTCCCTGAAGGACTCTGCCAACCATCTCTTGTTACTGACACCCTGCCATCCTTCTTTTGTTACTGACACCCTGCCAACCGTCTCTAGTTACCGACATCCTGCCAGCCGTCTATTGTTACTGACACCCTGTCAAACGTCTCTATTTACTGAAACCCTCCCAATCATCTTTATTTACTGACATCCTGCCAATCGCCTCTAGTTACTGACACCCTGCCAACCGTCTCTAGTTACTGACACCTTGCCAACCGTCTACTGTTACCGACATCGTGTCAAACGTCTCTATTTACTGAAACCCTACCAACCGTCTCTATTCACTGACACCCTGCCAATCGCCTCTAGTTACTGACACCCTGCCAACCGTCTCTAGTTACTGACACCTTGCCAACCGTCTACTGTTACCGACACCGTGTCAAACGTCTCTATTTACTGAAACCCTACCAACCGTCTCTATTCACTGACACCCTGCCAATCGCCTCTAGTTACTGACACCCTGTCAACCGTCTTTTCTACATGCAACACTAACAATCTACCTTCTGACGTAGTGACCCGTTTCTGCACTGCTCTCCCTGACAGACTGTCACCATTCTTAATGACACACTCGTGCCTGACTTAATGACGTGGCGCCAGTGTTCACACGCGACACGTTAGTAGCCTTCCTGATGACAGAATCTCTCGTCCTCTCCTTCAGGGGACACTCCCTCCTCCTCGTCAACACTCCCTCACACTCTCCTCCTCTCCTTCACAAGCCTCTCCCGCCTCCTCATCAACACGTCCTCGCTCTCTCCTTTCGTCACTTGAGCTATGAAGCCTCCGTAGCTCACTGGTCGAAGCCGCGTTAACTACCTTAACAACTCTCATGGTGATAACATACATTCTTATATTAACTGCCGGTAGGTTCTATGATTAAGTTGATTCACTTGCCTGTTCTATGCGTCTGTTGATCACTTTTCTGTCCTATGTATGTGCTGATCCGTCTATTCTCTGCAGGTGTTCGTCTGTTCTATGTATTTGCAGATCATCTGTCACCTGAAGTGCACGGTAATATAACTACACGTAAGTGAAGTGCTCCATTACTTTCAACTTCCTAAAGCAAATGCGTATGGCAAGAGTGGTTGGCTGAACGTAGATCAACGTCGAGAGATCACTAATGTTCTCATCAGTGTGTGAACGCAATGAAATTTAGTGAAAGGGTTCGAGTCACATGAAGAAGGAAGGTCCACATCGAGGAAAGACCTTGACTGAAGCATAAAGAAAGAAGAAAAACTAGCAGCGCAAATTGAGAGAAAAGAGAGAGAAAAAAAAAAAATTCTAGAAGCTTTCGATGAGAAAACTTGAATTTTTAGAAAATGAAGGGTCGGTCTGTAACTATTAAGAGAACACGGGAAGGTAAAGCGTGCTAGAATAAAGGCTGGCATGAGGCAGATGATAACAAAGGCTGACGGAAATTCATATATACATAAGTAGAACATACAATATTCACTGGATACAGCGACGGAGTGGCATGACGACTTGAACGTCGCACACATATAAACTCACAAACACACACACGTACGTCAAATCCGCGCGCACACGAAACATACATAAACACACACACACACACACACACACACACACACAGGCTGTGGCAATAGCTCAGTGTGTAAGTAATGTCTGGAGAAAGTTCACACTTAAAACCTCTTGTGATTGTTGTCGGCCGAAAAAAAAATAAAGCTGTATTCTCTAATTGACAATAAGTTTTTGAGTCGTGAGTCAAGTCTCACAAAACTTAGTCCGGCCCAATTTAAAAAAAAAAAAATCGAGCTTAAATCTTTTGTGAGCAGGGAATTCTGTAATTCCGGAGGAGAGCGAAGCATTCTGAGCAGTATTCTTACTCACAAGTTCGAGGCAGCCAAACATTTTGGGCGACGTTCTTCCTCAAAAATTCGAATGAGATTTGACTTGTAATATTTACCCATAAAGGTGGTCAACCTACGCAGAACTGCATATTTACTTTGCATTTGCATCTTTATTTTCAAAGTTTCCTCCTCTGGTTTCATGTGTCGGATCATAAAGGTAAGTAGATGATAAAAACTTCATTTTAAGACTGTTTTTCGATGTATTATCACTGGTAATTCAGCCGACCCAGTGCATGTTGAGTGACACTGTAATGACACAAGAAAGAAAAACGTAAGGTATCACCACTTTCTTTCTCACAGAAAACGATGGAAGTAAAGTATTATTATTTTCTCTCACAGAAAACTATGGAAAACTAGAAGCGGGTAGATCGAAACTACCTCAAAATACTGACGTTGTATATACAATCTGCGGGTTACACTACTCAAGTCTGGGATAGTGTGTGAGAGGCGAGAGCAAATGTGAATGTAAAGCAAGAATATAAATCTAAAAGTGGAGAGAGAGAGAGAGAGAGAGAGAGAGAGAGAGAGAGAGAGAGAGAGAGAGAGAGAGAGAGAGAGAGAGAGAGAGAGAGAGAGAGAGAGAGAGAGAGAGAGAGAGAGAGAGAGAGAGAGAGAGAGAGAGAGAGACTGGTTATTTGGAGTGTAAGTTTGAACGAAAGCAACTTGGAGGAAGTCAAGTGTTTCACATAGCTGGGAGTGGACACGGCAGCGAATGGAATCCTTCAAAATGAATAATTAAGCTAATTAACATAGCATCTCCCGAAGGCCAGGCGAAACACAGAAGAGAACAAATGGCGTGGCGCCCCTCGAGCATGAGTCGCCATCTTTTAAAGGTCAGGAAAGTTTATATATCACATAAAACTACGGACGTAACAGATGGCCTTCCCACGAATTCTTGCTTCGTACTTAGTGGGCGACCGAAACTTTATGGAAGTAATCAAATAAAAACGTTGTAATCTATTTACGTTGAACACCACACTCGCCTCTCACAAGACCTTCCACATCATTTCATTCTTTTGTCTTTCCTTTCATTCATCTTTATGAAATCGTGTTGTTCCCTCTTCATCATCTATTATCTTTTAATCTATCGCTGATAGATAATCATACGTGTTCCAAAATCACTCAACTACAAGTAAGACTGGAAGAAATAATTGACATGCTCTTGTACATTAATACCTCAGTAATCTTGTTAACGTAAACACTGTTACAGGAAGGAGGATGCTATGCAGCTTACTTTATATAGGATGGGGTGACACAACCTACTGTATGAAGGATGTGCGGCAGGAAGTCAAGAGGAAGGTGCACGGGTTGGGTAAGGGTGGAAAATGAGAGCTGGGGAGGTGTGTGCGAGTATCGGCAAACTTCAGGGACAATGGAAAAAGGTTAATTGCGTGAGAACAAATGGGAGCACCTGTGAAAGGATCACGTGGGAAAAATGGTGACAGCCATAGATGAGGTGAAGGGAAAATTGGAAGGAGTATTTTGAAGGACCGTTGAATGTGTTTGATGACAGCGTGGAAAATGTTGGGGTGTTTCGTAAGATGAGGTATGAAAAGCGAGTGTGTCATAGGCAATCATTCGCTGGTTCAGTTCTTGTCACGAGAATATTGTTAAAGGCCTGCATATATATACATATATATATATATATATATATATATATATATATACGTATGAGCGTGACCCTCCTTTTCTCAAAGCATATTCCTCAAGTCTCCGGCAAGGGGCAAGAGAGACCACAAGGTGGTGTCGCGGAGGCAGCAGCAGCAGACTTCCAGAACCCAGGGGCATTTCCAGACCGACTCCCTCCCCAACACACGCTCCTCCGTTCCTCACAACCCTCGCAGCCTTGGGAGACGAAGAAAATATACAAACATCTTTTGTCGTCTCATCTCCCACAGAGTGCTTTGTGCTCGAGGGCAGAGCAGAGTGTGAGTGGATCACTGAGAATGTCTTTGACTGATTTTTACACCTCCCCCTACCACTACGTGTCGAGGAAATAAACAAAATGAAGGAGGAGCCACAGTGCTTATCACTATCAGGAATTCTGGTTGCCAAAATTCGTCTCCAATCAGTTATCAGAGTCAGTCCTAACATCGTGAGGGGCGTCGCCCACAGGATACATACGCTACAGAAAAATAACCAAATGAAATATAGACATTTTCAAGTGAATCTGATGTAACCAGACGACTTTTATCCTCAGTGCTGACAAGTAAATATAATGACTACCGTGGGTGGGGAAATAATCATGTATAAAAGCTTTACATTCCTGCCAGCTCGACACACGCCGAGATAGAATGGAAGAAAATAACGTGTACAAACTATGCTGTGAAAAATGACTCTCCCACGGGAGCCAGGTTGACCTCTCTGTTACCACGCCTTCAGGAACCTTCCGGCATTACGGTGAAAACCATAAATATTGGAAAAATATTGGGCCTGCTGCGGAAAAAAGAATTTACGTCCAGGGAATAATTGTGGACTGGAGATAAACGGGGTAGACTGATGTACCTGGTGTACTAATGAAATAGTGCACCATCTTTACCGTGTTCTTTTCTGTCGTGTTCTTGCCAGACCTCAGAGAAGATGTGAGGTTTGCACTAACACACGAAAGTCACTCTTAACCCCAATGATAAAAGTCTCAGTCATTCCTCCATATCGGAAGAGAAGATGCAGACAGTTTGTACAGGTGTAGGAGCTAGAACACACACACACACACACACGCACACACATATATGTATATACTCCTTCTAGTGCACGGGGGAATGAAACACGATAAGTTTCCAAGTGCACTTTCGTGTAATGATCACATCATCAGGGGGAAATATAAGAAGGAAATGTAACATTCAGTTGATACACAAGAAAGAATTTGTGTCTGGTTAAAAAGCTATTCTGTGAGAGATACGCTACACACTTTAAGAGAGAAATTCTGCACAGAAGATGAGGGGTTCGAGTTGTTACCAACTGGACGTTGCTGCACTGGTTCTATTCTCACATGATCAGTATAATGTGACGGTAACGTTATAACGAAGAGGCGCAGGAGATGTATCAATCTGGAGGTCATTCTTCTTAGGATCTCATGACACAGGGTCAAGGTGGGACCCCTCCATGCATCAGCATCATCACAAAGGATGAGAGAGAGAGAGAGAGAGAGAGAGAGAGAGAGAGAGAGAGAGAGAGAGAGAGAGAGAGAGAGAGAGAGAGAGAGAGAGAGAGAAGCTGGGAGGACAAGATGGTGCTTGGGGAGATAGATCGATGTGAGGGAGAAGAAGAGAAGGTAATAGGACGGGGAGGTTAACGATGGGTGGTTGGGGAGAAAAGGGGAGACAGGTTAGAGAAGGTGGATTCAAAGCTCCAAATAATTTCATGGAACTGCAGTAATTCCTCCCGTATGTCAGTCGGCAACTCGGAGCGTCACCATGGCAACTTAACAAGAGAGGGGAAACTTTATCTGGCTAGGTTAGATTTCGCTCTCTACCTGACTGATTAGCGGAGGGTAACTGAATGGGTCTCTTCGTCACTGATTAGTGTTAGGAATCTACTGGCCAGTTCGCTGTCCAAGAGCCTTATTTACTGCCTTAATTAAGGACTCCATAGCTGCCAATTAAGGACGAACTTCTTTAATGCCTTAAGACCCCGTTAATCCCTAACTCCCTTGTCTAACGTTTACGAGCTGTGTGAATGGGATCAACCTCGAGGCAACAGAAAACGGATATACCTTTTTTCCGCAATTCTGTCTACGTTTTCCTCTCCTGGTAAGAGCGCGTCTGTCTGTAGACAAAGGAATTTTCAGATATTCTAAGTAAGAAATTCCAACGCTGGATATATTCTTTATCCAGGGATGTGACTGATGATATAATAGGGAAAGGGTAGATGCTTCCTAGGAATAAAAGTGTTATCACACGATAAGATTAATACTGCCAGGGGATGTGACTTATATATACCCACGTCAAATATTCAATTTGACGACGTGTGTGACGAGGAACGTAAAAAAAAGTCGTGCCTCTGCGTCGTCACATCTTACTGAGCCTAGAGCGGTGGGTGGATCTAAGTGGCTTGACTGGATACCCTTCCTCTCCCTTCAAAGAGAGAGAGAGAGAGAGAGAGAGAGAGAGAGAGAGAGAGAGAGAGAGAGAGAGAGAGAGAGAGAGAGACAGAGAGAGTTCTAGATGGTCGGAAATCATGGGAGTGAGACCAAAGTCAGAGTACAATGACGACAAAAGTAGGGGACAGTCCTGTGTGTGTGTGTGTGTGTGTGTGTGTGTGTGTGTGTGTGTGTGTGTGTGTGTGTGTGTGTGTGTGTGTGTCCCCTCCATGGGACCGACACGATACGAACCAATGATGACGTCTTCAGACGTTCAGGAAGACGAAATCCCTCGGCCCGTCAGTCACAGGACGTCTCTCAAAACCTCTTCTTTATCACAGACACACATTTCTAAAAGCTATTACCAGATGATGTTGACTATCTTGCCCCGAGAAGCTAACAACCAGACATTACCAACATAATCTTTGCTATCTGCTATCAACTTGAATGTTACGATCTTTGGTTTTAACTGATTATCTATAGAATCGCTATAAATACTCAACCCAACAAGGAAATCGCATCAGAAAAACATTCTACAGTGGTGTTGCTCGTACGGAGGCGAGGCAAGGCCACCCTGCACCTGGATTGTGTTAAAAGATTTTTGGGACATCATCTGTAAAAGTCTGCGTGTTATATATTCGTGTCTAAGGTCGATTCCAGGAGCCCCAGGAATGAGGTCATGCATAGTGAACAGCGTCCGCGGGGTGTCGACAGTGAGGTAGGAGCTGCTGAGGAGGAGGGGGAGGGGGATCTCTTGCTCTCTCAGCGCAAGGGATAGTAACTTGTGAGATACGAGACGTCTCTTGGCTCTCCACATCAGAGATAGGGTACAGTGCGGCAGACTATCCTAACTTTTTAAACATGAGGAACCGGGTGTAAATGAAGCTGAATCCCCTGTCTCATAACGTGAGAGACAGGTGATGAGGGACGCATTATCACTAGACTCAACACGGGAGGGAGGATGAGGTGAGAGAAAGAGAGAGAGAGAGAGTTAGAGGGAGACACTATCTTCCTTTTGAACATGACAGATAGAAACTGATGCAAAGAAAAACTGTCTTCGACCATAAAGATCATAGAAATTATTTTCTTACACCGCTCCACACACCTGCCCTCCCCCACACCACAGCTCCACACACCTGCCCTCCCTCACACCACAGCCCCACAAACCTGCCCTCCCTCACACCACAGCCCCACACACTTGCACTCCCCAACACCACAGCTCCACACACCTGCCCTCCCCAACACCACAGCCCCACAGACCTGCCCTCCCTCACACCACAGCCCCATACACTTGCCCTAAAACACCACAGCCCTACACACCTGCCCTCCCCAACACCACAGCCCCACACACCTGCCCTCCCCAACACCCGGGTCATCTTCATGTATGTTGAACCTCACGTCTCCAGATGTGGCTGTACACTTGGGCTGCGGCTGGCGTCGCATCCGTCACTCAGTTGTCAACCTTGGTACAAACTCCCCCAGCAAGGCCCCACCCCAGCCGCCAGGAGGGACCAGAACCAACCACCTCCCTCAGATATCAGTTACCAGAGGCCACCACTAGTTCCTCTCCCGCCCCCTGGTGGCTAACCATGCTTTTGATGGCGCTCCTCTGCCGCAGGTGGATCAAAGAATCTCTATCCCACCTCTCCTTTATCAAAATTTTGATGAATATATACATTATTCTCGTCATTTTCTCATATATATATATATATATATATATATATATATATATATATATATATATATATATATATATATAATGAAATGATTAACTAATTAGACACACACACACACACACACACACACACACACACACACACACACACACACACAACCCTTCCCTCTCTGCCGTAATAACTGTCGGTGTAAATTACGGACGAAACATTTTGGGAGCGTCATATTCTTCGCCCGGCCGCCGACGCGCAGGAACGGCTGCAGGAGTTTTTCGAGTCCTGGATTCCATCCTCCCAATTTCAGATTCCAACTCACAGGGCCGAATACCGCCGCCTCACATGCTGCAGTGAACCTGGCAATCGGACGAGACCCAGCCTATCTAACCTCTCTCCTGTGGGGGTTCCACTGTCACTACCTGAACCACTGCTGGCTTTGACGTACATGGAAGTCATGTAGGAACATGACTTCGGGAATTTACCTGGTTCCTATGTCTGTCATATATCCAGTCATAACCCGGCAGTTTCTCGCAGGTAAAGACTTTCTATAAACGACGCACGTTTAAAACTAGAAGCCATTTTTTCAAAAAAAGAAACAAGTATACCATTCATAATGCATCCCCCTTGATTCACTTGATTCACGACACCGTGTGAGAGTCATGATAGAGCCTTCATACATTGGTGCAGGTGTATCAGACTCGAAACCTTGACCATCTGGACAATACCACCCGACCTTCTCAAAGTCTCGTGAGGTCGATGCTGTCAACCAATCAATTAGATTCAGTGTTACAATTCAATCCACGACCGCCCGTCCCTCCTCCCTCGGGCGGTGTGCACACACGCACGCTGGATGTGACACAACAAATAACTTTACAGATTAGAACAACTGTTGTTACGGAGATAACGATGACCAGCGGGCGTGTGTGCTGTCAGTCATTACGGCTGACGCCTGCCCACCAACAAAATAAATCCTGCACTGAGAAACGTTGTATAGAAGTAATAGAACAAGAAATACATTCGTCTATGTATTTTCAACTTAATCTCTTACCCTGTCTCTCTCTCTCTCTCTCTCACACACACACACACACACACATATATGTATACATAGAGAGAGAGAGAGAGAGAGAGAGAGAGAGAGAGAGAGAGAGAGAGAGAGAGAGAGAGAGAGAGAGAGAAGAGAGAGAGAGAGAGAGAGAGAGAGAGAGAGAGAGAGAGAGAGAGAGAGAGAGAGAGAGAGAGAGAGAGAGAGAGAGAGAGAGAGAGAAACAATAATACGATGGGTGGAAAAGGATGGATGAAGAGAAGTGATAACAGGAGAGGTCATCACATAGAAAACATTATTGATTCCAGTTTGTCTAAGAGAAAGCTGGAAGTGTAGCAGCCTCAGGCAGCAAGCTCACTCCATACTGGGGAGAATGAGTCCATGTAAGGATGGGGTAAACGCTCACAGCAAAGAAATTAATTACGGCACTTATTCCGTCCTCCCAGCCACACAGAGAGAGAGAGGGAGCTTTTGCATCATTCCTCAGAGGGAGTTTCCAAGGCAGAGAAGGGGATATGGTTATGTGTAACATGTACATGTTATTGCTAGGTTTAACTGTGTGTGTGTGTGTGTGTGTGTGTGTGTGTGTGTGTGCTTTCAATGAGAACCCACCGGTACTGCTGGAGCCGAGAGAAAAATCTACATCAGGTAAGAACTAATCACCATCAAAGCTCTCATTTCAAAGACTTTCCAATTTCACGACGAGTCTTACACCGACCAGTCACATCAATAACCTTAAGTAAGGGAGGGAGGGAGGGAGAGATTCTCAATGTCAGGTGAAAACTGGGAGTGGTGGTGGGCGTGTTGGAGTTGACCAGTCTATTACTGCCCCATTAGGGAGCCGTCCATCCCACACCCCCTACAACGCCCACCTCATAAACTGGCTTGAAGTAACAGTTTTGTGTGGAGGTGGTGGTGGGGGGGGGGGGGGGGGGGGGGGGGGGTGAACCATGACGAGTGCCCAGCCGTGAGGGGAGAGACAGTCTCGACCTAAAAGACATCATCTCGCTACCAGAGTCTCGCGGATGTAGTCATCACATATAACCCCTCGACTGAAACGCGACATTTTTACCTCAATCTACGAACTTGATTCTTACTCACGACTCTTTCGCTTCCCACACGAGAGATGTCTCATCTTTCCATCAACACCATCACACACACACACACATGCAGTACTATGTATCCACTGTTCTATGATATAACTTTGTTCTTTCTACTGTTCTATGGTATCTTATATCTCTCTCTGTTCTCTCGTTCTTCTCACGAGACCAACTACACCCTTCCGTCGTCTGGATCTAACGTGTGAGTGGGTAGGTACCCTTGTGAGTATGGTGCTTCATATACATCCGCCCCCCCCCCCCTCTAAAAGAATCTATACCTGCTTTCTCCGTTACGTTTGCTATAATATTCTTAGTGATATATATACGATAACAAAGAACCTCTCCCAAGTCGTAAAATCTTCCTCAGCGTTGAAGTCAAAGTCGGATACAGAAACGTCTCAAATCTTGCTCCTCTATCATACCCCTCTCACACGTTCCACCTCACAGCTTTTGCTACAATCTCATCACTCATAAAAAAATATATGGCCTTTTTGAAATTAGCATAATCCATTAACGTGTTCTCATTTTTTTAAATCCGTTTTCTGTTTCCCTGCATGAAAAAGATAAGCTCTTCCTTTTTATAGAAACATATATACAATGATTTACAGTGTCATTTTCTAAGTACATGACTGTGTTACCTGCGATACCTGTGTTACATAGTCTTGCATAAGTGACATAGTCTCTCAGGGATTTTTATGTTCTTACACTTATTTTGATTATATATATGTACATATATACATATATATATATATTCAATTCAATTGGGAGGTGAGTTTGAATGGAGAAAAACTAGAGGAAGTGAAGTGTTTTAGATATCTGGGAGTGGATCTGGCAGCGGATGGAACCATGGAAGCGGAAGTGGATCATAGGGTGGGGGAGGGGGCGAAAATTCTGGGGGCCTTGAAGAATGTGTGGAAGTCGAGAACATTATCTCGGAAAGCAAAAATGGGTATGTTTGAAGGAATAGTGGTTCCAACAATGTTGTATGGTTGCGAGGCGTGGACTATGGATATAGTTGTGCGCAGGAGGATGGATGTGCTGGAAATGAGATGTTTGAGGACAATGTGTGGTGTGAGGTGGTTTGATCGAGTAAGTAACGTAAGGGTAAGAGAGATGTGTGGAAATAAAAAGAGCGTGGTTGAGAGAGCAGAAGAGGGTGTTTTGAAATGGTTTGGTCACATGGAGAGAATGAGTGAGGAAAGATTGACCAAGAGGATATATGTGTCGGAGGTGGAGGGAACGAGGAGAAGAGGAAGACCAAATTGGAGGTGGAAAGATGGAGTGAAAAAGAT